>NC_056736.1:269968234-270289145 GCF_019279795.1 Protopterus annectens | reverse complement strand
TTCATCATGTTGCAGGCTTCAGTTTTTAATAGGACTTCAAAAATGTTACATTATTCCTTCTATCTCTGTTCTCCAAATCTTCAGTTGTATTGACTAACCATGTTACTTTGTTTCAACATGAAGTCAGCCTAATTCTTCTCTTCCACAAGTCTACCTTCCATGCCATTTACAGAGTTCTATATGCCAGTAATCTGGTTACCTTGTTTCAATATCAAATATTTCAGCACTTCTGCTTGCATGGTACAATTATCTTGCATGAAGCTCATTTTGGCATGAATCTGGTCAATTTTTAGGGTAGATTATTAAATGTCTTATATTATTCCTGTAGGTCTTTAGTGAATTAATATTCAGCAGCAGACACTTTTTTTAAAAAAAATTGGCATTTGTGCTTTGTTCTCATGTGATGTGTTTGTTGAGGAAAGCTGAATTAATGTGTAGAAGGTTTAATAAATCCTAATTATGTTAAGGTATTTATCAGTATTCAAGTTCAAGAGTAAAGCAGTGTTGTTCTGAATCGAGTCAAATTAGAGATTCCAGTTTTCTTTTTCTTTTTTCTTAAATAAACTTACATATCCAGACACCAAAAGTACAAGAGAGAGATGAGACAAAGAAAATACAAGGATAATCACATACGTTATGCAAAACTAGAAAAATGTGCCTGATTATTATTGTATTTTCTACAACCTGTCTTTCTTGTAAATCTGAATGGTTCTGGATTTAAAATGCTTTTATTAAAATAAGCAATAGAGATCTTCCTTTCTCCATTGCTCCCTTTCCACAGCAGTGATGTACTGCATAAGCATGGGAATGTAAGTCCCAAGAGCATGTGCAGCACATCAAGAAAGTCCCAGGGTACTAAGAGAAAACATGGAAGACCACCACAGCTCCATTATACAGGGACATTATAAAATGAAATATAAACCAATGCACAGAAGGTTAATTGCAGGTTATATGGAAGCAGAACAGCTACTGCGGTGGTGGTGCTGTGGTAACGTTGTTGCCTCACAGTTAGACATTGCCCGTTCGATTCTCAGTTAGAGCGTCTTCTGTGTGGTGACATGCGTGAATGGGTGTTCCTTCATTGAAGGTTGTGCGTTAGGCCCGGCAAGCCAGCACGTAAAAATCTACTGCCAATCATTAGCAGACCAGAGTTCTGCTGTGGCGACCCCTAACCGGGAAAAGCCGAAAGACACAACAACATGGAAGCAGAACAGCCGCTATGTAAAATTAACTGGAGCGATGTGTTCACTGGAAAAAAACTGCAGATGGAATGTGGAAAGTTTTGAAAGAGAAATTGTTTGAGTGCAAAAAATTAAAAAAATGTTCAACATCATGATCTAGGCATACAACATCAAGGGAACATATTTCCATAAGAACAAGATGCCTGATTAAGGTGAGAGACAAAAAAATATAAGAAATGGAAAAGAGGTCAAACTACAACTTTGATAACCAAAATAAACAGGCTGGACAAACAAAGCATAGTGTGAGACAAAAACAAGAAAGATTTGAAGAAAATGTATATAAAGATATTGAGCATAATAGGAAACCTTTTTATAGATACATAAGACGTGGAAGGAGTAAAGACATACAAATTTTATGTGACACATCTCATTACTAAGGGGTTTACATCTAGGAAGAAAGAGGTCATTGCCTCCCTCTACTCTTCCCTCATTAGGCCAATCATTGAGTACAATGCCCCATTTGGCATGTACCTCACTAAACACCTACAACAACTGGAGAGCCCACAAAAGTCCCTCACAAAGAGGATCATAGGCCTTAAACATTTGTCCTATATGGACAGACTCAAAAAACTCTAACTATTCTCTGTCTCATATCACCTACTTAGAGGCGATCTCTGCTTGACTTACAAAGCCATGTCTGACCCAAATCTGTTGGAAATGCTACATCTAAAGAAATTCTAATCCCTCCACACCACACACTCCAGAGACCTCAACCTCATTACCACAATCAACAGAACATGCTGGAGGGACAGGTTCTTAACCCAGAGACTGCCCGTGCTATGGACTAGACTTCCCATACATGTCAAGCAGAGCACCTCACTTCCCCTCTTCAAGAGAAATCTTGATGAGTGGATGGGAAATAGAAAATTCACCCCAGGGCTCACTCCAGTGGATCTACTTGACAGAGGCACTGGGAACTACGGTTGGATGGCACGATGTCAGGGTAATCATAGGTTCATAGGTTCATAGGTTCATACTAGGCTATCTGCCCAAGGGCATTTATAAGCCTAGCCCATAGTTATTTGGCTTTCGCCACCCCTTTAGTTTGAATAAAACTATGCCTATTATTTTGCTGTGCCTCTGTCAAGCAGTGACACTGAAGTAATCCCTGGGTATATCTAGATCCCCATCCATTGGTCAAGATTCCTCTTGAACAAGGCCAGCAGGTGCTCTGCCTCACATGTACCGGGATTTTGTTCCACAGCATAGGGAGTCTCTGGGTGATGAATCTGTCCCTCCAGCATGTTCTATTAATAACCGTGTCAAGGTTTAAGTCTCCCGCCCTTGTGGTTCTGAGGAATCTAGATTTTTTGAGGTGAAGCATATTCATCAAATCAGGGTTTGACATGGCCTTATATGTCAGGCACAGGTCACCTCTGAGCAAGCGGTATGAGACTGAATAGAGCTGGAGTTCTTTCAGTCAGGCAGCATAAGACATATTTTAGAGACCCTTTATCCTTTTGGTGAGGAACTTTTGGGGCGTTTCCAGCTGCTGCAGGTGTCTGGTCAGATACATTCCGAATGGGGCATTGTACTCAATCATAGGTCTAATGAGTGATGAGTACAGGGGGGCGATGACCTCCCTTGATCTAGATGTGAATCCCTTCATGATCAGGTGGGCAATGTAGAAGGTTTTCCTAACTACTTTAGCAACATGAGTGTCAAACGAAAGGCTACTGTCAACCTGGGTCCCCAGATCCCTGATGAATTCTTCTGTGCTCAGTGGATTGCCACCTATATGGTAGCTAGGGGTAACCTTGTTTTTCCCGAAGGGTATGACTATGCATTTCTTGGCATTTAACTTTAGGCCATGGCTCTGGCACCAGTTATCCATTTCTGTGAGGCCCTTCTGAAGGATATCTGTGTCAGATGTGTTTTCGACTATGGCAGTTTGCAGTCATCTGCAAACTTTGTCAGCCATAACCCTCCTGTGTTTGCTTGTACTTCAGAAAGTAGATGCCGAACAAGAGTGGACCCAGGACTGAGCCCTGTGGGACACCACTTGTGACAGGCTTTGAGTCTGACATGGCTCCAGCAACTCTGACCCTGTGGGTTCTGTCACTTAGCCAGTTTGCAACCCATCTTGTGATGTATGGGTTTACATTCAAGCTGATGAGTTTTTGATGATACCTGAGTGGGGTATTGTGTCGAAGGCCTTTGCCAGGTCAAGATAGGCTGTATGGACTGCCTTTCCTCATCAATGGCCTTGGTGACTGTCTCAAAAAGTCAACCAAGTTTAAAAGGCATGATCTGCCTTTGACAAAGCCAAACTGGGTTGGATCCAAAGTCTGCAAGTTCCCTATGTCTTTATTTATGAGTTCCATTATGATCCTCTCCATGGCTTTGCAGATAAGGCTTGTCAAGCTAATGGGACAGTAATTTCCAGGGTCGGTGGAGGCACCGCCCTTGTGAAGTGGGACCACAGTCGCTGTCACTCCTTGGAGTGCAGTATCCTGAGGTGAGGCTAAGATTAAACAGCTGTCCTAACTGCGGGTTTAATTCCTCATTGAGTTCATGGAGCACACAGCCGGGGACACCATCCGGTCCCATGGATGCTGTGTTTTTGCTTTGGAGAGCAGTTCTCACCTGGGCGTTGGAGATGTTTGGGGGCTACAATCCTCTGGTATAGATATCTCTCCTTTTGGGGAGGGGAGAAGTTTGCACTGAACCTGTCAGCCAGTATGTTGGCAATGTGTGTAGGTTCAGTAATCTTCACATCATTTTGAACTAATTCTGAGCATATCTGGGAGTTTCCTCCTAGGTTTCTAACATAGCTAAAGAAGGCCTTATGATTGTCTTTTGAATCCTTGGCGATTTTCTCTCAAAATTTGCCTTGGATGATTTTATGAGAACTCTTAGTTTTACTTATAATGATCAAGGGTGTCTTACCTTTCAAGGATTTTGCTCTATCTTGTAGTAGCTTCCTCCTTTTGTTGTAGAGCTTGTTTATGGCTGGGGTCCACCAGACTGGACGCTTGCCTTTAGTACAAAGAGTCTTAGTTTTGTTTGGGATTGCCTGATCCATGCAGTCCTGTAGGTGCTGGTAGAAGGCATTTGTAAGTGATTCAGTGGTTTGAGTAATGTTTACCACTGGCTCAGGGGCCTTAAAGGAAACCACACTAGTTTTAGAAGTGTGAAGTCGGCTTTTGAGAAGTTTTTCACTGTGGTCTTTTTGTTTCAGGTGGGGCGGGATGAGGACCTCCAGCGAGATTAGTTAATGATCTGACCTCACCAGTGAGGGGTATACTTCGGTGTTGAACATTGTGATCCCATGTTCGTGATGATGAGATCAAGTATGTTTTCTCCTCTTGTGGGGATGGTGACTAGTTGTTCCATGGCATTTGAGTTTATGAACTCCAGGAACCTTTGGGCTAGAGTGTTTGGGCTTGAGTAGTGTTCCCAGTCTATATTAGGGTAGTTGAAGTCACCTAGTATGATGGTGTTTGGAGATACATTTATCCCCTCCATTGTTTTCAGGAAGGCCATGTGAGGTTCCTGAGTTTGAGAGGGTGGCCTGTAACATGCTACAAATTGCAGAGCAGTCTTGCCTATGGTTAATTGCACCTGGATGGTCTCCAATGCATCGTGCATTGCCACCAACCTTGAGGTGTGGGTGTCCTTTATGAATATGGACACCCTCCTTTCTTGGTGTTGTCCGGATTTTGGGGCCGGGCATGATATGAGGTGAAACCTGCTAGTGCTGGGGTGCTCTCAAGAGCCTTGAACCAGGTTTCTGTCACAGCACAGACATCGATGTTCTCCATACTGAGAAGGGCCTCGAGTGCGTGCATCTTGAGATTGAGACTTCTGGCATTGAGCAGCATTACCCTTAGTTTTTACTTTTTGTGTTCTGGGGTGGTAGGTTTAGAATTTGACCCTTGCCTAAAAAGGGCACTAGGGGGGGGGCAAGAGCCTTTGCCAATATCGGGAAGCCTAGGGGTAACAGGTGCAAGCCGTCCCTTGCAAAACAGCGTGGCTTGTCCAGCATGTCATCCCAGGCAGACAGACATTGGATCCCCTTTGAATGACACCAGAATTTAAGCCAATTATTAAAGCTGATCATCTTATCACTGTATTGTGGCATCATTCTAGGTGAAGGTAGGATACTGCTCAAGGTCAGGGTCATACCTGCCTGGGCTACATAATCAGAGAGCTCCTCAATGTCTCTTTTCATGTAGTCCAAGGAGGTACGTCTCAGGTCGTTGACACCAGCCTATGAGCTAGGCTTGTAAAGGCTCCAGGGCCATTAGCCTAGTACACACCTATGAACCTATGAATTTAAATTGATAAACTGTGTGCAGATTCTAAAATTTATTCTCAGACAAAGCAAATTATAGATACATTTACAAAATCTTATGCAAAATGGTTTGGCTCCACAAAGGAGGTGATATGTTGTCCTAGTGACATCCAGGTGACCTCATATACTGGAATCAAATTAGATTATATTGAAAAAGAACTGGGCAATCTGGATCCAAATAAAGCACAGGGAGGAGATGGAATTAGTAACAAAGATCTGAGAACACTTATAGGTTCATAGGACATTACTAGACTATTGGTCCACAGGCCCTTATAAGCCTAGGCAAGAATTTAGCCCATCTTCCCACAAAGTCAGCACCTGTTTCCCCTGTCCAGCGGGAACACAGGTGGGATCCCAGGGGTGTATTTTCTGTTTCCTATCCAGTCACCCAGGTTCCCCTTAAGACGGCTTATAGGTTCAAAGGTTCATAGGTGGGTACTAGGCTATTGACCCTAGGGTCTATACAAGCCTAGCCAAAAAGGTACCCTGGCTTTCACGACCCAAGAAAATTATTTTCCTGTGCCCCTGTCGAGCAGAGCCACAGAGGTGATCCCTGGGGTGAATTTCCTATTTCTTATCTAATCAACAAGATTTTTCTTGAAGAGTGCTAATGAGGAGCTTTGTTTGATATAGATAGGTAGTTTGTTCCAGAGTATGGGAAGTCTCTGGGACAGGAATCTATCCCTCCAGCATGTTCTGCTTATTGTGGTGACAAGGTTTAGGTCCATAGAGTGTATAGCTCGAGGGATTGGGATTTCTTTAAGTGGAGCATGTCCAACAGCTCTGGGTTTGACATAGCTTTGTATGTTAGGCAGAGATCACCTCTGAGTATGCGATATGTGATGGAGTAAAGCTTGAGTTTTTTGAGATGGACTGTGTAGGGCATCTGTTTGAGGCCAGTAATCCTCTTTGTGAGGTATTTCTGCGGGCTTTCCAGTTGTTGTAGATGTCTTGTGAGGTACATACAAAAAGGTAAACAACAAAGAGAAAAAAACACCAAGTAATTCCGAATGGAATAGAGTCCACTGGCAAGTATATCCAAACGTATCCAAAAATATATCCAAACACGAATAGTAAAAAACACTGTTCTTTATTGACAGTCAAACGATCCTCAATATTAATCAAAGCATAAAACCATCCTCAGTGTAGACCAAGGTAAGTGCTTTCGTCTCCAATTATACAATTCAGGAGACTTTATCAAACCACAAATGGACCATCAGATTCAAATTTAAATAGTAAAAATTCTCTCTCCCAAATGATGTCATATCCTGACTAAACACAAAATTACTTTTAAAGCAACAATGTATTTAAAAAAACTATGTATACAAAAAATAAAGTATACAAAATGTTTGTGTCTTTCGGCTTTTCCCAGTTAGGGGTCGCCACAGCGGAACTCCGGCCTGCTAATGATTGGCAATAGATTTTTACATGCTGGCTTGCCGGGCCTAACACACAACCTTCAACGAAGGAATGCCCATTTACGCATGTCGCCACACAGAAGACGCTCTAACTGAGAATTGAACGGGACAACGTCTTACTATGAGGTGACAACGCAACTGCAGCACCACCACCACAGTAAATATAATATTATATATATATATATATATATATATATATATATATATATATATATATATATATATATATGTGTCCACAAGAGGGCATTAAACTAAAACCCATGTGCAAATAATGTGCATAAAGCATAATTAAAGTCAATAAAAACATGATAAAATGCATATTAACTACACTAAGAGATACCCTAATACATATAGACAAGGAATAATATTCATATGTAATCATAAAACTTCTAATAAAATATAACCAAACTCATGATGGACATGGAGACATATACTAATTCATATGTAAGAGAAATCAGCCGCTGTTTTAAAACATTCACTAACTTCAGTAGGTGTCGTAAAAAATGTGTAACAATGCAATTTAAATACCCCTATTACACAAACTAAGAGAGGTTAAAACTAAAAGAGTTGAAAAATATTCTATTCAGTAAATAATGACAAAAATAACCAGTTAAAATAGGTACTTGAAAAAGGCACCACGACATTTTCCCATGGTTAAAAACATTAAAATGTGTAAATAAAACTGATCTCATAAAGAACATCCCATAAAAACCAATATATTCTTATGAATAATACCTATTAGGTAGTTATCAAATACCTAAGAAGCATTTGAAAAATTACCTTCATCTCTGCCCAATGCTCTTATCTTTAACAGGCTACTAATGGAAATATTTTCATTTAAGCCTGGCAAGCATGCAGCATTTAAGTGCAACTGCCAGGCTAATTCCATTTTTTCTAAATAGTATAGCCAAGCACCTCCCATGGAAGAATTCACTATACATTCCAATATAAAAAATTTAAAATGATGTTCTGGGTATACATTAATATGTTTAACTAATGCATTATGGTCATTACCATCATGGATGTCCCTAAGGTGCTCACCTATTCTATTTTTCAACTTACATTCAGTTTTGCCAATGTAAAAGTATGAGCAGAGTACACAGAGGGCACAATAAACAACTCCCTCCGTGTTACAGGAGAATTTACCACTAATCCGGATATTCATTCCAATAACTTCTACAACTTCAGTTTCAAGTATATTACTACAAATTTTGCATCTTCCACATTTATGCTGTCCTCCTTTAAGTATATTAGACATTATCTTCCAGCTTGACTGTGGTGTAGGGGGATGAAACCTTCACTGTGACCCACGAAACTGGAGTTTGATTAGCAGCCTAGCAATGGAGGAGCCAGGAAGAGAGGGAGAAGACTGAAGCTACATGGCCCGCTCACCTCTCCTGGGTAAAGATAAGGCTGCACACTCTAGGCGAAACATGGGATAGTATGATTTCTCTGGTGGATAATGGAGGAACCACTGCCTGTACTGCGTGAAAAAGCAGGGCTGCTTTTCACGGAATGTCTGTTTTGGAATTGTGGAATTGAAGATATGTTCTTCACTGTCAGTCCATTGCATGTCCCCTCCCATGCATCTCACCGACTTCTCACATTGTTAAGAATGCAGGAGAAAGAGAAAAACCCTGAAACACTCCCTGATGGCTGCCTGGATGATGATTCTTTTGTTCTAATGACAAGAATACTCATCCATCTGCCTACTTAACTGAATAAACTACTTGAAACTTCAACAACACATCTTTATTCCTCCTGCAGGAAGGGTATCAGAGAGAGAGAATCTCCTAGATCTGCTAGCTAGAGTGATTTTATCTGAATTAATCATTTTATTCTGTTTCTGTGTAGTAAGGGATTTACAGTTTCATTTAATTCCTGATTGTATCATATATTGTTGCTAAAAAAGAAGTTCTTAGTAATTTGGTTTATTTTTTTTTTATTATTATTTTTATTTTTTCATCAGCATGCTAACTCTTCTAATTTGTGTGTGTGTGTGTGTGTGTGTGTGTGTGTGTGTGTGTGTGTGTGTGTGTGTGTGTGTACATGTAAGCATTTCTATTGAATTATCATAATGCAGTTACATCAAAATACAGCAAAACTATATATATATGAGTGCATGTGAAAAAAAGGAAGCACAAGACATAAAGTCATACTAAGATACAGTAAAGGTAACCAAGTAATATAGATAAAAGCAGTAAAGCACATTATTTACATAAAAAATATACGAAAACATTTTTTTCTTAACCAGGATCCAGAAGGCACGTTTCTCATACCTAAAGCCAGTATTTGGTTAAGTCAGACTGAACAACGAAAACCTAAGACTACAGAGTGAAGCTTTTCATAGCTGTAATCCCATGTGATAGCCTTCTAGTAAGTTTACATTATATAAATGAATTCTAGCTTTGTGTGTTTGTTTATTGTTTAGATTTATGATTTTTACAAATAAAATACATTAGTGATAAATATGGCCCTGTATATACTTCATCGCTTAAATGTTTTGAAATGTTATTTTTATGTTATGGTTTGCAGCATTATTCAGTTAAGAAATTTTGACAAATTCTGTAACAGTAGGTGGCACTGTTCCTATATTTATGTAACAAAGTGATAGCACAACATAAGTATTACCTTTGCTTGGGTTCAGTCCTAAATGACAACAGTAAACTGAGAGTCACTTGGTCAAAAAAAAAGTCATTGGCTAGTTTACACATCAATAGCTTTAGGGTTCACATAAAATGAATGGTCACAATTACACACTCCACTAACTCAGCAATCACACTCGAGACATAAAACACTTATTTGGTAATGAGTTTCCCTGCATCCCCTCAAAACTTGTATAGCCAACTCTGAGACCACAACTACCTTTGGGTAAGTTCAGCTTAGATTAAAGAATCACACTTGCACAATATTCAATTTCTATATATTTCATAACAAAGAAAGTGTAGTAGTATTTCCATATTATCAGTAAGAAACTCAGTATCTGGAAACCATCTTTCAGTTCGAATTAAGGTTTATTTACTGGAGATAAACACTCTTCCCAAAATGAGGAGTAACAGAAAAAGAAATAATACATATGCAAAGTCTGTTTCAGAAAATGCCACCATGAAATACAAGTCCACAAAGAAACTTTCAACTGATGGGCACTGTTTAATACGCACACCTAGTATTTTTTTCCAAAGTAATAATAATAATAATAATAATAATAATAATAATAATAATAACCATTTGTTTACTAGGTAGGGCCATTAGACACCCAATTCCTTATCAGAGAGCAATATCTGGTTAAGTGACTTGCTCGAGGTCAGACAGTAGGCAAACAAGGGCTGAGGGGATCATACCCTGTACCACAGGAACTACAGTTCACAGCCTTAACCCTCTGCAGCCCTGAAATCAGATAGAATTCACAGGTATCCTAGCTGTCATGAGATTTTAACCCTGGAGACTCTTGGATGGTGGTTCTCCCAAAACAAGCTGGTAACACTTAATTGCAGCTTATCAACAAGTATGTGCTTTCCCAGGGCTGGGAATTGTGTAGCATCAGACAGGAACAGAGGGCAGAGGAATTATTGACCACAGCAGTTTTAGCCAGTAGAGGGAGGTCACATGACATCCAGGAATCAATTAAACTGTAAGCCTGTTACAAACATCTACTTACATTATCAGGTGTTAGGGAGCAAAGGTACTGCCCAGCTCAAATAACTAGGTAACTTTGACAGGAGCTCTGTTTATCTCTACTTGTAGAAGTTGCTCTTTCAAAGTATCACAGCAGGAGATGAGGGGTAAAAATTAGACCACAAAGCCA
Source organism: Protopterus annectens (assembly GCF_019279795.1). Lineage (NCBI taxonomy): Eukaryota > Metazoa > Chordata > Ceratodontiformes > Protopteridae > Protopterus > Protopterus annectens. Next base: position 270,278,384 of record NC_056736.1, on the reverse strand, counting down.
AAAAGGTTTTCAACGTATTGAAAGAGCACAATCACCTATGTTATTGAGCCTTTTGGATTGTAGAGTCACAACACACAGTGGTCAGCAAACTATGTGATTCCATATAGCACTCCCCTTAGGACAGAGTGCTCTTGTTTGTATTTCTGTCTAGCACTAATGTATGTGTGTTCTGCAGGTGCTTATATGCATACACCTCATGGTTTGTAGTTGCAAATCAGAATTTGTTGAGTTGCCGCTGTGGTTAACAGTTAACACACATACACACACTGATCTTCTGCACAGCCTTCTATACAACATACTAGAGTGCAATCCTAGATGTATCCAGAAACCTGAATCAGGCTTTCGGAGTAACAAATAGTCTTTATATGACATTCCTTGCCATGGTGTATTCTCTACTGTATGTGTCTTCTGCAGGCATGGATTGATTTCTCATGAGTGTCATCAGCCATGACTCTAGTGGGTAACTACTGCCATCTGCTGGGAAAGACACATTCATTAGTCACATATTTCATACTATGTTGTACATATACCAGATGTGCACATTCAGATATATGTATATGTATATCTATCTATCCATATCTATATTCACATACACACACACACACACACACACACACACACACACATATATATATATATATATATATATATATATATATATATATATATATATATATATATATATATATATATATATATATATATATATATGGGTGTACTTTTGAAGAACGAAAGTTCACTACTTCGAACTTCGAAAGTACACCCACACTAACGTGAAAGTGCACTTTCATGAACCTGCTAGACCGAACGGGCTAGCACTCATGGACCTTAGGGTTAGAGCACAGGTCATGGTAAGGGGATAGCCGTACTAGCCTAACCCTTGCCCTAACCCTAAGGTTCGTGACTACTGCACGACAGTGGAAGACATTCCAAATCGGGGTATGTCCTCCACTGTGGTGCAATAGTCATGGACCTTAGGGTTAGGGCACGGGTTAGAGTAAGGGAATAGTTAGTAGGGCTATCCCCTTACCTTGACCCATGCCCTGACTATCGCACCACAGTGGAGGACATTGCCTGTTTTTCAATGTCCTCCATTGTGGTGTGGTAGGTTTGGTCTAGTGAGCTTAAGCGAAAGTGCACTTTCGTTAAAGCGCACTTTTGCTTATGTGGGGATGTACTTTCCCATTTCAAAAAAGTGAATTTTCATTGTAGGAAAGTACACCCATATATATATATATATATATATATATATATATATATATATATATATATATATATATATATATATATATATATATACACACAAAACAAGACTGCGGTTGTGGTGCTGTGGTAGCGTTGTCGCCTCATAGCAAGACGTTGTCCTGTTCAATTCTCAGCTAGAGCGTCTTCTGTGTGGAGGCATATGTGAATGGGGTGTGCCTTCGTTGAAGGTTGTGTGTCAGGGCTGGTAACCCGGTACGTAAAAATCCACTACCAATCATTAGTGGACTGGAGTTCTGCTGTGGCGACCCCTAACCGGGAAAAGCTGAAAGACAACAAATGCATACACAATACACACACCTACTGAAAGACTTTATGGTATGCTGCCATCCAAGAAACATTTTTTATAGAGAGCTGTGCCTCATCATGCCCACTGTCAGGGTATGCATTTATTAGGTTTATGATGAGGCCCACTGCTGAGAACACTACCTGACAACTGTTAAATGTCTACCCCTTCTGGGTGTAGGAGCAGTCACCTTCTGCACTAGGTGAGGTTTTGACTGGTATGCGTGTGCAATCTATTACATCATGGACATAAGGAAGTTTAATGATTCCATACAACTGTTCCATGGCATTCACCAGTTGAGTGATGCTGAAAGAAACCTAAAATAATCTCCTGCCCTACAGCACATGACCATGAGGAACTTTTCTAAGATGTGAAACACCCCTGCAGTATCACCCAAGTGATGCTGGAATATCCCAGAGACATGTATACCAATCAGTAGGGAAACATTAGTTTCTAGTGCGACATGGTTACCCCAAATGTCTGGTGACATGTGGGTGTAGACATCCTGCACAGTGTCTGTAAAAAATCTGTGCCAAACCTCTGTCTATCCATAATTTCTAAGTTAGTCATTTGGTATTAGGGTATCCCTTCAGGGTGCCTGATCCTCACTTGCTTGTTTCCTATTTGCTCACATCATGGCTGTATAATGTTGTGTTTGCATGTGTTTATTTGTTCAGAGCATGTAGTGGTGCACGTGGGTTCAAATTACTATCGAACTTACTCTAAGATCACAGTGTCTCAGAGAAAAAGCAAGATGCATGCTTTTTTCACTTCATAGTACTTGCTTCTACTCTGAGTTGCTGCAATCTTGGATTGAAAATAACAAAGCAAGGGGTATTTTAGGAGTTAGACTTGGCCACTGCTGTAAAAATGTATCTTTATGTTTGCAGAATGTTTATGTATCTGCACTTAACTATTTTCTCTTTTGTGCACTAATATTTTTTCAACTCATGGGAGTTATTTCTTTTTGTAAAGGTAGAGCATGTATATTTCAGGGGTTGAAGTTCAAGGTGTCACAACGAAAGGATTTCTAGAGGGGAGACAGAGAGCTTGATCTTCAGCATTTGGATTAATTATACACTGCATTCAACTGGTTACAGTGTTTTGGTTTGTGACTCCAGTAGGTGATTGCTGCAATATAAAAAATGTGGTGAGTTACTTGCATAGATATATACGTACAAATTCCAACCCCTCTGAAGTACACTAGCAACAAACAGGGAAAGAGGTGTCAAAATAGCATTATACCAAGGTGCATTAATTTGTTAATTGATACAAAAATCTACAATACAGCAGGAAACACACTAGATCAACAAATGAGCTGTGAAGAATCTCAGGTTTTGTTAATGACACATTTATTATTTTTTTACATGAGAAAACACTTAACACATATCCGTGACTATTCCAGGATCTACTGTACTATCTGTATGCCGACAAGATGCCGTTTAGTAGCTCCTCCTCCTATGCCAGGTTCCCTCTTGCCATTTGCTACTATAATACATATCATTAAATGAAAAGATATGTGGATCTCTGGTGATAGCAAGTGGTGGAGTGGATATGTCTGAAGAACCTGCCTCATTACCATTTGATCCAGGTAATTTTCCTTTAGACAGCTTATGTGGTGCTTCTCTAACTTCCTGATGTGTTACTTTTCATATCAATCTGTGCCTTGTCTTTCCTTAACATGTTTAAATTTATTTCCCTCTGGAAATTCTGTATCTCTTTTTTTCTGCTACTTTCATGTGCCTCTGTTTTTTATAACTCTGCATAATATTCTCCTAATGTCTGTCCCATTTGCAGTGTTTTTACTTCTTTTCCCATACAGGGGTCTCTTATTGAAAAGATTGTCCTGCTGTGTTCCTGTTTCTTTAGTATCAGAGAGAAAAAATGCCTTGAACTATATTCTTTCTCATATTCTTTTGTCCTCCGTATCTTGAACTTTTTGTAGTAGTTCTCTTAGCTTCATATTTTCCTCTTGGGACATATTTCTCTCCTTGAGATATAGTTGCCTGATTGTCTCATACGATTGCTGCATGTTAAGCCTTTCTGTTAGTAATGACTGGTTTTCCATGCTATGTATTTTCTGTCTTATTATTGCTTTACTATTTTCTCACACTTCTGCCTTTGTCCCACTTAAGTGACACATAAGTGACGCATAAGATCTTGTAATTCCCTCAGCAACTATGTCCTGTATGTTTCTTTCTCTAGTTTGTATGATGGGGACTTTTAATGCTTAAGCTTTTGGAAAGTTTTTATTCTCTGCAGCAGTACTTTCAGAAAGGAAGGGCCTGAATTAGTGGCCCCACTTCTTATTTCACTTGGCGTACGTGTCCTACAGAGATGCAACCCTTACCTATCCGTGACTAAAAACTCTGTTTGATTAAAACCCCTTTCTCTTCTCTTTCTGTTTTGATTGCCCTACAGATGTCTATGAGACATGTTTGTTTCACTGTTTCTTTGGCAAATTTCACAGTGTTTGCCATCCTTCTTAGTCAAGGTCCTCCTTGTATATGTTCTGCACTGTGTATTTGATTCCAGTCTCCTGCTATTAGTATTGTCCCTTCTGCAAAGTGTAATACTTCTGCTAGTATTCCCATCACCTTTTTATGAAATACCCTACGGGGATATAAATAGATTAAATCGATATTATTTGCCCAGAGATATAGACTTTAATCTCTTTAAGTCTCCCCTAATAGTCTTTTAACCGCCTACATATCTGCAAAGGAAGATTCTTTGACAATAGTAAAATCATACACCTTCTTCTTGCTCCCTTATATACTGATTCTTCTTCTTTGGTAAAGTCCCTCCTTTCCAGTTTAAGGTGTTCCTCATGCGACAAATGGGTTTCTATTAAAGCCGTAATATTTGTTCCTTCCATATTCAAAACTGCTGTTATCCTTTCTCTCTTAATGGGATTAGTCAACCCATGAGCATCCCAACTTAAAAGCTGAATGTCCGGTATTATGTTTTTTATTGCATCTCTATTGTTATGCTTTGAATAGCCTATACTCATTATCTTTTCTGTACAATTTTGTATACTCTTACCCCTTCCAACCCTTTGCATAGTCCACTCAACTGTTTTTGGTTCTCAAGTACCTCTTTTCAGGCTGTATAACAAATGACGACTACTCAGTTTCACTGTAGTACAATTTGCATGGATAAACAGAATGCTTAGCATGCAAAATAAGTTGCAAATGTTCACACTTCAGCAACACAGAGAAAAGTAGTAACAACATACAATGTTAGCTCTTCCAGGGCATGAGGGAAATATGCCCATATTAGGCCCCAAAGGTGCAGCCAGGGCCCGTCTATGCTTGTAGATAAAATCCCCATTTCAACAGCTCTAATTGACACCCTTTTCAAGTGTCATCCCTTGGTACCTTCCCACTGACTGTGTGCTCCTCATTTAGTATTAAATGACATAATTTTGCCTCCCGCTTGCTTTAATTCATTCCTTGCCAAGCTTGCCTTGAGCATACCTCTTAACCTCTTAGAGCAAGAAATCTGGACAAAGTCATAAATAAAAGTGGGATGAAGGCCCAAAAATAGGGATGATTTTTAAATATTGCTCTTACAAACTTTGAAACTTGATAGAATAATAGGTTTTGCATTAGCACAAATTGTGTGAAGAATATGAAGTCTGAAACTCAAATGTCTGTCATTATTTTAGGATTTCAATCTTTAACGATTTACCACTATTTTTCCAGAAAAACACAATTTTATGAAAAAAGGACCAAAAATATGAAGCCAAAATCTGGACATTCTGTGAAAATCTGTACAGTTGAGAGGTATGGCCTTGAGTCTTCCTTTCTTCATGTTGACTTCAGTCACCAGTATAAAGTCCCTTAACACATCATGCTCCTCTATCTTACAATTAAAGCTTGCTGACTTCCACTTCAGCCAATCTTAACACAAACCTCAGTTACTTATTATCTTCCAGCTGATTTCTTCCCCAGTGCTGTTGAGTAATCGCAGCCCTCTATTTTAAAACTCGGTAAGGCTTAAACAAGGGAAATAACCCTCCTGATCTCAAATCTCATTTCCCCATCTCACTTCACACTGTCCCTTGGATTCTTCTTGCTGTGTGGGTTGAGCTACACCAACACCTATAGATGTTTGCAGTTCCCCACCTCAGGCCAATGAGAATGCCTACTTTAGGCCTTCTGTAATTTTCATTCCTTTAGGTAGAGACAATTTACAGATAGATGGACACAGTATTTATATTCTTATACATGTTTGTCTAGCTAGTCTCACCACCAGTAAGAATGTTGCAAGTTTCTTCCTTATTTCTGGTAGGAAGTACTGATCATAAAGATCCTTGCAGATCCACACACAAAAAAATATTTCCGGCAGTTCACAGAGTGAATAATATTTTATCTTTCTGAGTGTATGTTTTAAATCTTACAATGACCTGTTTAGGGCCATGATGATTGGTCAAGGACCAGAGTGTTCTACATGCTCTGGTCTACAAGGTATGGCAGTCCATCAAGCTAAAAGCTGAGTTACATAGCACTCACAATCCATTCCCTCTTGGCTGTCTGGAATTTCACTGGGAATCAAGTTTTTTTTTTCTCACCCTATTTTTCTGATTTCTTATTGTATCCTCCACCTTATCCAATCTTGCCTGCACCACCTCAACCCTCAATGTCAGTTCTTCCATCTTCTGTTGCATGTCTTGGATTGCATTTGCATGATTGCTGGGTGTTGATTATATTCCCTTTCTTCTATTCTGTGTTCTTCCATGATCTTCTGTACAGTAGAGTTCATGTTTTTAATCCTCCCAATGCCTTCTTCAGCATTAAAGACTCGTCCGAGTCATGTTCCATCATGTTTTCTCTCTGCTCTGTCCTAACATGACAGTTCAGGCCTTGTGTCCATCTTCATTGGGAAGTTGGCGGTGTTTCTACTTGCTTTTCTTTCTTTCTTCTTCTTGGAAAACAAGCAGGGAAAGTCTCTGTTATTGTTTTTGTTTTGCAATAACTTTTCCCAGAGCTCTGGTGCTTATATTGCTGTTTTGTGCACTAATGTGGAATGGTTGTTGAACTCTATGATGCCATACCGAAAGTCCAGTCGGTAGCTATCACTGTGTAACTTTTATATAGATATGTTAGTGGTAAAATGGTATCATTGATATTTAGCTTTAGTGCATCCCATCTGGTCTTAGCCAAGGTGTATTATCATTCATGGTGGAATGCAAGAATCCTCCTTCACCCATGACTCAGTTATTAACATAATGTTTGATTTGTGCTGTAGTAGTCAAGCTTTCATTTGTGACTTCTTTGTTACAAATTTACATTATTGTGTGAATGCCTGCCTGTATTTCCTCCAACACTCCAAAGACATGCAGAAGGTGAATTGAACACACTAAATTGGCCATAAGTGTGAGTGTGTGCATGAGTTGTACAGAGGAACAAACGCAGCAGGGTTGACCACCCTGTGGTATGAGCATTGGCACTTGTAGGGATATGGAAGCTATTAGACATATTGTATCTAAACACTGGAACATCATTTCCATGGATAGCAAGCTAAACCAAGCCCTAGGAGAATCCCTGTTTTTTCTTATAAAAAGACTAAGGCACTGCAAGTTTCCATTGAAAATAATGATTAACCTTTTCTGTTAAACCAAAATAAAAATACAGATACAGCTAAGGGTATGTTCACGTGTGGCAATTGTGTCACTTGCAAACACATTTTTATTGGCCAGTGGTATATATTTGCACACTGTCACTTTAAGGTTACTTTTCAAAACATTTACAATTGTCATAGTGCATCAGTGGTGTATGCTGCAGTATATAATTCTTGCCCTTATTTTATGTTGGCAAGACCAGTAGAAAACTCACAGATCGTACCAAAGAACATTTGGCAGATATACGATCACAGGACCAAGGGAATGCGTTGATATATAGGATTTGAACTGCCCCAGACATAACAAAGTTTAATTTAATACTAGCAATTTCTAGAAAATGGAAATCAGAATCTAAAATCAGCTGTATAGTTAAGCAGCATAGAATGGTGGTCTGTAGGATGACATTGGTGATCAAGAAAAGGAGTAGGAGTGTGAAAGCAGTGCCAAGGATTAAATGGTGGAAGTTAAAAAAGGGTGATTGTGAGGTGGAGTTCAGGGAAGAGTTAAGACAGGCACTGAGAGTCTGTGAAGAGTTACCGATTAACTGGGTAACCACAGCAGAGCTAGTAAGGAAGACTGCAAGAAAGGTGCTTGGTGTGACATCTGGACAGAGGAAGGAGGACAAGGAGACCTGGTGGAGGAAAGAGGAAGTACAGGAGAGTATACAGAGGAAGAGGCTGGTGAAGAAGAAGTGGGATTGTCAAAGAGATGAAGAAAGTAGACATGAGTATAACGAGATGAGGCGCATGGCAAAGAGAGAGGTGGCGAAGGCTAAGGATAAGGCATATGGAGAGTTGTATGAGAGATTGTACACTAAAGAGGGAGAAAGGACCTGTACCAATTGGCTAGACAGAGGGACAGAGCTGGGAAAGATGTGCAGCAAGTAAGGGTGATAAAGGATAGTGAGGGAAAGGAACTCACAAGAGAGGAGAGTGTGTTGAGTAGATGGAAAGAGTACTTTGATGGGCTGATGAATGAAGAGAATGAGAGAGAGAGAAGGTTGGATGATGTGGGGATAGTGAATCAGGAAGTGAAACAGATTAGCAAGGAGGAAGTAAGGACAGCTATGAAGAGGATGAAGAATGGAAAGGCTGTTGGCCCAGATGACATACCAGTGGAAGCATGGAGGTGCTTAGGAGAAATGGCAGTGGAATTTTTAACCAGATTGTTCAATGAAATTTTGGAAAGTCAAAGGATGCCTAAGGAATGGAGAAAAAGTGTTTTGGTACCTATCTTTAAGAATAAGGGTGATGTGCAGAGCTGCAGTAACTACAGAGGGATTAAATTGATCAGTCACAGCTTGAAGTTATGGGAAAGAGTAGTGGAAGCTAGGTTAAGAAGGGAGGTGATGACTAGTGATCAGCAGTATGCTTTCATGCCAGGAAAGAGCACTACAGATGCAATGTTTGCTCTGAAAGTGTTGATGGAGAAGTACAGAGAAGGTCAGAAGGAGTTGCATTGTGTCTTTGTGGACTTAGAGAAAGCATATGACAGGGTGCCTAGAGAGGAGTTGTGGTATTGTATGAGGAAGTCAGGAGTGTCAGAGAAGTATGTAAGAGTGGTACAGGATATGTACAAGGGTAGTGTGACATTGGCAAAGACTGCAGTGGGAGTGACAGATATGTTAAAGGTGGAGGTGGGATTACATCAAGGATCAGCTCTGAGCCCTTTCTTATTTGCATTGGTGATGGACAGGTTGACAGACGAGATCAAACAAGAGTCCCTGTGGACTATGATGTTTGCAGATGACATTGTGATCTTGAGAGTAGGGAACAGGTGCAGGAGACCCTAGAGAGGTGGAGATATGCTCTAGAGAGAAGAGGAATGAAGGTCAGCAAGACTAAGACAAAACATGTGTATGTGAATGAGAGGGAGGATAGAGAAATGGTGAGGATGCAGGGAGTAGAGGTGGTGAAGGTGGATGAGTTTGAATACTTGGGATCAACAGTTCAGAGTAATGGTGAGTGTGGAAGAGAGGTGAAGAAGAGAGTGTAGGCAGGATGGAGTGGGTGGAGAAGAGTGTCAGGAGTGATTTGTGACAGACGAGTACCAGTAAGAGTGAAAGAGAAGGTCTACAAGAGAGTAGTGAGACCAGCTATGTTATATGGGTTTTAGACAGTGGCATTGACAAAAAGGCAGAAGTCAGAGCTGGATGTGCCAGAGTTAAAGATGTTAAGATTTGCACTGGGTGTGACCAGGGTGGACAGGATTAAGAATAAGTATATTAGATGGTCAGCCCAGGTTGGAAGGTTTGGAGACAAAGCCAGAGATGCAATATTACATTGATTTGGACATGTGCTGAGGAGGGATGCAGAGTATATTGGGGAAAATATGCAAAGGATGAAGCTGCCAGGTAACAGGAAAAGAGGAAGGGCTAAGATAAGGTTTATGGATGTGGTGAGAGAGGACATGCAGGTGGTTGGTGTGACAGAGCAAGATGCAGAGGACAGGAAGAAATTGATACAGATGATCCACTGTGGCGACCCCTAATGGGATCAACCAAAAGAAGAAGTTTTAAATTTTTTCTAACACTCTGAACATTGCTCATCAGAAAAAAAAAATTACTTTCATCTTTGCTCCTACTGGCAGCGAGAGTAAGTAAGTGAAAATAAATGACCTTGCAATATCTGCCCTTCACAGTAAATGATCTCAGAATCAGTTTAACATTAATCGTGTGATACCTTTTCTTTTTAAGCAGGAAATTGAGCAGAACACTCTGATCTTTGAAACTAGCTGCAGTTGAAGAGATGTAGACGTTCTAAACACAGTTTTCTATTTTATCAGTTTCAAAAATATCAGCTAATAAATGAAAATGAAATAAAGGCATAACATTACATTTATTACACAATGAGAAGACTTTAGGGTAGCCACCTTTTAAGCAGGCCAAAGTGAGACTTGGGGGTGTGGCAATATGACACTGGCCACACCCTCGTCCATGACATCACCACAGGAGTGGTGAAGGAGATGCAGTTATGGGTACAACAACGTGAAGTTATTACAGCATACTGAAATCTCACAAACCACTTAAATTATGCAGCTTTGTAAAAGTGAAGCATTACTGCAAAAACACACGCATTACTCAGTTGTGACAATAAGTAAACTTTATAGAAAAAACAGTACTCATATTAAGCAATTATGTTTATTTAAGAAAGCAAAATACTCTTAAAATTCTACATACTACACGAACCATGACTATTCTGATAGCAGTAAACTAATAGCACTAATTTACCTAGCACAACGATGCAATAAAAAACAGGCCCAACAGCAGCACGGCCATATTCGCAATATACTCAAAGTAGTACATTTAAAACTTGTTAAAGGCAGCCTTAAAAATAACATACACACATTTCTACTTATAAAGGCAAACTATCTTAAAACAGCCACAAGAACATGTACCTAGTAGAATAGCAAATGCACTACATTTACCTATGAACATATCCCTCAAAAAATAAAAAGTTATACACACACACACACACACACACACACACACACACACACACACACACACACACACGTTTTGGATTTTAAAAGTAGTTCTTGCAAGTTATCACTAAACCTTTATAAAAGAATACCCATAGCAGTACATCTTAACTTTTTGAAGACACCATTAAAAAAATAAATTACACACATTTCCACCCAAAAAGTGCAAACTGCCCCAAAACATTTCCATCTGTAAATACAAAGTACCCTAATACAGCCACAATAATATTAGAAACATATCACGTACACTACACTTTTCCATGAAGATTGCTCACACAAGAAATAAAAAAGAGAAACCTTTATACACACATTTTAACTTTAAAAACTATTGCTTCCAAACCATCCCAAAAAACACAACTATAGATTAAATTGTATATATGTACATATATATATATATATATATATATATATATATATATATATATATATATATATATATATATATAGAGTGTGTGTGTGTGTGTGTGCGCGTATAAATATATATATATATATATATATATATATGTCTCTCTCACACACACACACACACACACACACACACACACACCACACATATACATACTTCTTGTACCTTTAAAAACTACAAATCTCAAAATAACCACTTCACAGATTTAAATGCTGTATGATGCACCCATTTATCTTTATACATTAAAAAGTTAAAAACTGAAATGAAACTTAATATTCCCATTTTTTTAAAAAGCCAGAGCCATAAAACACTAATTTTGCTTACTCAGTGCTACAATTACAGTGTTTGCTGTGCTGGCTGGCTTACTGGCTGGAGTGGCTGGCTGGCTGCTGGAGTGCCTGGCTGGCTGGCTGGCAGTTGGAGTGGCTAGCTGGCTGGCTAGCTGGCTGCTGGAATGGCTGACTGGCTAACTGGCTGCTGGAGTGGTTGGCTGGCTGGGTAGCTGGCTGCTGGAGTGGCTGGCTGGGTAACTGGCTGCTGGAGTGACTGGCTGGCTACCAGTCTGCTGGAGTGGCTATCTGGCTGGCTACTGGAGTGGCTATTTGGCTGGATGGCCCCTGGACTGGCTAGCTGGTTGGCTGCTAGAGTGGCTAGCTGGATGGATGTCTGCTGGAGTGGCTAGCTGACAGGCTGCTGGAGTGGCTAACTAGCTGGCTGCTGGTGTGGCTAGCTAGATGGATGGCTGCTGGAGTGGCTAGATGGCTGGCTACTGGAGTGGCTATCTGGCTGTTGGACTGGCTAGCTGGCTGCCTGCTAATGTGGCTAGCTGGATGGATGACTACTGGAGTCACTAGTTGGATGGATGCTGGAGTGGCTAGCTGGATGGCTGGCTAGCTAGGAGACTGGCTAGATGGTTGGCTGGATGGCTACTTGGGTAGATGGCTAGATGGATGGCTAGATGGTTGAATGGCTGGCTGGATAGATGGATGGATGGATGGCTAGCTGGCTAGATGGATGGATGGCTGACTCTCTGGCTAACTAGGATGTTAGAAAAAAAACAAATCTTAGTTTTTGTTTGTTAGTGACTGTAAATGTGCTAATAACAAACTGTTCTACAGCCGCAATCTTTCTAGGGCTCTTCCTGCCCTAATTCCCACCCCCTTCATGAATTCCAACCAATTGTTGCACAATTTACAACACCTGGGCCTAACAGGGAATAGCTCTGCCTGCAGGTCTGCGTTGGTGACATAACTGAATTGCAGTGGAAAAGATGGAAGTAATTGCAGCTTTTCCACGCCGATCAATGCGAGCGAAAAGTGGCACTTTTCAAGTCCCACTGCTTTGCACAGCGGACAATGGGATAAGGTAAAGGACGTAAGGTCAGAAAAATGGGCAAGATTAATTAATAGCTAAAAAAGTGTAGCTATCTTGTTGGCAGCATGCTGTTTGGTATGTATTAAATGGCTGTACATGATGTGTAGAGCCACCAAACCCAGGCAAATGGCAGAATATGCTAATGACAGTATAAAAAGCCAAAGTACATGATAAATGACCAATCCAATATGGCAGAGCTATTCAGGCAGCTATAAAACAACTGTGTCCACTCAGTGTAGGCTTTTGCCCTGTACACTAAAGCTGTTTGGAATACAATACAGTTACACTTAGAAAAAGAACATGTCAGAGATTGCTGCTGCTATTATTATATGTGCAACAGGCCTTAAATCAGGGTGCTGCTGCTGCTACCAGACAAGAAGAAGATGGGTGTTTATACCCCATTTGACTTATCATGGACAGCATGAAATTGCTGAGAAATGGGCAGGGAAATACTGTAAGAAATATGCAACCTCTGCTGCTCCCACCTCAGGTCACAGGCAAATCATGGAGAACCCATCCCTGTTGAAACAAAGGAATGTTCAGCATTATGTATACTAGCTACTGGTATTTTCAGGAGACCCACAGGGGATATATTAAGGGTGTCACAGGCATCAGTCTCAGGAATATTACATCAGTTTTTAAATGCAATGTTACTACATGCACGGGAGCATATCTCTTTCCAATGAACCCCACAAAAGAGAGCAAGAATTATGCAGGAATTCTATGCAGTATCACACTTTAGGATCCTAAAGTACTGGGGGCCACAGATTGCACAAAAGTGGAAATAAAAGCCCCACTTGGGGAACAGAGAAGGAGGTACATCAACAGAAAATGTTTCCACTCTGTAAACTGTCAGGTTGACTGTAATGCCCAGGGGGTCATCTACAATGCCTGTGCAGGTAACCCAGGCAGTGTCCACAACTCATGCATATAAAACACTTGTGAACTGTACACCAGGTTTGCTAGGGATGACATTCCTCAAGGTCATCTAGTGGGGGATGAAGGTTATGCACTTGAGCCCTGGCTCATGACCCTCATGAGAAACCCACACAGCCCCACTGAGCAAAGACACAACAAGGCCCATGCTCAAACTAGGAATATTATAGAACATGTATTTGGATTACTTAAATCAAGGTTCCAGTGTCTAGACACATCAGGAGGTGCACTGCAGTATGACTCAGGCACTTCTGCCAAAATACTTACAGTCTATCCATGTTACACAATATAATTCTCAGTAAACCACTTCAACAAGGACAAAAAGGGACAGGAACCCAGTTTCAAGGACCACAGGCAGGGTCAGAAGCAGCAGATACAGATGAGTCTGAGGGAGAACCACCAGCTGCATATGTTGCTGGTAGATGGAAGCATGTACAGTATGCCCTGGCTGTGGCTAAGAAGCAAGAACTAGTGCACATAGTCACTGCATAGGTCAAAGCCTTAGATCCCATGCACATACAACTAGGAAAATTGATGCCTGTTAGACTCTATAACCTTTACTATGGCCGTGTTTTGATAGCATCAGACAGGGACAACCATCAAGGACTCAGTTTGTACCTGCAGTAATAACAAGGTAGATGTGGAACATGTAAAGAAAAAAGTTATATAATTGATTACTCTCATATGGAAATATGTATATGTCCCAAAGCAGAACATTTGTCTGAGGAGCATAGCTTTGTCAGTAATATCTCCTATGTCAAATTTTGGCAATATACAGTTACTTCATACAACCAATACTGTGCATCAAGCATTTCATTTGACCACTATGTATAAAACATGGAACAGGTCAATTATACCTTCATTTTTGTAGTACCTAATGCTTCCACTGCTGTTATGATAATGCTAACTGAAATATAATGAGGTTCAACACTTATAGAAGCAATAATTTCAAATGAGTAGGAACAAGAAATCAAACATTTCTTCTGTAATCCATATTAATAAATGCAAGCTTGTGAATAAGCAAACATTAGCTAGTCACTGTGTGCATCAGGCATATATTTAACTCTAAGTCACAAAGACATGCAAAGGGAAGGGCACATTCATCACCATTTGTACAGGTGTGCAGGATGGTAGGAGGGAAATACTAAAACCAAAGAAGTGACTATGTGTGAGTAAGAAACACATGTATCTATCAGAGTATACAGTGCTCAGGTTCAGTAACAACAGAAGTATAACACTCAGCAGTACTGTTTAGATATCTTACATATGAAAGAGGTGGTGAGGGCAAGTGATTTTTTTCAATTTGTTTGTGTCTGTATGAACACAATCAAGCACTGTTCTAGCACTACATCCTGGCAGTTTAGACAGGTGTGAGCTGAGAATGGTAGAGTAGACAGTTCAGCTTCATCACCTCCAACCAATAGAACCACCTCTGCCAGGAATTGTACTGCTACTTCCATGGCTCTGGCTACAAGGTGGAGTGTTACCTGAATGTGATAGATGTCTGCTGGATGAGCTGTCCTCATGACTGTGCCCATTACCACAACCCCATTGCCTACCATGTCTGGCTGTGAACACTGCAATTACCAATGGAGCTGTGGATGTAATGCCACTACGGGAGTGTGATCTTCCATGACCATGTCTGCTAACAACAGAAGATGTAGCAGATCTCTGGTCACATGGATGCCCACCCACCCACACTGCCTGACCCAGTGTGTCATTCATATTGTCCAAGGAGTTGCCCACACATTTCAGGGAGTCATATATGTCAGAATGCATGACATTTAGTAGTTACACTATCTCTTCTGAGTTCCTGGTGGAACGTGACTGTGCCTCTACTACAGCCCTACACATACGTCTGTCAGCACCTAATGACAGACCAGCAAAAGGATGAGGGTGGACAGCAGGCCTCCACTGAACAGGTTATCAACCATCCTGAGTGGCCTCAGGCCCTCACATTAGCTATGGGGAAAAGTTACGAGGTCTGCATCTGGAGTAACCACACTAACCTGGTTAACTGTGTCAACCTAAACCTGTCCTATATCTGAGGTCTCTGAATGGGTATACTAACTGTGTACAAAATATGGTCAGGAGATGTATAACCCACAACCTCAGTGTCAGACTGACACCCAGACTGTGCCTGTTCATCACCACCATCATCAACAGAGGCTACTGATAATCTGACATCAAGTTGTAGGAGTTTCACAGTGCCAGTCTCAGGATAACCTATGATAACAAGCAATAAACACAAGGAAAAGAGAAAAAGAGAACAAAATTGATCACACACTTTCATTATATGAATGGTTATATGGTATGTGAAACTTAACAGATGGTAAAGCAACACAAATTAATTTTAAATAGACCTGAATCAACCCTATATGCAGTAATTACAATAACTAAATGTGTGCTTACCATGTGCAGGTGGGTTGGCATCCTGCAGTCCAGATGTCCCTGTATGTGAGGAAGGGAAAAGAAAGAAGGCTAATAAGTATTACAATGTGAATGAAACAAGAAACAGAGAACAGTCTTCTTCACATGTGCAGATTAAAAAAATTTATCATACAAAAATGTAGTGAACCGTTGGACCCTACCCCCAAACACTACTTCTCTATGACTGTGTCGTCTGACTCACACATATCTCTTATATATATATATATATATATATATATATATATATATATATATATATATATATATATGTATGTATCGGATATATGTATATAACAATATAACAATTTTGCATACCTGGAATGTCTGCTTGTCATTCTCTGAATCTGTCATCCACATTATCACCAATGTCAAGGATTCTATGGAAACTATCTGATATGTATCTGGATCTCTGACAGTGGACAGGAAGTCCTCTGTTTCATTGAGTGAATGTTTGGTAGCAGGACCACCACCTATTCCTGAGCAATTGCAGCATCCTTTGGCTGGCAGAGGTTTTCATATCACTTGCTTGGTGTTGTATCTGGGAGTAAGTTCTCCCATACCCTCAGATAGCATTGATATCATTGACCACCTGCTGCCATATCCTGTCATATCCTGCCTCAGGCAGATAGGTCACTTCTACTTCTCCCTAACAGAAAAGCTCCATGGCAATGTAAGGCCTAGATAATGGCCTCATTTTATGCAACAGTGTATGGTGGCTTGCAGAGCACAGATTCCTTCTTGGGAGCCATATCCCTCTATGAGAAGAAACAGAAAACTAACTAATAATTAAATATATAATGCACAGACAGTTGGCTGTGAACTCAGTTATGTGTGAATGCATGCACACAATAGTTTAAGAGCTAATGCTTCCTATGACTACACACAAGTTAGGACCCCCCCAAAAAAATTCTAAATCAAATATCAGCAACAATCTATAACAGTTCTGTAAGACAGATAACATAGATTTGACTGAGTAATACATTGCAGCATCAACAATAAAAATTCACTCTGTAAGATTAGAAATGTAAGAAAACTATTATAAGTGCCATCTCCACTGCTGAGGTGGGCAGTTAGGTGGAAATCCACAAACCTTTTTTCTTTCTGCTCACACAGGTAAAAATGTCAGACCTTCCTCCAAAGTTATAGTACACTTATTTACAATAACTGTGTAAACAACAATTAAATACAACCTAAAATATAGGTCATGTAGCATACATTTTGTAATGCAGACATGCCTATGCCAAAAGAAATGGATAAAGAAAAAACATTAAGTTAAAAAATGCATTTGAGTGGCCAGTGCAATTCACAATTTAATGTTATATACTAAAAGCATTGGGTAAGAAATAGCAACATACATTGAAAATAACACAGTGTATAAAGTAGATAATCCTCCAAACATTGTGTTTATTTAGCAGTGTTGAGCTCTCAGGATCCAAACAATCTCCCAGTACAATACAAGGGCATTAGCTACGAGTACCTTTATATAGTGCAGAGTCAGTCCTGTGAGCACAGTAGGTAAGCACATGAGGTGTTAAATCATTAGCATTCTTGACTAGTACAATCTGCACTAAGTGTAGGGAATGTAAACATAGTCTGAGGAGCTACATGATTATGTGCACATGCAGTAGGATTGCAAGGACAAACATTGAGAAGTGTTAATTGCTAATGGTTTGTGATTTGCCTGACTACAGGAACAATCAGGATTTCCAGTCTCACCTCTTTTATGTACACTTACTGAGGGTGTTTCAGGGAGAAGAAGCTTACCATTGACTGATTTTGGAGATCAACATTCTTAACATTTAAATACTGGATTTTATTCTCACAGTTATTGCCCCACAGTAAGAAATGTTCATATTCAAAGGGGCATTTTAAGCACTGATACAGATAACATATGTAATAAAATAGAGATGAGAATGAGGCATCATAAAGGAAGATAAGAATGCACCTGCATGTTTTGCAGTCTTTGTTTACTGTTGTGTGAGTACATGGGTATCTTAACTGTTGGCGGTATCACAATCATCTAGACATTTACTCTGAAATGAGAAAAGACAACTTTCATAACTTGTTTCTGTTGCACTATCAATGTGAATTGATACAATGTCAAATTATCAGTGCATCTAAACACATTTTCTCCTTGCAAGCATATGTCTTTTTCTGTGGCAAATTTGGAAAATATTCTTCAATGATTGTTCTTGCTACACTTGTTTGACAGTTCAAATCCATACAGGTTCCTGTTATTCTATTTCCAAGTTGATTAAACATTAGAACATTTAATGTATTTGATTCCAATTTTTTTTCTTTGATTGTTTGCATGTCATTTGATATTTAGCTCCATTAACAGGAAGTGGTTCAGTAGCAGTGAATGAGAGTTCACTGCCCAAGATAAAAAATTACAAATGTTATCTTGACTGCCATCAATAACACAATTAAGGCTGGCATTATTGTGCTTTCCTCAGCAGTCTGAACAGTACTGAGTGAAGAAGTTCAAGTCATTGCACTCCTATCTCTATGGCATAATGTAGAAATGTATTGAGCTTAGAGAAACAGTACAGGTGATGCAGAGTTCAAAACCTGTTCACAGATCATTTCACTGAGAGAGATTATACTAAATCTTGGCATTCATTTTGGTGTATGGATGTGATGATATGGGAAACTCAAATAAAGTCAGTATTGACTAAAAGTGACAGACAGATAAGTCATTTGAAATGATGTCATTATTATTTGTGTGTGTTATGTGAATAATGTGATAATTTGTTCTGTTTTATGTGCCCTTCTCCATGACATTAGCTTAGGTTCTGATATTGTGAGACATACATGATAGTAATGATGTGGCAAGGAGACGGGAGAAGGCTGAATGTATCAGTGTAATGTAATAGTAGTTCTGCTCACTGCTAGGTATACAATGTGATTAATTTCATGATTCTTCAAGTTGTTATTCCAAAAAGGTTGTGTGAATGCTTCTGATAAATATAGTCTTCTGCATTTGCATGCCTCTTGGTAGCATGAAATTAACATTCAGGACTTTAGGAAAAAAAGTAAAACATTTTGTTTAGTCTGCCTTATGAGGCACAAACCAGCCTAGCAGCATTGTGTAGCCATCAGCATTCTGGGTAGTACTCAGTGAAGAAAATACACCTGTCAGGTACCTTTCTCTGTGGCATAAGGTATAAGCACATAAAGTTTAGTGAAAAAAGACAGCCGATGTATGGTTTGAATCCATTTAAATGATAATTTTACAGAGGGTGGTCTGAATATATATTTAATCACATTTTGTGTTAATTGTGTTTAAAATCAAATATTGACAGTATTGCTAACATGTGAGCTGCTATGTGTCCACTTTCACATTAATTACCATTAAATAGAAGTCTGGTAATTTGCTCCACAAAGTACATTTCTGATGTTGCAATGAGATGTGACAAGGATGAATGTGCCATTTGAATGTACTTCTTGCTCTGGTCATTGCTGCATATACCCATTGATTGCATTTAAATAACTGTCAACTTTTTTCCTTATCATATATTTTCTTCTAATGCCATTTCCATTTGCTGTCCATGCAGCAGTGAAAAAAAATAGTTCACTGCCTAAGGAAAAAAAATAAAAATATTTGGGTTAGAGGTTAGCATTGTCACTTCACAGCAAGAGGTTCTCCAGTTTGATTCTCAGCTGGAGCTCCTTCTGTGCAGAGTGTGCATGCTCTCCCTGCAGTTGAGTGAGTTTTAAAGACATGCAAGTAGGTACGTGTGTGTATGTGTGTGCCTTCTGTGAAGGCTGGGCACCAGGCTGGCAACTCAACACTGTAAAAACACCACTGCCAATCAATCTGCGGACAAGTGATCTGCTGTGGTGACCCCTAATTAGGAAAAGCAGAAAGACATTGCTGTTTGGGTTAGGAAGTCTTACATAGCACAAACATGCCTGGCAGCATTGCAAGGCCAGCAGCACTCTTGGATTGTAATCACTGAAGAAAGTACAGCTTCCTTGTAACTTTCTCTGTGGCATGAGTTATAACTGAAGTGGAGTGAAAGAAATAAAGCACATGATGCATTGATTAAATCCTGTTTACAGATCTCGTAATTTTTCACAATATGTATTTTTTAATTTTAATTCACATTTGCTGTCTGATTGGCAGCATGCAAACATTGTTCCCTACCTAAGCTGTCCTCAGCTATGTATATTAAATTAAATAGACTTTTCAGCAAGGCAAGCTAAAGAGTTTGTTGTATACATTACAGTGGTGATTTGGGTAATAAAAATGAATACATACATTCACATTTTCTGAAATCTGCTGTCAAATGTTAAGTATCAGAAGTATGACTTTCTATGTGACATGCTTGATAATACTCCAGAATAAATGCTTTTCTTGGAATGCTCTATAGGTTTAAATCCAGATGGATGAAAAAATGTTTTAGAATCACCAAAACAGAACTGAAATAAACCAACAAAGTAATGAAAATAAAAAATTCAGCGTCAGCTCGAGAACTAGTAGAGACTCAATAAAACAACTGTTAAAAACACAACAAAACACACTATGTTAAGCGCTTTCATCTTAAAACCAAAAAGACATCAGAACAGTGTATAAAGAAACTAAGAATGCTTAAATAGTTTTCCACCTACTCAAGTAATAAGTAGTAATTGAATCCATTTTTAAAGGGCCAGGTTGTATTTTAAGCTCTAGAAAACCTTGCTGCAAATGTAATGCACAACAAATATAAAATACTGATGTATCAAGTGGAAAAAAAAAACAAGTGGAAAAAAACATCCTGTCAAACACAATCAAACAATGCATGCCCTTCTTTTAAGTTCACTTGTAATGGATATATTGTCATTTAACCCCGGGAAGGCTGTGACATCAAGCCTTAGTTGCCAAAGCATCTCTTGATGTAGTAAAACATTTTTCCAGTCCCTCAAATAAACAGTAGACCAACCCTGTCCCAAAACTAGGAACTGGAATTTTTTAAAACCACTACATTGGGTTGCTTGACATGCCAGGGCGCTTTACTTATCAGATTTTTTCAGACTATGTAGGTGTTGGTATATTCTCTTATTTAATGCATTGTTCATCTTACCTATATAGAATGCGTGACATTGTGTACAGTGTACCAGGTAAACCACCCTTTCAGAACCACAATAAAACTTTTCACCCTTGGAATGTTTTACAATCTTGTCATATAAATCATCAGTGTAATTACTGTTGCTGCATGCACATTGATTGCATCTGTTACAAGGTCTAGTTGTAGGAAAAGACCTTTCAGTGTTAGGCTCTTAATATTGTGTTTCCTTTTATATGTAAATCCAAGATTATGAGAAATAAGCTGTTTGGTGGTGTCATCGCATTGAAAAACTGACCAATATTTTTGAACTATGTTTTCAATGTCCTTGACATCAAGTGAATAATAAATAACCATATTGTTGGAAAAGTTGGGTCTCACATTAAGAGGAGGAGTGTCTTTGTTGTTAAAGTGTAACCCATATTTAAGAATAGAGCCATATTTTCCATTTCTCTCTGACCAAATTTCTCTTTCTATAGTTTTGAGAAGCTCTGTAGGGTATCCTTTAGCCTGAAACATCTCATATAATGAGGTAAACTCTTTTTGACAATGTTCATCATTAGATGTCAATTTGGAAATTCTGGAAAATTGGCTCTTGACTATCCCTATTTTTTAGTGATATGGATGACAGCTGGTAAAAAATAAATATGTATTGCAAAAAGTCGGTCTCCTGTATATACCCGAGGATAGTCCAGTTTCACGAGACCACCACATATTGATGTCAAGGTAGTTAATCTCTTTCCAGCCCAGTTTATAGGTGAATTAAAAAAAAAACTGGTGCTGTTTTCCATAAAGTGAAAGAAGGTGGTAAATTCTTGTATGTTCCCATGCCATATGATGAGTAAGTCATCTAAGTAATGGTAGTAACCTTTACATGAGTCTTGAATGATGTGCATATGAATGTGTGTGTGTGTGTGTGTGTGTGTGTGTGTGTGTGTGTGTGTGTGTGTGTGTGTGTGTGTGAGTGTGTGTGTGTGTGTGTGTGTGTGTGCTCTCTATATTGTGTAACTTGATAGGTAGAATGTTCAATAATCAAAAAGGGAAACTTGTCTGTGTGTGGGTATATAACACTTTGTGCTGTATCCACTTTCCCTGTGCACACAGCTCCCTTATCCCAGTTTTTATTGAAACATGCTCTCTGAAACACACCGATGAGGTCATACTAACAAAAGTGCGCTCACTTCAATTAAGTCAGACTTCTCCTGTGGTGCTTGCATTTTTTACACTACTCTCTAGAATCTGTACATTGATAGGTAGGAATTTCAAATACAGCAGTTCTTAAGTTTTATAAGTATATATGTGGCTGTAAATGAATTCAGGATTTGTTTACACACATTTGCAGTGGCTACTATTGCAATCACAGATGGCTGTAAACATCATTTTACCAGACACATCTCCTTGGCAATACTCTGCTGATGTCATCCTTTCATTGATGCTGTATGCATCACTTGTACTCAATATTTTTCTGTGGGACTGACTGCTGATAATGTGCTATATAGATGACGTAACTTCGTATGTAGGTGGTGTGAGTCCATCTGTGCTTAAATAGTGTGACTGTGAGTAATATACTGTTGGCTGCCTCCCAACCACTTTTGCGTACACTTCCACTTTTGAGATAGATTTACAGTGGCACAGTGTTACACTAGCAAATCCTATCATCCCCAAGGAAAATATATTTCAGATCACACAATAATTACATAATGCTACCTATAAGTGCAGCATTAAGACAGCTAAACAGCTAATGGAAAAAAAGTGGTAATTTTCCTGGTTTTATATTTAGACAGGATAGCAACCTCAAAGACTGGTGTGACAGTAATCCCTTTTACATATGAAATTGGTCCAGAAAATGATAAAGTGTGGAATGTGTTCACAATGCAAGTTTATTTTGGAATGTAACCAGGTGTACTTGCATTCTAAGTGTACTATAGTTTCTGGTGGCTTTTTTTGCCAAACAATAGGAGTGGTTTATGCTGCAAAATGCAGCTCTTTTCCTGCATACTATGTGGGATAGACTGAAAGAAAATTGAAACAACGGGTGTATGAACACATTTATGATATGCATACACATAAAGAGACCAGTGCTTTAGTAAAACACTTAAAGGAATTCCCATGTCATAGCTTTAAATTTGTCATACTGGAACAGCTGCAAAAAAAAAAAAAAAAAAAAAAGGGGGGGGGCATGGAGTATTTTTTTAGGACATAGACAGTTGTGGTGTATTTTGCAAATACATCTACTTATCCAGGGTTAAATTATGTAGTGTCCATTTCTTGTGAGTTAAAATTAAAAACCTTTGATAGGTAGTTATATACAAACTATATAAATGTTTTTAAAAATGTAGTGTTAAATGTATTTTATTTAATATCTTGTTACTTTAAAATACTATGTCTTTAAGACTTAAGTGGTTGGGTTGGGTTATAAAAGAGTTGTCATATGATTTTTTGAATGTCTGAAGAAGGCTGGTATTTTCTAGCCGAAAGCGCTTATGGAATGAAGTTTTAAAGGTATTTTAAAAAGTGTGTTTCTCGCGAATTCTGCCTTCTGGATTATTATTATTTTCTTTATGTGTGCAGTATCTCACAGTTGGAGTGTAAATTCTCCTGTGTTGTATGACTGATACCATGCTTTGCAGATTGTACAACTAAATATGTAAAATTTTTGAGGCCAGCTTTGACTGTGTTTTTGACCCTCATACTGTGTATAGAATTCTTCAAATACATATATAGCTGTACAGTGTTATTGTGTATTTCAACCACTTTTGAACATAACAACCAGATAATAAACAGTGGAGATGTCATCCATTTTAACTGCGCACTGTCCTAGTTGTACCACTATATGTAGTGCGGTGCGTGTGATTCAGGCACAAATCTGTTGCTTGTGATTTTAGGTAGTTAGTTCAGATCTAGCCATTACTGCTCAGACTACATTGTGTCAGACTTATTGTGACTGTACATGTAACTAGCACTGTTGTCAAACACATCTGCTGTGTACAAGTATAGATGTTGGTTCCTTTTATAAAAAGCTATGATAACCTCTAACATAGCAATGCTCTTATTCAGAGTAATGATGAAATGCAATTACATTTTTCCTTATTCCTTTTTATGTTGAACAATGATACATCATCACAGGATGTGATTGCATGGCAGTGAAATGGTTATTCTGGATATGTCATGCTGTGAGTGCATTGAGTGCTGGCTTGTATAGCATACCTACACAGGTAAATTGGGGTTCGGTTTTGGGACAGTGTGTCTACTACATGATGGAAACAGCTTCCTTGTCAGAGAAGCATTGATATTGTACTGCTGAATGTTGTGTGGGCAGTAACATGTAGCTCCTTTCCAGCATTCTGACTAAATCTGATTGTCATATTATATTTGTAAGTCCTTTCTTAATGCATGCATTCATTTGTGACAGCCTCCACTGCTACCTGATGTTACACATGCAGTCAATACATAGGTTGGAAGAAAGCCTTGTATAATATGTGGTGGTTTGAATCTTTTAACATATGTTTGTCAGACATCAGTGGGGGAAATTCAGAGAAAAGTGCTGTAAGCCCTTCACGGGTGCTCTTCATAACGTAACCAATATGTCTATTTCTGTGGCATCCATAATTGGTATGCATCTCTCTTATATCTGTTCTGGCATGTGTTTGGAAATATAAAAAAACTCGAAAAACCAATAAACATCCAAAAAACGAAAACAAGTGGTAAACTCAGCTAAGTCCAAACAAGAAAAGTCTATGAGTGTTGTTAAAATTTTATTGTAACACAATAATGTGTTTGGAAATGACATGATGTGAATGGTTATTATGTCATTCATTGCTCACAGGCATTACCTATGCCCAAAAGAATTAACTCTGTATTACACGTCTTCATCTGGACATTTCCTTATTACTGCTGTTTTTTTTTTTGTGTCAAACTATACAGCTTAGTCATAGGATCCTAGGATTGTAGGAGGTTACTAGGCTAATGGCCCTAGGCTCCTTACAAGCCTAGCCAAGTTCAGCACATGTTCCTAAGGGTGTCTGTTTCAAGCAGACATTAAAATCAGCAACTATTGGTCCAAGAGGGACACAGGTGAAACCCGCTGGGTGAATTTCTGATTACCCAACCAGTCGTCTAAATTGTGCTTAAATAGGGCCAATGAGAGGCTTTGTTAAAATGAATAGGAAGCTTGTTCCAAAGTTGGGGCAAACTTGGTTAGACAAATCTGTCTGTCCAGCAAGTTCTGTTGATGTCACATACCAGGTTAAGGTCCCTTGAGTGAGTGACCCATATGCCATTTGACTTATGAATGTGCAGCATTTCCATTAAAGCTAGGTCAGAGATTGCACTTTATGCAAGACACAGATCACCTCTGAGCACTCTGTATGACACAGAGTAAAGTGACAATGATTTCAGTCTGTCTGCATAAGACAGATCTTGAAGACTCTAAATTTTCTTTGTAAGGAACCTTTGTGGTCTCTCCAATTGCTGCAGGTGTTTGGAAAGGAACATACCAAAGTGAGCATTGTACGCTATTATTGGGCTGATGAGGGAAGAGTACAGGCAGTTAGAATCTCTTTTTTTCTGGAGGCAATGCCTTTAATTATGAGATGAGCAATATAAAAATGCCCTTCTTACCACTGTGGGGATATGGTGATCGAAGTTAAGGTTGCTATCAATCTGTGTGCCCAGATATCTCAGCACTAACTGTGTACTTAGGGTATTGCTGTTGATGTAGTAGTTTGCAGGAACATAACCCTTGCTGAAAGGGATGATAATGCATTTTTTTGCATACAATTTAAGACCATGACTTTGGCACCAGTCATTAGTCTGTGTAAGACCTTCTTGCAGTAACATCACTAGCGGTTTCAATGATCACTCCCAGTTTGCAGTCATCATTAAACTTTGTCAGCCACAGTCCTTTAGTTTTAGCCTGTACTTTAAAAAAGTAGACTCTAAAAGGTAGGGGTCCCAGAACCAATCCTTGTGGAACACCACTGGTTACAGGTATGCTAGAAGAGGTAGAGTCACCTATTTTGACCATATGAGTTCTATCAGTGAGCCATTTTGCCACCCACCTGACAATATATGGGTCGATACCTAGCTGGGTGAGTTTATCAATGATGCCTCAGTGGGGGATTGTGTCAAAGGCCTTGGCTATGTCTAGATAGGCTGTATGCACAGACTTGCCCTCATCTAGGGCTTTGGTGACTGTCTTGAAGACGTCCATCAAGTTTAACAGGCATGATCTATCCTTGAAAAAGTCAAACTCTTTGTGGATGAGTGTTCGAAGATTTCCTATATCTTTGTTAATAAGGTTCATGATGATTTGTTGCATGGTCTTACAGATATGGCTGGTCAGGCTAATGGGTCTATAGTGCTGGGAGTCTGTGGATGCACCCCCTTTGTGCAAAGGGATTATGGTAGCTGTTTTCCATTCTGCTGGGATAAAGCCAGTGCTTAGGCTGTGATTGAACAGCATGCCCAATGGTGATGCTAATTCCTGTTTTAACCAATGTAGAGCACAGCCCAAGATGTTGTCTGGTCCCATAGAGGCTGTGTTTTTGGCCTTAGAGAGGCCATTTAAAACCGGCTCCTCAGAGATACTAGGTGGGGACAGGTGTTAGAGATACTTTTGGGTATATGTGGCAAGGACAGGAGAGTGAAGTTTTCACTGAACCTGTCAGCCAGCAGGTTTGAAATAGCCACAGGTTCTGTATATGTAGTACCATTAATTATGAGTTCAGTGCAGCTCTGGGCCTTACCTTTGAGGCTATGAGTGTAACTAAAGAATGCCTTGTTGTTGTCCTTAGTTAGGGAAGCTAATTTGGATTGATAGTTAGATATGGAGGACTTCACTAGGCGTCTTATTTGCTTGATTACTTTGAGGAGGGAGTGTTTCCAGTTTTGAGGCCGTTCCTTCCTACTCATAGACTGCAGTTACTTTCTTTTAATATATAACCTATTAATGGCAGTTGTCCAGCAGGTAGGTTTGTTCTTCCTTGAAGATCTTGCTTTGGTTCTATCAGGCACGGCAGAGTCAATACAATTGTACAGGTGCTCGTATAGAGCATTGGTGTATAACTCAGCATAGATGTCTGTTCCATCAGTGGGGGAGGGGCTATAAAGATATTTATGCTGTCACGTTAGAGGTTGTAATTGGCTCTGGAGAAGTTTTTTGGTTTAGTTGTTGCTAAGGGGGGGGGGGGGTCTTGTGTTATAGTTACTTCTAGCGAGACTGATTTGTGGTCAGATCTCACCAGGGATGGCCACACACTGGGGGTGGTGCAGTAGTTCTCCATGTTGGTGGGCACAGGATCCAGGATGTTTGAGTCCCTTGTAGATGTGTCAACCAGCTGGTCCAGGACATTGGAGATAACGAAGTCTAGGAACCTTTTGGCAACTGGGTTAGAACATGTATAATTTACCCAATCAATGGATGGGTAATTAAAGTCACTTAAAACCAGGGTATTTGGTTGTATCTTGATTGATTGAAGTAGATCCAAGTAGGCTAAGTGGATGTCCTGATTCATGGAGGGAGTCCTATAGCTGGCAATGACCTGAAGAGGGTCTTGACTACAGTCAATTGCACCTAAAATAATTCAAGGGAATCCTGCTGTTTAAACAATCTAGAGGTGTATTTATCTTTAATGAATACTGATACATCACCTCCTTTAGTTCTCAGACCTTCAGTTTGTGGTCTGAACATGTGGAAGAAAATGTAACCTGGTATAGCTGGGGTGCTCTCCACAGCCTTAAACCAGGTCTCAGTAACTGCACAAATGCCAGCATCTTCCAAGGTGAGGACTGCTTCCAGTGAGTGCAGTTTCTGGTTTAGACTCCTAGCATTTAGCAGCATAACCATGAGGTTGTTTTTAGAGGATATTTTTACATCAGGAATTTTGTTCTTATGACATTACCTAAAAAGGCACTATGGGGATGACAAGAGCCTTAGCCAGTAACCAAAATCCCAGGGGTGACAGATGAAGACTACTCTGGCAAAGCCTCGAGGTCTGTCAACCATGTCACCCCAGGCTGACAGATACTGGATCCCCTTTGAATGACTCCAGAAACTAAGACAATTGTTGAAGTCAATCATTTTTTGTTTGTATTGAGGTATCATCCTAGGCAAAGGTAAAATACTGCTTAAGGCTAGAGACACGCCTGCCTGAGACACATAATCAGAAAGCTCAGTCATGTCTCTCTTCATATAGTCCAGTGAGGTATGTCTCAAGTCATTCACACCAACACGGACTATGACGGAGTCATACCAATGCTTGTTGTAGAGACTTGAGTGTGTCTGTGTGTGATGTGGTGGTCCTAGCAACTGACAGACAGCTGAACGTGACTTTTTCCTTCTCAGCCTGGTGAGAAGGACATCTGTGTGTCTCACCAGTGAATTGCCTATGACTAAGATGTTTGTTTTTATGTTATGCCTTAGGAGCTTGACTGGTGAAACACTGGTGTATGACAGATTATGTGTACTATGTTCTGCAGAGGATGTATTATGTGGTGTGCTTGTGTTTGTGTTTGGGGCGGGGACTCTGATGTTTAGGTAAGCTTCTGTTAAGGACCTCTGCATATATAGATTTATGTGTTGTTGGTTTGGTAAGTGCAGGAGGTGAAGTATGCATAGTGACAACCTGCTTAGTATCAGATGAACTGACTGGTGAGTGAAATCACCTAGATTCTAGGTTGTTGATATAGATGCATCTCTCACATAATGAATTTGTGTAGACTAGAAGAAGTGGGTTGTCAGTGTACATGAGGCAATTGTTACATTGCCTCAGGATGCCCATGTCAACCAGGCTGGCTGGAAAAACTGTGGGAAATTGTCCATCCATAATGCTAGGTAAGTTGATGTGGTCAGAAAACAGGGAGAGAACAGAAGGGATCCAGTGGACAAAAAATATGAAGGGCTAGTGGGTAGGATCTGTGATGATACCTAAGGAGCTTCTCTGAATGCAGACTTCCATAAATGTTTATTACTGTATGGCATGCTACCAGACCATCAGAAACTGTGATTTTTCATTTGTTATAACACTTGTGTGTTGGTGCTGTTGAACTGCTGTTATGTTACTGTTCCCTGTAATTCTATGTGAGCATGCCCAGTATAATGATATCTGCAATGTTTGCAAATTAGCAATGGAAAACTTGAAATCATGAAATCTGTGTTGTCATTTGTCACTTATGTATGTTGCGTGTTATTAAATTACCATTTAGCATTTACATGACTATGCAACACTTGCTTGTTTATTACTTTTATAGGTGATAAACCCTGTTCCTATGGGTGCCACTGACATTTCTTTACAAAAACATGTCAATTTCTGATATACATGATATTATAGTTGTAAGGTTCATTTGCTCTTGTGTGTAAGTGCTGAGGTGGAGAAACCAGTTGCTATAATGGTTAAGGTATTTGGCTCTCATGCATAAGGTAAAATGTTTAATCTGGATCTCTGGCCAATGCCTGTTTGGAGTTTGTGTCTTTTCCCTGTGTCACTGTGGGGTTTCTACCACCTCCAAAAAATATTGAGTGTTTCCATGTCAAAAATAATGGAGGTATGGGCAGCACAGACTCTACATGGTGCCCTATAGGGGAAGAATTATGTAAATCAACCACTTTGAGCATCTCCTGTGGTGCACTGTATCCTCAAGATAGGAGAGTGTGGATCACAGATTGCATGCTATGGCGGGGGTAGTCACTGAACTGTGTAAAATATGGCTCCAGGTGATTGGCCATTTTGACTGATGTCACCAAATGTGCATGGGTATTTGCCGGTGATAAGTAGGTTGAGTCCCTGACCTACTCCAAGGACCCATGCTAATGGTGGGAGGAATGTATGTGCCCCTACTGGTCAGTGTGTGCTTTCCATTAGGCCTAGCAGCCTGGGTCAATAAGCAAGTGGTCAGCCAGCGTCCTGTTGCCCAGCTTGGTTACCTGGAATCGATCTTTTGAGCTAAAGTTGGACATAAAACCAATCAACCTGCTAAATTTGAGCTAAGAATTGTTGTACTCTGTGTAGGTTTACTGACAGTATGCAGCTTGGAAGTGGATAACATGATGTTTAGGAGGAGGCTGGACATATTTTGTATCCAGGAGACAAGATGGAAGGGCAGTGCAGCAAAGCCATTTGGCTTGGGATCCAGAATCTACTACTTAGGAGAAGTACAGAAGACAGATATGTCATCAGAATTAGTGACAGACTCATGGCAATAAGACTTCAGCCTAATGATAGGGCAGTATTCATAATCTCAGCCTATGCCCCACAGCAGGGTTGTGATAGTGAGGAAAAGAGTGCATTCCAACAGCATTTGCAGTACCTACTAGATAAAGCAGGACAACATGAATTGGTGTTGATAGTGGGTGACCTGAATGCACATATCAGGAGAAAGAACAGAATATGAGGAATGCCTTAATCCACATGGGTGGGACAACAGGAATAAAGAAGGAGAGGCCATTCAACACCTCTATCTAGCAAATGGCTTGATTGAAGCCAACACATGGTTCAGAAAGAGAGATGGTCACAAGATCACATTCAAAAGTGTCCAACATGCAACTCAGGTTGACTCCTCCTAATAAGTAAAGAGCACTGGGGTAGAATCAGTGATTGCAAGGTCATTTCCAGTGAACCAGTTGGCCCACAGCATAAATCACTGGTATACCTACAATCAGCTGCAAGCAGTGGTCAGAGAACACTCTAAGTTCAACAAAGACCAGACTGAAGACCCGTAAGTTGACTGGAGAGAAAGCACAACAGTTCAAGGACTTACTCAGGGTTCTAGCACCTCAAGAAGAGGAAAAAATAGCTGGAGCTGAAGAAGAATGGCAGAAACCAAGACAGCATGTGTCAGGACTACAGAAAAGATATGTGGCTGAGCCAGGTATGGAAATAAGGTACATAAGGAAAGCTGATGGTGGCATGCAGAAGCCCAGGAAGCCATCAAAAGAAAGAAGGAGTGCAGGAAAAAGTGGGAGATAAAAAAGACTGACCAGGCTAGGAAGGAATACTGGGTGGCTAGCAAAGAGGCTAAGAGAACAAGGCATCAGAGGCAGTCTACTAGCTTCTGAAAAGTCAGTAAATGGCACAACGAAACTATATCAGGGTGCAAAGCAAAGACAGGAAGATAAAGAAGACAGTCAGACACCCTTCATAAGAGATGCTAGCAACAAACTGTTGACCAGTCCACAGGACATCAAAGGCAGATGGAAGGAGTATTACCAGCAGCTTCTGAATGAAGAAAACCCCACAGAAGCTGCACTGCCCCAGACGCAGCTTATGATGAGAGAAGAGAAGGAGCTCCCTATAGAAAAAGTAAGAACAGCACTAAGGAAATGAAGTCAGAGAAAACAGCAGCTCAGATGAGGTCACAGCAGGTATAATAAAAATGCAGGATGAGATATGGGAGAAATGGCTCCTGGGGGTACTCATAGCATTGTGGAGAGAAAGGTGTATCCCAGATAACTGCAGAATAAGCATACTCATGCCAGTATACAAGAACAAAGGGGACATTCACAACTGTGGGCAGAACAGAGGTATAAACTTCTGTCACACTGCATGACATTTCTGGATAGCGTGACTGATAATGAATATGCAGAGTAGTATAAAGTAAAATAGGAGATGAGCAGTTCAGATTCAGATCAGGATGCAGCACAACTCACCCGATATTTGCAATGAATGAAGAAAGAGTCGAACTGGGCATTCTTAGGCTTGGAGAAAGCATATGGCAAAGTCACAAGAAAGCTGATTTGGGCAGTCCTGCATAGATTCGTACTAGGCTAACTGCCCTTTTGGGCCATTTAAAGCCTAGCCATTTACCCCATGAGAGAATCAAACCCTGCACCTTGTGTCTTTAAGGTAAGCACCTTAACCATTATGTCATCCCTGAAGCATTGGCAGAAGTAGTGCAGGCTATGTTCAAGGACCCAGTAACTCAAGTACGAGTAGTGTTCAGTCTCACAGAGGGGTTCCCAGTGGGAGTGAGTGTGCACCAGGGTTCAACATTGAGCTCATGGCTGTTCATACTGGTGATGGACTACATTAGCAAACAAGTTGGAGGGGACAGATCAACTAAGGTACTGAATGCAGATGCTGTGGCATTGCAAACAGAGTCTGAGCAAGAACTTCAGGAAAAGATAAGGGAATGGAAATCAAAACTAAAGGCACCTGGGATGAAACTGAATACAGACAAGACATTTATAATGATGGCAAGTGGTGGAGTTCAGAAGAAGCTGAGAACTGAGATAAAAAGAAAAATAGTGGAACATGTTAACAGCTTCAAGTATCTTGGAGGGGTGGTTGAGGAGAAGGGAAGTTTGAATGAGGAAGTCAAAGCTAGAATCAGAGAGGCTGCAGACAAGTGGAAGAGAGTATCAGGTATGGTACGTTACAGACGAATGCCAAAGACTCTGAACAGTAAGATATGCAAAACAGTGGTACGACCAGTACTACTGTATGGTACAGAAAGCTGGGCAGTAAAGGCAGAGCAGTTGAGGAAGTTGGAGGTGATGGAGATCAAGTGCCTGAGATGGGTGGTAGGATGCACCCAGTGGGACAGATGAAGAAATGAGGATGCAAGTGCAGAAGCCAATGTAGCTAAAATTGCAGGAAAAGGTCAAAGAGAACAGATTATGGCTGTTTGAGAATATATGCAGAAAAGCAGAAGACAATCTAGTGAAGAGGATTTTAGACAAACAGTAAGAGGGCAGAAAAAAACAAATGCATCCAGCAAAGAGGTGGAAGGACTGTGTGAGAGAAGACCTGGGACAGTAAGGTATGAGTGTCAAATAAGTCAGGAGAATAGCACTGAACAGAGAGAAATAGGGACAGTTGACATGACACCCCAACCCCAGGGGGTTGATGATGATAATGATGGTGACGATGTGGAGAAAACAGCATAAGCATCAGCTTGCATACATAAATTCCGTCTATGTACATCTCATATGCAGTCTATGCATTCATCCCATTATGTATTTTAAGCCCTTGTAAACTGTTCTCTCAACTCAGGATTTTATTAACATGAATATGACATTTTAACTCACCTTTGTTACACTGCAGCTTTATAACCCTGTTACATACTTTGTTAGCATGTCTGTTTTTATTTATGTGCTTACCTCCGGTATTGTCTTTGACATAATTATCATTACATCAATATGGCAGGATTTAAGTCAGAAATGCTTCTTTGACATTTAAGCACATTTTCCTGTGGCATAGGACTACACCCCTTCCCCTTCACTATTAATTATTACGCAGTACAAACCGTTATTGTTTATGTACAATTCCCCCCTTTCACTTCCCCTCCTTCAGAAGCCTTTCACTGTACTTACATTTAGTAATTTAGCACACAGCATGTGCTCATATCTTAGCTTTGGCTGTTTTGTTTACATTCTGTGTTCGTGCATGAATTCCAGGGCTTGTCTTTGCTGATACATACTTTTCATGGGTAAACTACAATGTGGCAAAGCAAAAGTGCTGGTGTTGATATCGCACAGTGCTGTCAGCTAAATGTTCATAACTGAAATGCCTGAAACACAGTCAATCAAGATCATGTAAAAACAACATTTTTTGCAGGAGGCCAAGGCTCCCCTGCACCACCCCCCCACACACACAGAAGGGTGCCTTACCTATCTATCTATCTATCTATCTATCTATCTATCTATCTATCTATCTATCTATCTGTCTATCTATCGATTATGATATAGTAATTCTTGAGAGCAAACTTATTTGGAAAAAAAGAACAAACTTTTACTTTGAAGTGCATTTTTCATTCCAATGTTTCTCAGTGTATGTAATACGAATAATTACAAACAATTAAAGCAATATGCAGTGAAAATCAAACAAACTGGAGCAAACAAGACGTGAATAAATTCATGGACAAACACAAGAAAATGCAGCTATGCTGATTATATTCATTTTACTGTTTTAATGATTGGTTCCTGTAAATATAATTATATTATTTAATTCTTCTGTTTCTATTAGATTTATCGAAAATTCGAAGAAAACAGCCACAAGGTACCAAAATAAACCAGTAAGTCAGTCCAAGCAGCAGAAGACCAAGAATGAGCCGGAGTTCTTATAAAATCCACTTTAATATAGACACATGAACGCACACATTAAAAACCAGCGTTTTCGTTTAAATCACTTCATCAGATGTGGGTCAGAAACCAAATAATGCCTTTTATAATCCTCTAAGAAGTAAATTAACCAATAAAAAACATCCAATTAAAAACATCATGAATCCTCATGAATATTCATGTTAAAACCATGCATACAATAAAAACACTACAAACCATTGAAACCATTGTGTAAACTGTTCATAAATGTTTAGGAAACAGTGAAATACATTTTACAAATTTAGAAAACACATAAAATGAATTTATAAAACCCTTCCAATACTTAAATATCTTAAATAACTTAAATAAAATCATTTCTGTTAAAATGAATGTAAAATGATTTATTAGCACACTCTAGTGGTAAAAGTCAAAATTACATCTCAATGTGAAAAGGAAAAGCAGAAAGTACACATAACAACTGATACCTTGTTTTGTTATCTTAGAACTTAGCTGCCCTTAGTTTCAACAGGGGTACGAGGGAGATATTCTCATTTAAACCTGGAGGGGATGTAGCTTGAAATGTTATTTGCCACCTTAGCTCTTTATATTCTATTTTCTCTTCCCATTGTCCCCCTCTAACATCTTTTTTAACCCCTTCCAAAACAAAGAAGGAATAATTAGCATTGACACACATTAAAGAATGTTTAAAAAGGGCATTTGTTTCCTTCCTGTTCTGCATATCATAAAGGTGTTCGTATATCCTCCTTTTTAGCTTACGTTCAGTTTTGCCCACGTAAAAGGAATGACATACCTCACACCGAGCTAAATAAATGAGGCCATTTGAATCACAATTAAAATATCCTTTACTGCTTAGAACCACATTTCTACTATTTAAAATAACTTCTTCCTTCCTTCCTCTTCTTCACATTTTTCTTCCCATATGGCTAAAATTAAATTAGCATAGGTGGGTGTGCATGCAGCGCCCATCGCCACCCCTCTAACCTGTTGGTACAATTCTCCTTTAAAATAAATGAAATTGTATTTTAAAACTAATTCCATCAGGCTAAGGCACACCAACCTATCTGCCTGGGACATTTCTGTCTCCTCAAAAACAATTTCTTCTCTAACATCTGCATTTTTTCAGAATGGGGAATGCATGTAAAGAGGTCAATGAAGTCTATTGTAATAAATGTTAAATCTTTGTTGAACAAACCATTATGTACACTCCTAAGGAGATCCCAAGAATCTTTTAAAATATTTTTCTTTTTCAACCAAATATTTTTTAACTTAGAGTCTACCAGTTTAGCTAAAGGTAGCATTTTGGACCCCTCAGCTGAGACTATCGGTCTCAGTGGGGGGTCCCTTTCATTTTTATGAGTTTTGGGTATTCCAAAGATTGTAGGGATCTTAGGTTTCTCAACCTTTAGATAGTTGTAGGTACTGACGTCTATTAACCCTTCCATTAACAGGTCAGAAAGAACCCCATCTATTCTACTATAAGAAATGTTTACTTGATTTCTTGATACACTTTCATATTTATCTGTGTCCATAAGTATTTCATTCATCTTTCCTTTGTATATTACAGTATCTATTAGTACCGTTCCCCCACCTTTGTCTGGTTTCATCACTCTTATGTGTTTATTCAATCTAAGCTCTTCCAAAATAACTTTTTCATTTGTACTTATGTTGTTTTATATTTAACTTTTGGCATTGCTTTTCTAATTTCAGATTCTAAAATCTGTTTAAAATTACGGATCTGTGGATGTAAAGGTGGGTTAATAGTGCTTTTTCTCCTAATGGGCCTGTTAATGTTGTTCATGTGGGCAAACAATAAACCCAAATTAAGTTTTCTGGTGAATAGTTCATAGGTTCATAGGTTCATAGGTTCATACTAGGCTATCTGCCCTAGGGCATTTATAAGCCTAGCCAGAGTGTGTGTGGCTTTCACCACCCCTTAGGATGAGAATACTATACCCATTAGTTTGCTGTGCCTCTGTCCAGCAGTGATACAGAGATGATTCCCGGGGTAAACCTACGATCTCCCATCCACTCGTCAAGATTTCTCTTGAACAGAGTCAGTGAGGGACTCTGCATCACATGGACTGGGATTCTGTTCCATAGTGTAGGGAGTCTCTGGGTGATGAATCTGTCCCTCCAGCACGTCCTATTTATATCCATGTTGAGGTTTAAGTCTCTTGCTCTCGTGGCTCTGGTGGATTTGGATTTTTTGAGGTGGAGCATGTCCATTAATTCCGGGTTGGACATGGCCTTGTATGTCAGGCACAGATCACCTCTGAGCAGACGGTATGCGACTGAATAGAGCTGGAGTTTCTTCAGTCGGGCATCGTATGACATATGTTTGAGCCCCTTTATCCTTTTGGTGAGGAACTTTTGGGGTCTTTCCAACTGCTGCAGGTGTCGGGTAAGGTACATTCCAAATGGGGCGTTGTACTCAATCACTGGTCTGATAAGTGAAGAGTACAGGGGTACAATGACCTCTCCTGATCTGGATGTGAATCCCTTCATGATCAGGTGGGCAATGTAGAAGGTCTTCCTAACCACTTTGGCAATGTGAGTGTCAAAAGAGAGGTTGCTGTCAACTTGGGTCCCCAGGTCTCTGATAACTTCTTCCGTGTTTAATGGATTACCACCTATGTGGTAATTAGGGGTTACCTTGTTTTTCCAAAAGGGTATGACTATACATTTTTTGGCATTTAGCTTAAGGCCATGGCTCTGGCACCAGTTATCCATTTCATTGAGACCTTTCTGGAGGATGTCTGTGTCTGATGGAGTGTCAATTATGGTGCCCAGTTTGCAGTCATCTGCAAATTTTGTCAGCCACAATCCCCCTATGTTTGCCTGCACTTCAGAAAAATAAATGCCGAACAAGAGGGGGCCCAGGACTGAGCCCTGTGGGACACCGCTCGTGACCGGCTTAGAGTCTGACATGGCACCAGCAACTCTAACCCTGTGTGTTCTGTCCTTGAGCCAGTTTGCAACCCATCTTGTGACATATGGGTTTACATCTAAGCTGGTGAGCTTTTCTATGATGCCCGAGTGGGGTATTGTGTCGAACGCTTTTGCTAGGTCAAGGTAGGCTGTGTGAACTGCCTTACCCTCATCAATGGCCTTAGTGACTGTTTCAAAAAAGTCGACCAAGTTCAAGAGACAGGATCTGCCCTTGACAAAGCCAAATTGGGTAAGATCCAGTGTCTGTATGTCCCCAATGTCTTTATTTATGAGTTCCATTATGATCCTCTCCATAGCTTTGCAGACAAGGCTCGTCAAGCTTATGGGGCGGTAATTTCAGGGTCCGTGAAGCACCGCCTTTGTGGAGTGGGACCACAGTTGCGTCGCCATTCTTTGGGTACGTATCCTGTAGTAAGGCTAAGATTAAACAGCAGCCTTATGTGTGGGTTTAGTTCCTCATTGAGTTCGTATAGCACACAGCCGGGGACACCGTCCGGTCCCATTGATGCTGTGTTTTTTGCTTTAGAGAGAGCAGCTCTCACCTGGGCATCTGAGATGTTTGGGAGGCTAGACTGGTGGGATAGATATTTCTCCTTTTGGGGGGGGGGGGGAGAAATTTGCACTGAACCTGTCTGCCAGTATGTTGGCAATGTCTGTGGGTTCAGTGATTTTTTTATCATTTTGGACTAATTCTGAGCATATCTGGGAGTTTCCACCCAGGTTTCTAACATAGCTAAAGAAGGCTTTATGATTGTCTTTTGTGTCATTAGCGATTTTCTCTCAAAGTTGGCCTTGGATGATTTTATGAGTGATCGTAGTTTTTTGCTAGTATTGATCAGAGATGCCTTCCCATTTAGGGATTTTGCTCTGTCATGTAGTAGCTTTCTCCTCTTGTTGTAGAGTTTATTTATGGCTGGAGTCCACCAGACCGGGCGCCTGCCTTTGGTGGAAAGGGTCTTGATTTTATTAGGGATTGCTTGATCCATACATTCCTGGAGGTGCTCGTAGAAGGCATTTGTAAGGGTTTCAGCAGTGTGGGTTGTGGTTTCCACTGGCTCAGGGGCCTTGAAGGATACCACTCCAGTCTTAAGAAGTGTGAAGTTTGCTTTTGAGAAGTTCTTCACTGTGGTCTTTTTTGTTGGTGGTGGAGGCGGGATGTGGATCTCCAGTGAGATTAATTTATGGTCTGATCTCACCAATGAGGGATATACTTCCGGTGTGGAGCATTTTGTCCCCATGTTTGTGATGATCAGGTCTAGTATATTTTCTCCTCTTGTGGGAATGGTGACTAGCTGTTCCATAGCATTTGAGTTTATGAACTCAAGGAACCTTTGGGCTAGGGTGTTGGGGCTTGAGTAATGTTCCCAGTCTATGTTTGGGTAGTTGAAGTCACCCAATATGATGGTGTTTGGAGAGACATTCATACTCTCCAGTGTCTTCAGGAAGGCTGTGTGGGTTTCCTGAGTTTGAGAAGGTGGTCTGTAGCATGTTACAAACTGTAGGGCAGTTTTACCTATGGTTAATTGCACCTGGATGGTCTCCGATGCTTCGTGCGTTGCCACTAACCTGGAGGTGTGGGTATCCTTTATGAATATGGATACTCCCCCTCCTTTTGTGGTTCGGTCCGGATTTTGGGGCCGGAACGCATGATATGAGGTATAACCTGATAGTTATTAATTAATTAGTGTTTTAGTTAAGTCACCTTTTCTCTGGGGAATAAATTTCATACCTTTTGACAACAGACTAAAGTGTTCATCTTTTAGTTCAATTTGACTAAAGTTATAAATACAATAACCATTCTTTGAAAACTTATACATATTATTTTCATCCTGCCTGATAGGGTCATAATGTTCATCTAAGTCAGGGTGGGGTGTATTCACCAGTTCTAATACCTCCCCCTCCCTCTTCTTCCCCCCTCTCTGAAAATTGTGTTGTTGATAATAGTTATCATTCTGTTTTCTGATTGTTTCAGATCTTCTTAAAGGTTCTCCTTTGTTAAAACCATCAAGTTGATTAACTTGTTCCCCTATCTGCACCCTATCGTCACCATTCTCATCCGTTGCATTGTTCTCATTCCACTCATAATTCTGAACGTAGTCAAATCTATCATTTGTTTTAGGTTTAACGTAACTAGTGTTGTGTTGATACTCGTAAATGTCCCTTTCTAATTTTGTGCGTTAGGCCCGGCAAGCCAGCACGTAAAACTCTACTGCCAATCATTAGCGGACCGGAGTTCCGCTGTGGCGACCCCTAACCGGGAAAAGCACAAACAAACAATTAAATCTTCACATTTAGAATCAACCTCATTCCTTATGACAAAATATTTTCTTTTTCATCCGGAATTGTGAAAATTAAATCATTTTTAATTTGTTCATTCAAAACATCAATTTCCTTGTTAATAACTTATTTCTGCCTATCATTGTCCTTAACCATGGCTTTTAATATTTCTAACCCACACCTGTTAAATATTTCCAAAAGTTCTTTGTGCTATACACTGTCAGGTAATACATTTTATGGGTATTTGTAAACCCTCAAACCCTTAGGCACAATCTCTTCCATTATACATTGTCTCAAATATGCATTTTCTATGTTAAGTGTCCTATACGTTAACAAAAGTTTGGACATTTTAGTTAATTTTACTCTATAAGAGTCATTCATTTGTAAAGTAGTACCTGTTTTGTTAACATTATTGTCCTTAAATTTAGCTGAAAAGCTCACTTGTAACCAGTCTTTTAAGTCTACATTCCCAGTATTTAAAGCTGAAGCATAGGTCTTTGAATTCTGTCCTGCAGGCACGGATGAATCATTCCTGCCACTGGTAGAACCCAGGTCACCCCTCAAAATAGCTGGGGTCAGTAAAAATTCATTGCTGTTAGTTCCATTTCGCTTATTATTACCAGAAATGTCTGTTTGACTTAAATCTACATTATTCCCATTATTTTCATGCCATTTTGATCTGTTCTGGCTCTGGGTTTCCTGGTTCCAACCACCCAGTCCTTCTGCAATCATTTCCACCATCGATTGGCTGAGAGGAGTGAGAAGATCAATCAGTTGTGTTAACTGACCAATCAGCTTTCTCGTTAGTCCGACGTTGTCACTGCCATTCCTCTCCTCTTTCTCCGAGCTAGATTCACAGTCCATGGCCAAAATAAATCAAGAAAATTTGAAAAAAACAGTCACAAGGTACCAAAATAAACCAGTAATCAGTCCAATGCACCACAAGACCAAGAATGAGCCAGAGTTCTTGTAAAATCCACTTTAATATAGACACATGAATGCACACATTAAAAAACAGCGTTTTCATTTAAATCACTTCATCAGATGTGGGTCAGAAACCAAATAATGCCTTTTATAATCCTCTAAGAAGTAAATTAACCAATAAAAACCATCCAATTAAAAACATCATGAATCCTCATGAATATTCATGTTAAAACCATGCATACAATAAAAACACTACAAATCATTGAAACCATTGTATAAACTGTTCATAAATGTTTAGGAAATGGTGAAATACATTTTACAAACTTAGAAAATACATAAAATTAATTTATAAACCCCTTCCAATACTTAAATATCTTAAATAACTTAAATAAAATCATTTCTGTTAAAATTAATGTTTGTTTGTGTCTTTAGGCTTTTCCCGGTTAGGGGTCGCCGTAGCAGAACTCCGGTCCACTAATGATTGGCAGTTAATTTTTACGTACTGGCTTGCCAGGCCTGACGCACAACCTTCAACGAAGGTACGCCCATTCACGCATGTCTCCACGCAGAAGACGCTCTAGCTGAGAATCAAACCAGACAGCATCTTACTGTGAGGTGACAATGCTACCGCAGCACCACCAAATTAATGTAAAATGATTTATTAGCGCACTCTAGTGGTGAAAGTTAAAATTACATCTCAATGTGAAAGGGAAAAAGCAGAAAGTACACATAACAACTGATACCTTGTTTTGTTATCTTATAACTTAGCTGCCCTTAGTTTCAGCAGGGGGTACGAGGGGGATATTCTCATTTAAACCTGGAGGGGATGTAGCTTGAAATGTTATTTGCCACCTTAGCTCTTTATATTCTATTTTCTCTTCCCATTGCCCCCCTTTAACCCCGTCCAAAACAAAGAAGGAATAATTAGCACTGACACACGTTAAAAAATGTTTAAAAAGGGCATTTGTTTCCTTCCTGTTCTGCATATCATACAGGTGTTCGTATATCCTCCTTTTTAGCTTACGTTCAGTTTTGCCCACGTAAAAGGAATGACATACCTCACACCGAGCTAAATAAATGAGGCCATTTGAATCACAATTAAAATATCCTTTACTGCTTAGAACCACATTTCTACTATTTAAAATAACTTCTTCCTTGTTCATTATAAACCTACATTGTGAACACCGCCCACATTTGTAGGTACCAACTTTCTTCCTACCATTTGCCTTCTTTTTATCATTTTCTAAGGCATTTTTCACATTTTGTGGGGTTTTGTACACAAATTTCAGTTCTGTGTTGGTTATTTGATCCAACTCAGTGAGATTTTTAAATTTGTCCCACTCATCACTGATGAGTCTCCTGACTACTCCACTGCTAGCATTATATTCTAGCACCATTGCTTTACTAAATTGATTCTGCTGTGAGAAGTCAATGCAATGGTTTTCAACTAAGGGCTGACCAAGGATAGGTTTATATTTATCATTTCTACTTTCCTGTACTTGTTTTATAATTTCTTCAAGAAACTCTTTTGGATAACCCCTTGCTGAAAACAATCCCTTAAGAAAATTACACTCATTCAAAAAATCATTTGTATCAGAGGTCATATGGCTTACATGCTGCCCTTTTACACTATTTCTCTTGTAATGAGATGGGTGAGCACTGTTGTAGTGCAAATATGAGTTAGTGAAGCTGTTTTTTCTATGCACCTTTGAATTAAACCTGTTATTTTCTTTGTATATTTCTATATCTAGATATTGTAGTTTTTCATCAGAAACATTGAAGGTAAATTGGAGACATGAGGTAGTAGTTTCATAGTTTCATAGTTTCATAGTTTAGTACTAGGCTATCTGCCCTGGGGCATTTGTAAGCCTAGCCATAGTGATGTGGCTTTCGCCACCCCATGAAATGGTACAAAAAATGCACAGAATAGATTTAGAATACTGTGCCTCTGACTAGTAGTGACACAGTGAAGGTCCCCTTATATAATAGAATTAGTTTACTGTGCCCCTGTCTAGCAGTGACACAGATGTGACCCCTGGGGTAAACTTACGATCTCCCATCCACTCATCAAGATTTCTCTTGAAGAGATTCAGTGAGTGGCTCTGCCTAACATGAACTGGAATCTTGTTCCAGAGCATGGGAAGCCTCTGGGTTATGAATCTATCCCTCCAGCATGTCCTATTCATACTTGTGCCGAGGTTTAAGTCTTTAGCTCTCATGGTTCTGATGGATTTGGATTTTTTGAGGTGGAGCATGTCCATCAGTTCCTGATTGGACATGGCCTTGTACGTCAGGCAGAGATCACCTCTGAGCAGGCGGTATGCTACTGAATAGAGCTGGAGTTTCTTTAGTCTGGCAGAATAAGACATATGTTGGAGACCCTTGATCCTCTTGGTGAGGTACTTTTGTGTTGCAAATGCCGGGTGAGGTACATACCAAATGGGGCATTGTACTCAATCATGGGTCTGATGAGGGAGGAGTATAGGGGTACAATGACATCCTTGGATCTGGATGTGAATCCCTTCATGATAAGGTGGGCAAGGTAGAATGTTTTTCTAACCACTTTGGCAACATGGGTGTCATATGAGAGGTCGCTGTCGACTTGGGTCCCTAGGTCTCTGATTACTTTTTCTGTACTCAGTGGGTTGCTGTCTATGTGATAATTTGTCGGTACTTTGTTTTTCCCAAAGGGGATGACTATACATTTTTTGGCATTTAGTTTAAGGCCATGACTCTGGCACCAGTTGTCCGTTTCTGTGAGGCCTTTTTGTAGGATGTATGTGTCCACTGGTGTATCGACTATGGCGCCTAGTTTGCAGTCATCTGCGAACTTTGTCAGCCACAACCCTCCCATGTTTGCTTTAACATCTGAGAAATAAATGCCGAACAAGAGGGGTCCCAGGACAGATCCCTGTGGGACACCACTTGTGACTGGCTTTGAGTCTGACATTGCTCCAGCAATTTTAACTTTATGGGTTCTGTCCTTTAGCCAGTTTGCAGCCCATCTAGTGACATAAGGGTTTACGTTTAAGCTGTTGAGCTTATCTATGATGCCTGAGTGGGGTACTGTGTTGAAGGCCTTAGCCAAGTCCAGGTAGGCTGTATGGACTGCTTTGCCCTCATCAATGGCTCTAGTGACTGTTTTGAAAAAGTCAATCAGGTTCAAAAGGCAGGATCTGCCCTTTACAAAGCTGAACTGGGTGGGGTCAAGTGTCTGTAGGTCCCCAATGTCTCTGTTTATGAGTTCCATAATGATTCTTTCCATAGCTTTGCAGACCAGGCTGGTTAAGCTTATGGGGCGGTAGTTCCCAGGGTCTGTAGAGGTACCCCCTTTGTGGAGTGGGACCACTGTTGATGTACGCCAGTGTTCAGGTACATATCCTGTAGTAAGGCTAAGGTTAAATAGCATTTTTATGTGCGGGTTTAGCTCCTCTTGGAGTTCACGTACGCAACCCGATACCATCAGGTCCCATTGATGCTGTGTTTTTAGCTTTGTTGAGGGTGGCTCTCACTTGGACATCTGAGATGACAGGGAGATTACTTTCAGCTGGGATAAGTATTTCTTCTTTTGGGGTGAGGGAGGGGAGAAATTTGCACTGAACCTGTCAGCCAGAATGTTGGCAATATCTGTGGGTTCAGTGTATTTTTTGTTGTTGTGAACTAACTCTGAGCATATCTGAGGGTTTCCGCCCAGGTTTCTAACATAGCTGAAGAAGGCTTTGTGGTTATCTTTAGTGTCCTTAGCGATTTTTCTCTCAAAGTTGGCCTTGGATGTTTTATGAGAGAACGTAGTTTTCTGCTAGTGTTGATCAGAGATGTCTTCCCTTTATGGGATTTTGCTCTGTCGTGCAGTAGCTTCCTTCTTTTGTTATACAATTTGTTAATGGCTGAGGTCCACCAGACAGGACGCTTGCCTTTGGTGGAGAGGGACTTGGATTTATTTGGGATTGCATGATCCATGCATTCTTGGAGATGTCCATAGAAAGCATTTGTGAAGGATTCGGCATTGTGGGATGTGGTATCCACTGGCCCAGTGAGCTTAAAGGATACCATCTCAGTCTTAAGAAGCGTGAAGTCTGCTTTTGAGAAGTTTTTCACTGTGGTCTTTTGTGCTGGGGGTGGAGGTGGGATATGTATATCCATGGTGATTAGTTTGTGGTCAGATCTCACTAGTGAGGGGTATACCTCCGGTGTGGAGCATTTTGTCCCCATGTTTGTGATGATCAGGTCTAGTATATTATCCCCCCTAGTGGGAGAGGTGACTAGTTGTTTCAGTGCATTTGAATTTATGAATTCCAGGAACCTTTGGGCTAGAGTGTTAGGGCTAGAATAATGTACCCAATCTATGTTAGGGTAGTTGAAGTCTCCCAGTATGATGGTATTTTGTGATACAGTCATATCCTCCAATGTCTTCAGGAAGGCTGAGTGGGGTTCCTGAGATTGGGAGGGTGGTCTGTAACATGCTACCAGTTGTATAGCAGTTTTGCCT
Organism: Protopterus annectens; assembly: GCF_019279795.1. Taxonomy (NCBI): domain Eukaryota; kingdom Metazoa; phylum Chordata; order Ceratodontiformes; family Protopteridae; genus Protopterus; species Protopterus annectens. The sequence continues at coordinate 270,233,842 of NC_056736.1, read as the reverse complement.
ATGGTTAGTTGCACCTGTATGGTCTCCGATGCTTCATGTGTTGCTACTAACCTGGAGGTGTGGGTGTCCTTGATGAATATGGACACTCCCCCTCCCTTTGTGGTTTGGCCCGGGTTTTGGGGCCGAAAAGCATGATACAAGGTATAGCCTGGTAGTGCTGGGGTGCTCTCAGGAGCCTTGAACCAGGTTTCAGTTACTGCACAGACGTCGATGTTCTCCATACTGAGGAGTGCATCGAGAGCCTGCATCTTGAGATTTAGACTTCTGGCATTGAGCAGCATTACCCTTAGTTTTTTCCATTTTTGTTTTCTAAGGAGGTGGGTTTGTCTTTTGAACCTTGCCTAAAAAAGGCACTATGGGGGTGGCAGTATGTATAAAATCAGCAAATTCCTGAATTCTGTTCTTATTATCCACCCAAAAATGCAGATGTTATCCAGGAACCTCTTATAGAGGCTCCAACAGTTTTTATACATTGAGTGCAGTGCATATTTTTCTTCCCATATGGCTAAAATTAAATTAGCATAGGTGGGTGTGCATGCTGCGCCCATCACCACCCCTCTAACCTGTTGGTACAATTCTCCTTTAAAACAAATGAAATTGTATTTTAAAACTAATTCCATCAAGTTAAGGCACACTAACCTAGCTGCATGGGACATTTCTGTCTCCTCAAATACAATTTCTTCTAACATCTGCATTCCTTCAGAATGGGGAATGCATGTAAATAGGTCAATAATGCCAGTTGTAATAAATGTTAAATCTTTGTTGAACAAACCATTATGTACACTCCTAAGGAAATCCCAAGAATCTTTTAAAATATTTTTCTTTTTCAACCAAATATTTTTTAATTTAGAGTCTACCAGTTTAGCTAAAGGTAGCGTTTTGGACCCCTCAGCTAAGACTATCATTCTCAGTAGGGGGTCCCTTTCATTTTTATGAGTTTTGGGTATTCCAAAGATTGTAGGGATCTTAATTTTTCTCAACCTTTAGATAGTTGTAGGTATTGATGTCTATTAACCCTTCCATTAACAGGTCAGAAAGCACCCCATCTATTCTACTATAAGAAATGTTTACTTGATTTCTTGATACACTTTCATATTTATCTGTGTCCATAAGTATTTCATTCATCTTTCCTTTGTATATTACAGTATCTATTAGTACCGTTCCCCCACCTTTGTCTGGTTTCATCACTCTTATGTGTTTATTCAATCTAAGCTCTTCCAAAATAACTTTTTCATTTGTACTTATGTTGTTTTATATTTAACTTTTGGCAGGGCTTTTCTAATTTCAGATTCTAAAATCCATTCAAAATTACGGATCTGGGGATGTAAAGGTGGGTTAATAGTGCTTTTTCTCCTAATGGGCCTGTTAATGTTGTTCGTGTGGCCAAACATTAAACCTAAATTAAGTTTTCTGGTGAATAGTTTCACATCAATTAGTGTTTTAGTTAAGTCACCTTTTCTCTGGGGAATAAATTTCATACCTTTTGACAACAGACTAATGTGTTCATCTTTTAGTTCAATTTGACTAAAGTTATAAATACAATAACCATTCTTTGAAAACTTATACATATTATTTTCATCCTGCCTGATAGGGTCATAATGTTCATCTAAGTCAGGGTGGGGTGTATAAACCAATTCTAATACCTCCCCCTCCATCTTCTTCCCCCTCTCTGAAAATTGTGTTGTTGATAATAGTTACCGTTCTGTTTTCTGATTCTTTCAGGTTCTCCTTCGTTAAAACCATCAAGTTCGTTAACTTGTTCCCCTATCTGCACCCTATCGTCACCATTCTCATCCGTTGCATTGTTCTCATTCCACTCATAATTCTGAACGTAGTCAAATCTATCATTTGTTTTAGGTTTAGGGTAACTAGTGTTGTGTTGATACTCGTAAATGTCCCTTTCTAATTTTTTAATTTTCCTCTTTATTAAATCTTCACATTTAGAATCAACCTCATTCCTTATGACAAAATATTTTCTTTTGTGGCAAATAACACTTCAAGCTACATCCCCTCCAGGTTTAAATGAGAATATCTCCCTCGTACCCCTGTTGAAACTAAGGGCAGCTAAGTTCTAAGATAACAAAACAAGGTATCAGTTGTTATGTGTACTTTCTGCTTTTCCTTTTCACATTGAGATGTAATTTTGACTTTCACCACTAGAGGGTGGTAATAAACCATTTTACATTCATTTTAACAGAAATTATTTTATTTAAGTTATTTAAGATATTTAAGTATTGGAAGGGTTTTATAAATTCATTTTATGTATTTTCTAAGTTTGTAAAATGTATTTCACTGTTTCCTAAACATTTATGAACAGTTTACACAATGGTTTAAATGGTTTGTAGTGTTTTTAATTGTATGCATAGTTTTAACATGAATATTCATGAGCATTCGTGATGTTTTTAATTGGATGTTTTTTATTGGTTAATTTACTTCTTAGAGCATTATAAAAGGCATTATTTGGTTTCTGATCCACATTTGATCAAGAGATGTAAACGAAAACACTGTTTTTTAATGTGTACGTTCATGTGTCTATATTAAAGTGGATTTTACAAGAACTCCGGCTCATTCTTGGTCTTGTCGTGCCTTGCACTGATCTATTAGATTTATGTTTTTATGCTCTTCTGTAAAATGCATATTCTTATCAAAAATATTGGAGCTCTTCTCTTCAAACCTGTTCTGAAAAGGGGAACTCTTTTACTAGTTGGACTTTCTCAATAAACAAATGCAAATAAATAAACAAACTGTGATACAAGTTATCGAAGAGAAGCCACCCTTCATAAGTGAATTTACATACTGTGAAATATGAACTGGATGGATTTCATATTTCTGTTTTTCCTATCTTTGATTGATACTCTTTAAATTCAGGTGCTCTGCCACAGTGTAAAAGTTCTTTTAAGGAAAACAAGGATCCCTTAAGGCTTCTCTCCTAACTTTATGACAAACAATTCTCTAATTGTGTTTTCATTTTGTTGTTTATATAAATGGTTACACCTTTTGGCAGACATCTACAGCCTTGTAAGGTATCAATTTTAAGTGTCAGTATTTTCTCAAACAGACTTACTGAATGTATACATTTTTTTGTCTTCTTTAGGGATACAAACTATGTGGTTACTTTTTGTCTTGGTGTCAACTGGCAAGATATTTGCCTGTTTCTGTTGCTAAAGAATCGCATTTTGTAGTTTTTCACTAGCTGAAAAATACTTAACTGCTCTTAATTTTAAATGATCTAAAATATTAATTTGCTGTCACGTGATTCTCAGAACTTTGGATTGCCTTATAAAATATTGGCTCCAGTGAACTGTCATGGAGAGTAAATATATACATTCTGTTATTTTCTTTAACTATGTTCTTTGTTTTGAATTTTAGATGAGGTGTTCCAAAATATATTACTATAGGCAATTTCTAATTATGTTCTTGCCCTATTTAATATTGCATCTCTTGGATACAATGCGTGATCCAAAAAGAAAAAAAGCCAGCACCCAGGAGGATCTGAATTATGAATCTTTATTGGAAAACTGAAACTTTCTTCAGTAGTACATATGAAATGTATTACTGAAGAAAGTTCTTTTGATCAACTTTGCTTGTTTGCCTGGCACCAGCCTAACCTGCTAGCTTCTTCTCTACATACAATGCGTGGTTACTTGGTTTTCATGTATTCTGTTATTTGCAATTTGTCTTCTCTTGCTGACGTGGGTTTTGAAGGAGTATCTATCCATAGTTTTAGGTATTTGAACATATGTATTCTTCTTATGTTCTTGAATAGTTCGAAATGTTAATTGCTGTTCCACAGATCTCAAATCCTTGGATTCTCCTAATCTTTTTTGGGCCCACTGAAATCTGATCACTCTTTATGTCAAATATTAGAAGAGCTGTCTGCTCTTCAATGTCTGTTCTAGCCTAATAATATTACAACATTCTGATAAGGTGTGTGTCTTTGCTTTTCATTTGCTCCTAGAACTTAAAAGTCATCAGAGTGACATAAAGTATGAAGAAGAAATAGAGATTTAGCCATAACCCCATGTATTTGAATAAATGGTCTTCTTCTATGCCATTTATGGCAGGATTGGGGATTTTGTGGACTGGCAGGAACATTGTTTTTGGAATGCCCCAGAGCATTTGTTTTGTTTCAGAGTAGTTCATTGTTGGTGACAGCTGTTGCATTATATGTCAGTATTGCAGTGACAGGGAGTCTGTATAAAGAACTCAAATAAAAGTGGAGCACATCTTAAAAATAATTTGAAGTGGGTGATGAGTCTTTTCTGGTCATTTTCATTCTAGTAGATGACAAATTATAGAGTGAAAAACTAGAAAGCCTTCACAATAATAATCTAAGCTGTAGGTTTGAATCAGGCATTTCACTGACTCACACCAAGACTTTAGAATTAAGTAGGCTATCTTTAAAGAGAGCTCTGTTTTTAGTGAAGAAATCTTCTTGTGTCAGAATATTCTTAATATTGTCAACAAAAATGATGGTCACATCATGCCCTTCATCTGTTACTGCTTTCTTCATTAAACTGAGTTGAGCTGAAGAGGTTCAACAGTGGAATGAAAATGGATGAGTACTCGTTCCATGTGGTTATAACTAATACGCATCAAAGACTCACATTTACTGTCTTGCACTCATAAACTATGTGAAAGAAGTGGAGCCACAAAAATCATTTTTACATATATATATATATATATATAGAGAGAGAGAGAGAGAGAGAGAGAGAGAGAGGGAGATCTATATCAATTAGTTTAACCAATGATAGTTTTTGCAGGAAAAAAAAAATCTGCTCTTAACGAAGCTACTCATTGACCGATTTAAAAGGTAACCAAATACATATATAAAATTAATAAAGGAATGGGATAGGAGGAAATGGGTAGTATATAATACTATACTATACTATATAATAGAAGATATGAATCTGTCAGGTGCAGACTGGTGGATTAAAAGTTCCAGGGCAGAGGAGGAGTGGGAGATGATTGAGATCCTGGACCATGAGGGGTTTCAGGTCTGAAGACATTATTATCCAGGCTAAACAAAGCCAAAGGAAGATCTTAGAAGAGTGGGGAAAGGGACAGAGTCTTTATAAACAGAAGCAAGTGGAGTGGAGTATGCCATGCTTGAATGGAGGCCGGGTAGCAAAAGAAAATTCATGAAAAGATACCAGAACATAGAGGCAAGAGGAGGGGGAACTGACTTTCCTTATGGAAGATGAGCACAAGAATCTGATGGCTGATTTCCTAGAATCCTTAAGGATCTGGCTAGTATACCTGACAGATCCCCTAATTGAGATGTTCAACTGATCATTTGTCAGTACAGAAGTGCCAAAAGAGTGGATAACAACAAGTCCAGGACCCCTATACCACATCAGAAGCAGGAAAATACCTAGGGAAATAGAACCCTGTTAGCTTAGCAGCAGTGACTGGGAAAGTCATGCAGAAACTTTTAATGGGCTGATAGTGTTGCTATAGGACAACATTATCCAGGACAGCATCTAGCATGGGTTCAAGACCAAAAGGAGGGATAAGTCCGATTGTCTCCAGTTTTGTGATTGTGTTACAAATGAACTTGACAAGTGGATATTAATGAGATTTGGTCTTTGTTGTACTACAGGTGAACATGTCAAGAGAAAACTATTAATCACAGACTACCTGGACTTCAGATGAGGCTGTTGACTTAGTTCTACAGAAGGAAAACTGGAATGGTTGGGGTTAGGACCATGAATGAAGAGATAGATGACTGCTTGGTTGAATGGTAGGACTCAGACATTTCTTTGAGGTGAGTGAAGTGGGGAATAAGGATAGTAACTAATGGAGTAGTGCAGGGCAAATCCTGGTTCAGTGCTCTTCAGTGTGTTTGCTGCAGACATAGCTAATAGACTAGAGAACAGGAGATTGACTTCTCATTCTTTCTCCACTCACGATCAAAGGAGAAACAGTGGAAAGGGTGAAGATTTGTCTTGGTCAATAAACACTAATCACATTGTCAAGAATGTTCAACATTGTCTACAGTTTCTAAGAAGGCTGAGAAAAGCAAAACTACTACCTTCAGTTCTCACAACCTTCTACAGGGGTACCATAGAAAGCATCCTGACAAGTAATCTCTCGGTGTGGTATGGAAACTGTACAGTTTCAGATCGCAAATCTCTCCAGAGGGTGGTGAAAGTGGCAGAGAGAATTATCAGCTCCACACTCCCATCTAGCCAGGACTTGCACTCTGCTCGGTGCTCAGCAGACCCCTGAAAATAGTCAAAGACTGCACTCAGCCTGCCCATGGTCTGTTCTTGTGTTTGTCTTCAGGCAAGAGATACCATAGCTTACGTTGCAAAACTACCAGATTTAATAGAAGCTTTTTTTCCACAAGCCATCAGACTCCTGAACTTCAGTAATAACATACACCATGCTGGTCACTGAAGTCTGGAGTTACAATGCTGAAGTAATTCAGACGTGCAATAACTCTATGAACATACAATCTTGTACCTTGTGTGCAATATTAACAATGCCACGCTAACATTCTGTGCAATATGCCACGTTCGCATTCCATGCAGTTTGAAATCTGTCTGATTCTGATCTGTGCAATATTTTTGGTACTGACGAAGACATGTAAGTGAAATAGTCTTGGTGTATGTCACTGTACTTGTTACTGCACTGCATAAATGTCTTACTGTTGTTATTGTTGGATTAGCATTAGTATATGTGTTATTGTTGTATTACTATCAGTATATGTTGTATGCACATTGAGTTCAAAGTAATGCAATTTCATTCAGTTGCACTGTCTGAATGACAATAAAGTTGACTTTGACTTTGCAGAAAAAGCAAAGTACTTGAGCCAGAAGTGGATGTGGAGAGTGTCTAAGGATGGATTTTAAAAACTGACCTAGTGGGAAGAAAGGTGGCAGATTGTGTTCTGTGTAAACAAATGTAAAGTCCTGCATGTAGGCAACTATAGTCATGGTGTAAAGTATCATCTGGGAGGTGTGGAAATCATAGCAACAGGGAAAAAAAAGCTCTGGGGGTGTTCCTCTCACATGGAATGAACCACTGGGAGCAGGATGAGAGGGCAGTAGCAGCAGGAAACAGAACACTGGAGTGTGTACCATCATGAGGATTGATTCCAGAAGCAAAGAAGTGATCCCTCTGGCCATACCACATCCTGAATACCATGTGCACTTGTGGAAATAATAACAGAAAAAGGATATCTAGCTGTTGGAAGGATTGTGGAAGAAAACAGCAACAAAGGGTATAGGACAGAGGAGAAAGGGAAGGGTATGATGAGTGATTCAAAGAGCTAGAATGTTCTTAATTAGAGGCCAGAAGAGATACAGTGACATATTATCTGTGACCAAGATCATGCAGTGGAAATGTGAAGAGGTCACAGGCTATCAAGTAAGCTTCACTGAAAGGGTTTTTGGATCCATGATATGGGCTACCAGAATGAGAGGTGGAGGGAGAACCCATAAAAGCATTCAAAAGGATATGGGATAGGTAAATAAAGGGTAAGGGGAGATAAGGATGAGAGGATGTACAATATTAAATGCAGTCAAAGGGCAGACTACACAGATGTATTGTCTTCATTTGCCACCAAGCTGATGAAATATAATGCAACTGATACCTGATGAAATTAAAACTCAGATCTTCAATTTTACAGCTAATTAGGGTGGCCTAATGGTTAAGGTGTTTGCCTTACACACATGAGGTGCAGGGTTTGAGTCTCACAAGGGATAAGTGACTAGGCTTAAAATGGCTCACAAGGGCATTTAGCCTAGTACTAATCTATGAACCTAAACTCATTCACACTGATCAACTGTGACAAATTATACAATAGATATTTAACCTGGAGGTTGAGTTTTGTTGATGAAAGGCTCAAAAGACAAACCCACCACCATAAATAGCACAAGTAACAAAAAACTGAGGGTGATGATACTCAATGCCAGAAGTCTAAACCTCAAAATGCATGCACTCGAGGCACTCCTCAGTATGGAGAAAATTGATATATGTGCAGTAACAGAAACCTGGTTTAAGGCTCCAGAGAGCACCCCAGCACTACCAGGCTAAAACTCATACCATACATTTTGGCCACAGAACCTGGACTGAAATACAAAAGGTGGGGGCTTATCCATATTCATCAAGGATACCCACACCTCCAGGTTAGTGGCACAGCACGATGCTTCAGAGATCATCCACGTGCAACTAACAACAGGCAAAACTGCAATTCAAATTGTAGCTTGCTACAGATCACCCATCATGTCCCAGGACCCCCATTCCGCATTTCTGGAAACACTGGGAAATATAAAGGTCCTGTCAAACACCCTAATATTGGGTGATTTCAATTACCCAAACATTAATTGGGAGAACTACTCAAGTACTAACTCCCTTGTCCAACATTTCCTAGAATTTATAAACTCAAACACCCTTGATCAGCTGGTCAACACTCCCACCAGAGGTGACAACATATTGGACCTGGTCATCACCAACATGGGTGACCGGTGCTCCACACCGGAGGTCAACCCCTCACTGGTTAGATCTGATCATAAACAAATCACGTTGGATATCCACATTCTGCCCCCACCCCTGGACAAGGAAACCAATGTGAAAAACTTTTCAAAAGCAAACTTCACGTTACTTAAGACCGAGGTGGAAAGTTTCAAAGCCCCCATGCTAAAGGATAACATTATCCAAGCTGCAAAATCCTTTTCTAATGCATTCTACGGGCACCTACAAGAATGCATGGATCATGCTATCCCAAGCAAAACCAAGACTCACTCCTCCAAGAAAAGGAAACCAGTCTGGTGGACTCCTGCCATAAACAAGCTATACAATAGAAGGAGGAAACTAGTACAGAAAAGAGTAAAATCCCAAGAAGGGAAGACATCCCTGATCAGTATCAGCAAGAAACTACGATCCCTCATAAAATCATCCAAGGCGAGTTTCGAAAGAAACATTGCCAAGGACTCCAAAGATAACCACAAGGCATTCTTTAGCTATGTCAAGAATTTAAGTGGCAATGCTCAGATCTGCTCGGAGTTAGTGCAGAATGGTACAAAATACACTGAACCGACTGATATTGCCAACATCCTGGCAGACAGGTTCAGTGTAAACCCCCCTCTCACCCCCAAAACGGCCCATAACCATACCAGAAGAATGTGGAGCTCCTGAAATCACAGACACTCAGGTTAAAACAGGCCTCTCCAAAGCCAAAAACACAGCATCAATGGGACCGGACAGAGTCCCAGGCTGCGTTCTACATGAGCTCAAAGATGAACTAACCCCTTACCTAAACACACTGTTCAAACAGCCTCTCCACAGTTTACATACCCATAGAGTGGCACACAGCAATGGTTATTCCACTCCACAAAGGTGGAGCCACAACAGATCCAGGGAACTATCGCCCTATAAGCCTGACTAGCTTGGTCTGTGAGGCTATGGAGTGCATCATCATGGAACTCATTAACAGAGACATTGGGAACCTCCAAGCACTGGACCCTACCCTGTTCGGCTTTGTTAAGGGCAGATCATGCCTCCTAAACCTGGTGGACTTTTTTGAGACAGTTACCAAGGCTATAGATGAGGGAAAGGTGGTACACACAGCCTATCTAGACCTCGCAAAGGCTTTTGACACCATTCCTCATTCTGATATTATAGACAAGCTCACCAGCCTGAACATAAACCCCTATGTCACAAGATGGGTTGCCAACTGGCTCATGGACAGAACCCACATGGTAAGAGTTGCGGGAGCTAGGTCTAACTCTAAACTGGTTACAAGTGGCATTCCCCAGGGCTCAGTCCTAGGACCCCTCCTGTTCAGCATATACTTCTCAGAGGTACAGGCAAGTACAGGAGGACTATGCCTGACCAAGTTCGCAGATGACTGCAAACTAGGGGCTATAATTGACTCTCCGGCTGACACAGACATCCTCCAAAAGGGTCTCACTGAGATGGACACCTGGTGTCAAAATCATGGCCTCAAGCTAAATGCCAAAAAGTGCATAGTCATCCCCTTTGGAAAAAACAAAGTACCCACAAACTACCACATAGGTGGTAGTCCCCTAAATATGGAAGACGTAATAAGGGATCTGGGGACCCAAGTAGATAGTAAACTCTCCTTTGATAATCACATTGCCAAAGTGGTTAGAAAATCTTTCTACGTGGCACACCTTATCACAAAAGGGTTCGCATCCAGATCAAAAAAGGTCATTGTGCCCCTCTACTCATCGCTCATCAAACCCATCATAGAGTACAATGCCCCATTTGGGATGTATCTTTCAAGACACCTGCAACAGCTGGAAAGACCACATAAGTACCTCACCAAGAGGATCACTGGCCTCAAACAGATGCCCTATGCAGCTTGACTGAAGAAACTCCAGCTGTACTCAGTTGCATACCGCCTACTCAGAGGTGATCTCTGCCTGACATACAAGGCCATGTCCAACCCAGAACTGATCAACATGCTCCACCTAAAGAAAAGCTTATCCCCTTGAGCCACATGCTCTAGGGATCTAAACCTCACCACAACAATAAATAGGACATGCTGGAGGGATAGATTCCTGTCACAGAGACTTCCCATGGTTTGGAACAAGATTCCAATCTACATTAGGCAGAGCTTCTTGCTAACACTCTTCAAGAGAAACCTTGACGAGTGGATGGGAAACAGAAAGCTTACCCCGGGGATCACTTCAGTGGCTCTGCTGGACAGAGGCACAGGGAACTAATCTAAGGGGGCGGTGAAAGCAAACACATTCTATCTAGGCTTATAAATGCCTTCGGGCAGATAGCCTAGTACCTTCCTATGAACCTATGAACCTATGAATCTAGCCATCCGTGGGTATGGAAGCTTCCTCCTTGCCTGCTAAACTGTCCTTTCCTGGATTTCTAAGGGGTTGAAGAAGCATGTTACCTTGTATGAGGAGGCACATGAAAATTAAAATACCAACCTTCCATTTTAGATGGGATGGGATGCTTGTAGACATTATCTAAAAATTCTGTGCTCCACTTGTGGACCACTTCTTCATACCACTTAACTGTTCACATTTTCACAAAATGTCCATATTTTTGATTCATATTTTGCTCTGTCCCTCATAAAAGTCTGGTTTCCTGGTTAATCATTGGCAAATCATTGATGCTTAAAGTCAGAAAATAATGACAGACCCTTCAGAAAATGTATGCTAATGCAAAACATATGATTATATCAACTTTCTAAGTTTGTAAGAGCAATATTTAAAACATGTCCCTATTTTTGGGTCTTTGTCCCCCCATTAGTTATGTCTTTGCCAAGAATTCTTGCTGTAAGAGGTTAAGAGGTATGAACTTTCTTATTTCACAGATTTCATAGATATTCCAAGGACACTAAGTCTTATTAGCACTTTTACCTTGCCAGCATCCTCCATCATGCTGAACCTGCTTTCTTCAGGAGGGCCATACTAGTCAGTCCTGGAGTAGATTTTTGGTTACCCACCAGTCAGCTAGGTTATGTTTAAAGGAAGATAGTGAGTCACACTGCTTAACATGCAGTGGGAATTTATTCTAGAGCTTTGGGAGATGCTGAGTTATAAACATATTCCTCCACTGTGTTTTATTTATCTGTTGGTGAAGATGTAAGTCCCTGGTTCTAGTACTGATGGAGGTTTTGGACTTGCAGACATATCTGAAGTCCAGGACAACCAAGTTTCTAATACAGTGATAAATGAGACAGGGATCTATTTTTAAAAGTCTATGTGACATTTAATAAATGGACAGAACTTCCAACTTCTCTTGGTAGCTCTGGGACTTTAGGCCTGTTATCTTTTTTTGTTGTTGTTTAGGAAACTTTGGGATCTTTCTAATTGTTTTATATGTTTAGTGAGATACATCCCAAAGGAGGTATTGTATGCAATGATTGGTCTGATTAGTGCTGAGTATAAGGGATTGATTACCTCTTTACACATCAGAAATACAGAAAAATAATTTTCTTGGGTGGTGAAAGCCAGGGTACCTTTTTGACTAGGCTTGTACAGGCCCTAGGGCCGATAGCCTAGTACTTACCTATGAACCTATGAACATTAATGATATTCCTTTAGCAATTAGCTGTGCTAAATAAAAGGATTTCCTGAAAACCATTGTCACATGATGGTCAAAAGCAACGGAGTTATCAACCCGAGTTGCTATGTCCCTGACTACATTTTCATTTCGTAGTGGTATGCTGTCTGTACAATATGATGAGGGGAGGGGTGGTCTCCCAAATGTGATGAAACTACACATTAGAGCTTTTAATTTGAACCCATTTTAGTATACCAAGACTTTAATAGGGAGAGTTCATTCTGAAGGGTTTGCGTGTCAGGGGTAACTTAACAACAACCCCCAGTTTCCAGTCATCTGAAAACTTTGTCAGTCAGAGGCCTAGGCACTCGGGTCTATATCATAACATCGAAGTTCTCTAACATCGAATGTTATTATATCGAACCCTAAATACTGAAGTGTGAAAACATCGAACAGTCAGAATAGTGATTTTTTTTTTCCAGGGAAAATATTTGCTATTCCGAGAAACATACACACAGCACAAACACACACAAAAAACAGCCATCCACACACATACACTTAAAATCCTACACCTAAACTAAACTTTACATATAGTACTAGCTATCCACTTACCTTAACCCAACCCTAACCCTAAGGTCTGTCACTATCGCACACTCACCTCACCCGCGCCCTAACCCTAACTCACCTAACCCACCTCCTAACCCTAACCTGCACACAATCACACACTTACCTGACCCGCGCCCTAACCCTAGCTCACCTAACCCACCCCCTAACCCACACACAATCACACACTTGCCTGAACCCGCACCCTAACACTAACGTCCACACAACCGCACACTTACCTGACCCGCTCCCTAACCCTAACTCACCTAACCCGCCCCCTAACCCTAACCTACACACAATCACACACTTACCTGAACCCAACCCATAACGCTCCAACATATTGAACTCTGAAAACAGCGAAGCCACAGCAACGGCCCACCGAATTCTTTCCCTGGGAAAAAATTTGGTGTCCTGTACCTTCGCTGTTTTCAGTGTTCGACATTACGGGTTCGATATTATAACATTCAATGTTAGAGAACTTCGATGTTATAATATAGACCCAGGCATTCTGCTCAGAGATCTGAAAAGTAAATGTTGAAAGGAAGGGGGTCCAAGCACTGAGCCCCAAGGTAAATTACGAGTCACTTTCATCCTTTCTAATGAGGCACCTCAAATTTGCAGTGTGTGGGTTTTAGCTTTCAACCATTTTATACTTTCATAGGCGTGTACCAAGCTAACGACCACTAGGGCCTTTTTAAGCCCAACTATGCATCCCAAATCTCTGACAGGTTCTGGTACCCTTGATAAGTGTAAGCAGGGGCTTGGGAGATGAAACATTAATAAGCACGATCCTGGAAGATGAACCATTTACAGGCTGCCTATATCTGTTAGAGACACAGATGACAAACTATGGATGAATTTCCTTTTCCCCATCCAGTTGCCAAGTTACACTTGAATTGGGTTAGGGAGGAACTCTGCTTCACATGGATGGGGATCCTGTTTGAGAGAAGGGGTACTCTCTGGGATACATACTTTTATCTAAAGGAGATCTTATTTATATCATAGGCATGGTTTAAGTCTTCAGAATGGGTAAATCTGGTGCTGTTGTTTTGCAGATATGCAGGTAGTCTATCAGGGTGCAGCCTGAAAATTCCTTGCATACTGTCTATTTTACCACATAGTCATGTTTTTAAAGCATTCAGCTTCTATATAATGCTAGCATGGTGAATGTGGTTGAAAGCCTTGACCAGATCAAGATATGCCATGTGTACCTCATGGCCACCATCTAAAGCTTCCATATCACTTTTGAAGAAGCATAACAGATTCAGTACACAGGATTTACCCTTCACAAAGCAAAACTGTTGAGGGCCAGCTCTAATAAGATTCTTGATATCATAGTTTATGAGGTCAGTTATAATATGCTCCATGGCTCTGCATGTGAGGCTTGTAGGGCTGATAGAGCTGTAATTACCTGGATCAGTTGTAAGTCAATCCTTATGGAGTGGCATCACCACTGCAGTCTGCCACTCATCAGGGAAAAAAACAGTAGATAAACTTAGGTTAAATACTTTAAGGACTGGGTCTACAAAGGCATGTTCAACACTATTAAATAAGAAACTAAGTATGTTGTCAGGTCCCTTGGAGAATGTATTGTTGGCCTGGGTTAGCATGATCTTTAGAGATATATGGGGGAGTAAGGAATATGGATATGTCAGGGTTTTGGATAGGGGTCTTGGGGTGAAACTGGCACTAAATTTGTTTGCAAGGATGTTGACAGTGTCTATTGGGTCAGAATAGGATGCATCACTATGAATACATTCAGAGCAATATAGCATATTGTTTCATAGTTTTTTAACACAGCTAAAAAATAATTTATAACTATTTTTTCTTCAGAGATCAGTCAAACTTCATAGGCTCTTTTAGTGGACCTGATAGTGTTCTTCAGTTTTTTGTATGTTTTTTTTGATATTATCCTCAAGAGAGGGGGTTAGGATTTACTAAATAACTTAAGGAGTTTCTTTCTTTTTGTTATATAATTTATTTGTAACACTGATCAAATTCCCATGATACCTGGTTCTGCTAGGATGAAGGATTCTTTAGTTCATAGTGAAGCTTTTTGCTGTATCAGAGTCAGAGGAGGTACAGTCATAAGTGAATTCTGATATTTTGTTATAGAATAGGTTGAAGGTGGCATATTTGTAGTCCCTACATTTAGTAGGGTTTGCTGTATGGGGCTTTTGAGAGTTTCAATGAGAAGGTTGCAAGTTTATTGTAAAATTTCACTGGAGAAAAAGATACCTGAGAAATAATGCATGAAACAGCCATATTAGTAAGAATTAGGCCAAGAATGCTATGTCCTCTAGCAGGTTTATTTATCAATTACTCAGGAGAATTTTTTGTGTAGTCTAGGAATTTTGGGGCATATACTACATTAGAAGTATCATGTCTCAATTTACTGAAGAGTAGTTAAAGTCACCTAAAATAATGAAGTTGTTAATAAGAGGAAATTTGTTTATAACACTGAGAAACCTTACGTGCTTGTTAGGGGACAAACGCTGTATTCTATAACAAGCTGTTAATCTGTAGTTAATTCTATGTAAAGTAATCTGTAGTTCAGTGAGCTTAGTTTTTTCGGTCCCTAGAGATCTGCCTGGAGGTAATATGCTCCTTGCCAAATAATGAGATTCGACCATCATTGCCACTGAGTGATAAAGGGTTGACTAGTCATTTTTAAAACATGTTAAGGATAAAAAAGTAAGGCCTGGAAGTCTAGAGAAACTCTAAGACTGAGGTATGCAGCTCCACTGATCATGGTATGTTGCTCAGTCCTAGTTCTTATATAAGCGCTAAAACATCATGATACTCTAGCCTCAGTTTTACGTCAAGGTGAACTGCACCAAATATTGTTAACTCCTGCTCTGCGGTTGGAGGCATGTTTATCCGGAATGGAGAAATAATTTGATAATAAATATTATAGCATCATACATAGAATGGAGCATTTTTGGGGTAGGGGTGGTTGTCCTACTGTATTTCCATGAGATTGAGCACCAAAAGCCAAAGATAAGATTGCAAATATATCCACGAGAGCAAGCATTCTGAAATGTGTAAGTGATGTGTTATTTCTGTGATAATAAACAAAGTTCTACATCTGCATTCATTAATTAGACCATTCAGTTCTATATGAGAAATGTAGACAAATAATAATAATATTGAAAACAATATTTAAAAATGAATTTGCCATTTCTATAAACTCTTTATTGACATACAAAATTTATTATGTGAGTCACAAACGGCAGAAGAAAATGACTCTATAAATGTATTACTTTCATGTACTGTCTAAAGTGATAAAACAAATCAAACTAGTATTAATGTAACAATTTAAAATTTAGAGAAAATTAGACTCTTGGAAAAAGATAAAGATTTTATAACTCATTTAGTTTAACCATCCTTGACTAATATTTTAAGCCTCTAAGTTGTTCATTTTAACATATAGTTTATTTTTATCATCTATGAAAGTGCTTACCATACCACAAACTCTCTCCCAAATACAATGATGTTTCACCTGTATAGGACACCTAATGCCTTATGCTTTCTCGTGCTTTATTCACCATATTTACTATTTTTTCTAGTTCATTAACTATCAGATATATTGCCTTGCATTTCACAACATTCTTCATCATGAACTCATTGTTTTCTGACATCCATTTCATGGAGATGACTAATGACTACTATGTGCCTCGGACCTACCCCCCCCCCCGATAATGATATCATGAAGCTGTATGCCATTTCTGACTCTTGTTTCAAGTATCTAATACAAACAAAAAATAAACTTAGGTGATACGCTTGTTTGTCATGGCCTGGTTAAAACAGATGCACCATGTTCTGAATAAAACGTTCTTTTAGGAACTCCATTAAGCACTGTAATAGCATTCCACAGCTCAAAGCATAAAATGAAAGTGGTTTAAAGTTACTTTTAAACTAGTAGGACAAGATTTTGGATATATCACCTGACCATATTACATTTTATAGATATGTCATTAGACAATGCAAGTAGGTTTGTTTCATTAAGGAAGTGTGCCAACCCATGTCATAAATACATTTTACTATCCAAGGTGTGTTTGTGTGTATATATAAAATTGTAATTTTCTTGCATGGTAACAAGTTTTGCTTTAGTTAGTTGCTAAAAGAAGCATATAGAATATATTGTATAACATTTTTCTCATGTTATTTTTCCTCAAGACAGACAGTCCCTTCTGTCTTCTGTGAGGCAGCACATTTGTAGTTTATACATCTTTTGTTTCGAAGAACTGATATATTAGAAAATGCATGCAACTATAGACAGTATTATCTGAATATAGTACTGTACAGTGGTCTTAATCTGACCATCACAATATATGCTCCACATTAGAAAGACCTTTTAGGCAATCACTTTGATATTTGGCATTTACTTCAGTATATAACGCAGAAAACGTGGGCAGTACTGAGCAACTTCAGAATCATACCTCTCAACCTAGAAACGTCAAAAATCTGGACAAGGCCCATGAAAAATAGGTACAAATCTGTACGCTGATTAATGTAAAATTTGCATACACAATTACATAACCCCGCCCACTCCAGTGGAATCGTGGGATACCAACTTTCAAACGCAAACTGAAGAACAGAACCAAAACATAGCATCAGAGTCCCCCTGCAGCCATTCCAATGTCCCATTACTTGGTTATTTTGCCCCATTTACCATAAACACTAATGTGTGCATACTGCTTTACTTCTACAATGATTATTTGGATTATATTTTTACATTTTATAACACAATGCACAAACACTAAGATATCTGCTGAACAAAGCAATACTGTCTCACAATGAAAACAGACTTGGCATTCAAACGTCTCTGCCCTTGAAACTCACATTCATTAAAACAGCATTGAAGCCCACACCGCATCCAAAGAAAATGCATCTGGCCAGTGGTGGATAAAGATTACCTTCTTTGGGCTATTTTCAAATCATAGGCCCCTTGCACACAAAACAAGAAACATACATGATTTCTTTGATACACCTTCTTGACTTTATTAAATTATATTCCTTGTATAATACAGCACACTTGTTAGACTTAAGTAGACTGCATTTTAAATTTATTGTCTAAACATCCTTCCAGTAGGCAATGAAACAAAACGCATGAACCAATAATGAGGAAACTGCCCTATTCGGAACATTTCCATGATAAAAGTCTACTTACATACACACACACACACACACACACACACACATATATATATATATATATATATATATATATAAATATACATACATATATATATATATATATATATATATATATATATATATATATATATATAAAATGCAGAATACATTCAAGCCAGGCTATGTCAGTATTTTAAATCGTAAGGGGATGTAGAAACTATGCATGCTTTATGTTACTGTTCAGTGTACAGACACATTTGTAAGTACACATGTTGAGGAGCTTCTTCTTACAGTTGTCATACGGCAAGGTAAAAGATTACAAGACACTGCAAATCAGAACTGAATGATCCATTTCTCAATGATCAGGGGCATAACCCTAGAAAAACAGTGCACTGTAATGTTTCAGGTGAAATTAACCACAGATGCCAGGAAGGCTAGAGCATGAAAGGAGTTTCCCAAGCATTAAATATGGTGTGTGGAAGAAGCCATAGAACAAATTTGTGCCATAACACAGTGAAAGACATGTAGTTCAGGGAACAAGAGCTCTTGAGATGCATGCATAGTTTTATGATGGCACAGAATTTATGATACATGCTATACCAGCAATAATGACTGAAGATGTAATGCTAACATCTCACAGTGGCATGACTAAAGTGGAAGGTATGCTTCATACTAGTAGTGAGACCAGGGAGTCTGCCACATGCTGAATATGCCATCTGTAATATTAGTAAGTTACTTCAGAACATACTCTAAATATGCTGACATTGTCCACTTAGTACTGTATTCTGTATGCCAAGCAGCTGCGATGACATTTATAGCCATTTATCTTGTTCTCCTTTTTTTGCCCTTCAACATTACAAATAAAGATGCTGACAATACAAGACACACTAGGAGGATGTTATAGCAGGTAGGCCCCTAGTTTCACAAAAGCCTGGTCCATCACTATGGGATTCACATAAGCAGACTACTTTGAGAGTGAGTGAGCGAGCCACTGATAAAGGCTAACTCTAACAAGAACAAGCTGGGGCAGTAGTATCTTAGGTATGGTATTCATGCAACTACGAGAACTGATGGATGACGATCTTTCCACTGCCATGTTTGCATGTTGTTAAGGTAGTGTAGAATATTGGTATTGCGATTGTTTACAAATACGCATGTTTGAGTTTAGCGGAAAGTATTGTAATATGATTATTTCTTCATGATAATGCTGCGATGACGCCGTGAGTGTCAGTTGCATTTTTGTATTGTAGGACTAATTAAAAAATTGATTTTTTCACACCCCCAAATTCCGTAGTGCCTGTTGACTAGTCACATATTAGGAGTACTTTGAGTAATGTAAGTTTTAACTGAAAGACACGCACAACTAAGTTTCTCATGACATCACCTGTTGTTGCTTACTAGTGAGCAGTTGTGCAGCAGTGAGTGTGTACATTTCCGTATTTTTTGGTCATGTATTCAGGTGGTTTACATTGCTATCTGATTATGGTGATTTTTAATGATTTAAAAGATGAAGTAAAAGGATTTGCAGTAATACGCATTACCAAGAAAGGCATCTTTAAATAAATACGTTTTAACTTTAAGGTTTGGTTTATTTAATAATTTTGTGTAGTCCTTTTTGACTGTTGTCACAAAATCGGATTTTAGAATACCACACTATTTTATTGCAAAGTCTTGGAGTTTTGAGAGTTACTCACTCACTCACTCACTCACTCACTCACTCACTCACTCACTCACTCACTCACTCACTCACTCACTCACTTTTAAGCAGTACCAGTAGAAGTCAAGTCCATTCTCGCAGCTCACAGCAGTTGTTTCTCCACTCCTTCTCCTTGCAGAAATTAAGTTTCCTTTTCTGTCTGCAGCAGGAGTTGTTCATTTCTGTTCTCGCACCAGCAGAGATAGATCCATGTAGAGCAATACATGGCACTCCATTCTCCACGCAGATAGTTCCATTCAAACAGCCGGAAATGTGTGGATGTGAGCCTTTGAGCTCAATTCCGACAGGCTGACAGCGCTGACATCATCGCGCACGTGATGACGTCAGCCAAAAAGCACGAAAAAAATTCAAAACAAAAAGCTGGAAAAAATCGGAAATGAAGGGGTGTCACTCGGGAACCGTGACACCCCATCATTTGAACCCCAAAACTCGGTAAAAAACGAGTAATTCGGTACAGTTGGGAGGTATGTTCAGAATGCAAAGCATCCTTTGCACTATATAGAGGATTATAAACAGGTCGCCAATCATAACCAGCTTATTATGTGTTTGAGACATGGATGCCAAGAAATTCACCTTGAGAGCTAATCTTGGCGTCCATGTTGAGAACGCATAATAAAGCTTGCTTAAACCAGGCTGTGCTGAGTGCATCGTCTTTGGGACGTTTTACAAAATTCCTGAGGCTCCAAGACCAATCTAAGTGCTTTTTCATCTATTTTCACTTATTTTATTGCATTTGCACCTGCCTATCATTTTCATCTGTGCCTTATAGCTAATTTATCACATCTGCACTGATTTAAAGCAATTTACTGATTAATTGCATTTCATTACTGTTAAACTGTATTGCATTGCTATTTACTGCAATTCATTACTGTTTAACTGCATTTCATTACCATTTAACTGTAGTTTTTCATACTGTGCGTTCTGTTTTTGTCTGTAAGTGGTCAATATGTGCTTTTCTGTGAGTTTTATTGTGTTCTTAACCCTTAAATTGACTAGCATAGTCTAGATACAGGTTTGCTGCATCCAGAGCTGTTTGTTTTTGGCATCTGAGTTTCAGGTAGCCATCTTGTGTTTGCCATCTCTGTTTCAGGTGGCCATTTTGTGTTGGTACGGGCCTATCTTCTCTGCCAATGAGAGTAGCAGGGGTGCCTGGACTTTGTCTGGCACAACTTGATTGGTAAAGAAAGCAGGGGCTAGCAGGATTGACTAGATTTCTGTGTTACTAGAATATTCTATTTTTGTGATATGTAAACCCCATGTTTGAGCTAGTTTGGGCTTGTTTGAACCAGGCTCTGCTGAGGTGCATCATCTCTGGGATGTTCTAAAAAAATCCAAGGCTCCAAGACCAATCTAAGTGCTTTTTTTATCTATTTTCACTTATTTCATTGTATTTGCACTTGCCTTTCATTTTTATCTGTGCCTTACAGCTAATCTATCACATTTGCACTGTTTAAAAGTAATTTACTGATTAACTGCATTTCATTACTGTTTAACTGTATTTCATTGCTATTTACTGCAATTCATTACTGTTTAACTGCATTTTATTGCATTTCAGTACTGTTTAACTGTATTTTTCATACTGTGAGTTCTGTTTTTGTCTGTAAGTGGTTAATCTGTGCTTTTCTGTGAGTTTTACTGTTTTTGTAACCCTTAAATTGAGTAGCATAGTCTAGATACAGGTTTGCTGCATCCAGAGCTGTTTGTGTTTGCCTTCTGTGTTCCTGGTGGCCATCGTGTGTTTGTAGGGGCCTATCTTCTCTGCTAGTGAGAGTAGCAGGGCTGCCTGGACCTTGTCTGGCACAAGATGATTGAGAAATTAAGCAGGAGCTAGCAGGATTGGCTAGATTTCTTTGTTACTAGAATCTTCTATTTTTTGTGGTATTTAAACTCCACATTTGAGCTTGTTTGGGCTTGTTTGTGTGTCATGCACTGTAGCTGCAGTGATTTTAACCCATTGTGAAGTATTCCAGCTACAAATTTTCCATAAGTAGCACTTGTGTGATCACCTAGTAGTACTCATCTTAGACCTTCCGCCCTTTACCCCCTTAGCTCTCTCTGGCCTCTATCCCTCAGATTCTGGCAAATATGGATGGACAATTTCCAGTGGTTCCTCCTGCCAATTTGGTTGATATTGGCATCCTGAGACAGTGTAGCAACTGCTTCATGTACATGGACAACCCTCTACTACTATCACCTAGGAACACAATTTGTTAGAGATGCAATTACATTAAGAACCTACAGTCTATGCTTGCTCCCTCACAAGCCAGTATATCTGACCCTGAGAAGGTTGTCAACACAAACACCACACTTCAAACACCACCCAAACCTTCACAACATGCACCGGAGGTCCTCAACAAAAACATACCCAAACAAAAGAGACCTCAGAGGCTAAAACACACTCAACAAACTCCACAGCCCACCATGCCACACACCACACAAAGTCCGTACACCTGTGTCTCACAGCCACTAAGGCCTAACCACAAACTCAACATATTAGCCATAGAAGACTCAGTATTAACACACACATATACCACTCACCATGTTGGATAAGGAGAAAGTCATAGTTGTTTGCCAGGTGCTAGAATCTGCCATAACACACATGCACTGAAGTCTCTCAACAACAGTTACTGTTATGACTCTGTCATAGACCATGTTGGTGTGAATGACTTGAGATGTTCCTCCCTTGACTGTATGAAGAGAGACATGGTTGCACTTGCTGAATATGTGTCCTAGGCAGGTATATCCCTTGCCTTAAGCAGCATTCTACCATCACCCAAAATGATGCCTCAATACAAACAGAAAATGATTGACTTGAACAATTGGCTTAGTTTCTGGTGTCATTCCAATGGAATCCAGTACCTGACAGCCTGAGGAGACAAGATTCAACAGACCACGAAGCTTTGGCAGACATGACCTGCATCTGTCTTCCTTGGGCTTCAGGCTTCTGGTAAAGGCTCTTGCCTCCCCTGTAGTGCCTTTTTCATGCAATGCCATGAGGTCAAAACTACCAACATGAAAATTTCATCAAAATGCAAATTAAAGGTCATGATGCTAAACACTATGAGTCAAAACATGAAATTGCACTCATTGCAAGCATTCTTAAACATGGAAGATGCTGACATTTGTGCAGTCACAGAAACCTGGTTCAAAGCTGTGGAGAGCACCCCATCATACCAGGTTACTCATCCTATCACACATTGAGACCCCAAACCGTGGGCAGCAAAGCAAAATGGGGTGGAGATTCAATATATATTAAAGACATACACACCTCCAGGCTAGCCAAGCAGTATGACATACAGGAGACACTCCAGGTGCAGTTAACCAATGACAAGACCCCTATTCAAATCATAGCTAACTACAGGACCCCAACTTTGGCTCAAGATGCCCACTCCACCTGTCTGGACCTCTTCAAATCTATCAAGATTCAACCCTTTACCCTAAGCTGGGCAGCTTTAACTATCCAGCCATAGATTGGAAGAACTATTCATGCCAAAATACAAATGCCCAGAGATTCCTTGATTTCGTCAGTGCAAATGCCTTGGACCAGCTGGTCAACACCCCCACAAAAGGTGATAATATCCTGGACTTGATATTAACCAACATGAGTAGCCACTCCAGCATCCCTACAGTGTCAGCCTCCCTGGTAACAGCCAACCACAAAACGGTCACTTTTGAAGTCACCATCTCCCCCGACCCCCCCATCCCCAGCTAGAGTCAAACAAAACAACTTCTCTAAAACTGATTACAACCTCCTGAGGGAACATTTAAACAGCTTCACAGCCCCTCCCCCTCCATAGGAACTGTCACAAATGTCCAAACCTACACCAGAGTACTATATGAGCATTTATATAGCTGTATGGAATCAGGAATACCCAACAGGACAAAATCTTCCTCCTCAAGGAAGAGTAAACCAGTCTGGTGGACATCTGCAATAAATAAATTCTATAATAAAAGGAAAC
Source organism: Protopterus annectens (assembly GCF_019279795.1). Lineage (NCBI taxonomy): Eukaryota > Metazoa > Chordata > Ceratodontiformes > Protopteridae > Protopterus > Protopterus annectens. The sequence goes on along the minus strand of NC_056736.1, from coordinate 270,210,424 downwards.
AAATTGCTGTCCAGGACCAAAAAAGATCAAGTGCCTAATTGGAAGCAATCTCTCCTTAGCCTGAACAAGCAAATAAGAGCACTAGTGAAATCTTCCAAAGCAAATTTCGAGTCCAAACATCTACTAAAGGCAATCATAAGGCCTTCTTCGCATATGTCATCAATCTCAAAGGAAGCACTCAGATCTTCTCAGAACTGGTGGTCAAGGATACCACATACACAAACGCTGTAGATATAGTCAACCTGTTGGCAGATAGGTTCAGTGAAAACTTCACCAATCTGACCCCCATCAGTAAACCAGGACATTCCCAGCATCTGCCCTCCTCCCCTTATCTCTAGGGATCAAGTCATCACTGCCCTCTCAAAGGCAAAGAAATACAATGTCCATGGAACATGATAACATTCTAGGCTGCATCCTACATGAACTCAGGCAGGAACTTGCAGTATCATTAGGCACCCTATTCAACCAAAGCTTGAATACCATCTTCATCCCAGCCAAGTGGAGGATAGCCACAAAGGTGGGGCATCCACCGGTCCAGGAAATTATAGACCCATCAGCCTAACTAGCCTGATCTGCAAGGCCATGGAACAGATTATCATGGACCTCATTAACAAGGACATTGGCAACCTCCAAACAATGGATACTACACAGTTTGGTTTCATCAAGAGGAGGTCATGCCTGTTAAACTTGGTCAAATTCTTTGAGACAGTCACTAAAGTCATGGCCAAGGGGAAGACTGTGTACACCCTCTACCTTGACCTGGCCAAAGCCTTTTTATATTATTCCCCACTTGGGTATAATAGATAAACTCTCTCATCTAGGCATCAATCTGTATGTTACCAGATGGGTAGCAAACTGGATCACTGACAGAACCCATGTAGTCAAAATAGGGGAGGCCATCTCAAGCAGTAGATCTGTAATGAGTGGCATACCCCAGGGATCAGTCTTGGGGCCTCTGTTATTTGGGTTCTATCTATCTATCTATCTATCTATCTATCTATCTATCTATCTATCTATCTATCTATCTATCTGTCTGTCTATCTATCTATCTATCTATCTATCTATCTATCTATCTATCTATCTGTCTATCTATCTTTCTGTCTAAATCTATGTTTATATATTTGTTTATGAGTGCAGCTCACTCTGTAAAAAAGTTCACTGACAATGTAAATGGATGGAAAAGACTCTTTGTTGAGTGGCAGAGGTGTGAAAAGGAGGAAGAGCAAGTGATTGTGGATATGGTAAGCACGGATTTGGGTTTTAATGCTGAAACATTTGGAATTACTAAACATTTTGGTATTAGGTGTTGGGTGCATGTGCAAGTGTTTGTGGGTTGGGGCTACGGAAGGTGATGGATTTGGTATTATGTATGTGTGCTGCTGTATGTGAAGTGTGCATGAGTGTCTTGTGTAGTGATGGTGTTATGGAAAGGCTTTTTTCCTAAAAGGGATAGGTTTGGGGTTTAAGGGCAGGGGCAATGTTAGGGTTAGCACACATTAATAAGGTAAGTGTGGGTGAGTAAAACATAATAAATCATAATACCAAGGGATAGTGCAGTACACACAAGGCTGACAAGTTGTCTGTAGGTCACTGAAAGGTCTCTGTAGCTAGGATGGTTAATGCAACATACACCCTGATGTCAGATGAGATGAGCTGTCCATGCTTGTCCTTTCATTCTGAGTGTTGGGTCACACAATTTGACAGGCTCCAACATAGACTTTCTATCCGGTTGGAAGTGATCCATAATCTGCTTGTTAGCTGGGTTTTGATAAGTTAGGCACTGATCGTACCATCCTCAATAATTGTGGAGGGCTGTGCTGCTCCACATCATAGGCAATGGCTCCAAGACTGGGCACTAATAAGAGTTATTTTGTTATAACTACAGCTATCACAAACATTGTAGCCTTTTGAAAACTGGCAATTCCTTGTTCTCAGAATAGGTGAATTTCATGGCAGTGTGTGCTTATTTTATATGTCTGTAAATCATTCTGCCTGTCTGATGCTGGCATTTGCATTATTACTTTGCCCTATTTACTCGCAAAATCCTCACTAGAGCATTACTTTACTGTTGTGGGATTGTGTAAACAAGCAAGACAGCATGCTCCCGGTCTCTTTACAGGTATATTTGGTGGCAGAGTGCACATTAGCAGGTGCAGAATTTGCTTCTCACTTTATCAGCATAGGAAAGAAACAATCTAGTATGTCTGCAGTCCATAAACAATGATTTTCACCTTGGTTCCATGCTTCTTTCATTTATGAATAGAACGTAGTGTAATATATTCATTTATGTGCATGTTTGTATATACGTGTATATATATATATATATATATATATATATATATATATATATATATATATATATATATATATATATCTACAGATATATATGACTCCCCTTCAGAAGCTCAAAGTTTCAAAACTTCGAACTTCAAATGGCCGAGACCAGAAGATCGAAGATTTGAAACTTTTCTATACCCTCTTGCCTTCAGATGTTCTGACATGCCATCCACTATCATTCAGAGAGTTGTAGTTTTGTGCATGACATTATGCTATTAGCTAGCGCAGCATTGATTTAGTTGAGTAATACATCAAGATAATCCATACAGAAAGAACCAAAAGTATACTTTTAAAGTTAAAAGTAGGTTTATATCATTGTGGAAGGAAGGTGACATTGACAAACAAGATTCCATATATATTTGAGATGGACTTCCTTGATGTACAAATCACCATACAGGATGGAACAGGATATTTAACTAGTCACTGTATAGAAAGGATTGCTGGAAAAATAATATTCTACCAAGAAGTAGTATGCACCCAAGATATACCCATAAGAACATCATGAGGGGGACAGTTCTTAAGAACGTCCAGGATACATTTGGATGACACAACTCTTGCAATGGCGATGGATGACATGTCGGAACATCTGAAGGCAAGAGGGTATAGAGAAGAAGAGGTGTTGAATATGAGACAACAATTAGATTTGGAAAGGAATGAGAAAGGCAGACAGTACCTAAGAGGGAAACAAAAGAACATATATCAAAATAAGTATCCGTATAAAGAAGTGAAAATGTGCTTACCCATACAACGGACACAGAAGAAGTATGTAAAATAGTGAAAAGGAATTGGAGGATACTTATCTCAAGTGAAGAATGTAAAGAGGTCCTGGGAGAAGAACCTAAGTTTTGTTTCAGAAATGCAAGGAACTTAAAGCAAATACTATGTAAAGATAATGAAATGAAATCACACACGATCGCAAGGAGAAAATGAACTTTTCCATGTAGAAGGTGCACCATGTGCAGATATATATGTATGGACAGCTATTTCAAGCATCCAGTTACTAAAAAGAGGTATGTTAGTAATTTTATGCAGATTGCACTACAAAGAATGTCATATACCTAGCCACTTGCCTAGCATGCGACAATTTCTATGTCGGAAAAACGATATGACGGATGAAAGAGAGGCTGTCCAAACACATCAGTGATAAAAGACTTAAAGACTGTAAAAATCCCTTGGTTAAGCATATGAGACATAATATAATGAAGGACATAGCTTTGTATTTAGAGCTTTACATATATATATTTCAAAGAGAGGGGGTGATGTGAATAATAGACTTGAACAAGAAGAAATGCTTTGGATAGGGAAACTGAGAACACATCAAAAACCTGGGCTCAATACAGCTTTCCCTATGAAACCCGCCCTGAATGGGTGAAGATTGAAGAGACATCTATGACACGTCTAATTGAAGCTAGTTGTTCATTGGTTGAAAGTTTTTTAAAAATCAGATACTTGAGAGACACAAGTTATATGGATCTGAAGAAGGGTTGTTTGGAGTAACCCGAAAGCACTTATCCCTCTACAGTTTTATTGTTTTTATTTCTGCAAGCTGAATAAATGTGTCTATACTTATAGCTATTCATCTTGGAGCATGTTCTTTATGCACATCTATTGAAATGCTGGCAAGCTGTTAAACTGAGTCATTGGAATTGTTTTCAGCATTTGAACTACTCTGAATTTTTTATTTATGCTTTTGTTCGGCATTTGATACATGTGCTGAAGGCATACTAGGACTAGATATCGGCTGGCCCTGGCTTTGTTAATTGTGCTGTTTGCTGCATTTATATATATTAATATATATATATATATATATATATATATATATATATATATATATATATATATAGTTCCCCTTCACAATCCCGAATTATTGAATGCTCGAAATTCAGTAACTCGAGACTGTAAAGTCAAAAATGCAGAAGTGCGAATCTGCATAAGTGCAAATTCAAATATCTCAAATTCGCGCTTATGCTTGTCAGCTACGGGATGGGAAGTGTGTGAGTTGGGATGTTTTACAGAAGTGAAGGTAAGTGAGTGTATGTGTGTGTTTTGTAAGTTGTGCATGTGGGTTAGGGTAGGGAGGTGGGAGTATGAGTGTGAGTGTTGGATGTGTCTATGTATGTGTGATGTGTTTGTATGTGTGCAAGGCAATTTAAAATGTCTGTGTGGTGGGGTTTTTTTGTGTGTATTAGTGCAATCTCAGAGTTAGAATATATAAGTAGGGGGGTGTGGGGGGTGCAGGGGGGCTTGCCCCCCTGCGTACATGTAGTGTAGGGCTTGTAGTTTATTTTACGTGGGTTGTATGGTGTGTGTGTTGTGTGATGTATGTGTTCTGTATGTTCGGGGTTTTTTGTTTTCGTGCTTGTGGGTTTCGGGATTTTTGTTGGTTCGACTTTATAATTTTGAGTTACTGAATTTCGAGCATCAATCTTTTAACATGTCTAAAAGTAAAAGAAAGAAATTAGTTAGACGATTGTAATGCAGGGGGGCAAGCCCCCCTGCACCCCCCCCTACTTAACTATGCCAACTTCGAGATTGCGCTACACTGAGAAGACAGAGCGGAATTGGAAGTTTTCCTATTCCCTTCTGTAGCGCGATATCGGAGTTGGTATATTTAAGTAGGGGGGTGGGGGGCACAGCCCCCCACATGGGGGTGCAGGAGTGCTTGCCCCCCTGCATTACAGTCTTCTAACTAATTTCTTTCTTTTACTTTTAGACATATTAAAAGACTGATGTTTTGAAACATCGATCATATGGTCTCGACCATATGCAGTTCGATGTTTCAAACGTTCAATCTTTTAACATGTAACTATATATATATATATATATATATATATATATATATATATATATATATATATATATATATGTGTGTGTGTGTGTGTGTGTGTGTGTGTGTGTGTGTGCGTTTATATATATATATATATATATATATATATATATATATATATATATATATATATATATATACACAAAGAGAACCGTACTACAGAATATATATATATATATATATATATATTATATTATATATATATATATATATATATATATATATATATATATATATATATATATATATATATATTATCTGTTTACTTTGGTAAGTGAAGTGGTTATAGGACCCTTTTCAAGCATGCTTAAGTGCACAGTTTAGCATATCACAGAATGGTACACATAGCCGGCCTCAGGCATAGGCTAACTAGGTGGCTGCCTGGGGTGCCATTCTAACAGAGGTGCTTTTCGAGTAATCTGGATGGTGTAGATAGACCAGGATGGGGGCACCAACTGGTGTGGGGGGCACTGTAGAGCCTTTTGCCTAGGGCACCAGTTGACCAAAGGCGGCCCTGATGATACATTGTGGCATGAGAATTACATCAATGTCAGTGAACTTTTGTTACAGAGTTATACAGATAAAACTAAGCCCATATGCTTCTTCAGCATGATACATTCTAGGAAAAGGATAACATTAGTGTGAAGGGTTTTGTTTCAGATATTTATACAGAATTATACAGCTATAACTGAAATGATGCACATACATATAATGAGTAACACTGAATTGATAACAAGATTTTCTTGCCTTTAGGAGGCCATGATAAAATTATGTACTTTGGAGTATGGATTAAAAAGGATTCTGTTGTGGCAGCTAAGCATATGTGGGAAGAGACCAAGCAAAATATAATACAAAACTGAGAAACTGGAAGCTCTGCTTTATGAATATGGATAGCAAGATACAAGCAGTGAAAATGTTTTAGTCCCTTTAGTTTTATACACAATGAAACAATGGGAGGATATATGTAAAGTTCTTAAATATGCAACAAAATCTAGATTTAGGATCTTTTCTTGAAAGTGTTTGCATTGGTATTTTTTATGCCCTAAGCAGACTTCAACGAATTTTTCCTTAGATTGCAAATGTTGGAGGTGTGATGGAGAAGAAAAGGTAATTGGGAACATATTTTTTGGCACTGTAATGAGTTGGCAGTCTTTAAAATCCCCTGCAGAATACTCTGTCAGAAATACTAGGTAAGGAAATTAGTGTAGCTAAGGAAATTATTTTTGAGCTGTGATATAGAATTGGAATTGCCTAGACATAGTAAGGGCCTGCTGAATTTAATTTTGATGGCTGCCAAAAAGCACTTAACTAGAAAATGGAAATCAAAGTCTAAACCACCCATACTAGACGTTGAGAATATAGCACAGAGATAAAAGAACTGGAAGTGGGATATTTAGAAAACGTTAGGAGCAAGTTACATAGAAAAATGGGAATTGTGGGAACAATACATGCAGAATGATGTTTTGGTGAAGGAATAAGGTTTAAGGGAAGGCAGGAATTAAATGAGCTTATGTCATGTTTGAGTGACAATGACTATATAGAAGATTATATGTGATGTATAATGTTGGCAACTGAAAAGATGTCAATATGGTTTGTTTTCATTTATAAAAATGTATGATTGCCCACATCATAAGCGATAATTCAATAAAAATGTTTCTTGTTTAAAAAAAAGCAACATTTTCTTGCCTACCATGCTGCTTGCATACCACAGTTGTATGAATGGTGTAGATATTGGTGATCAGCTTTCAGCACAGGATGATGGAATGCACAAGGCAAGGGAAGGTGGTCATACCTGCTTTGATTCCTTAATGCAACTCATATATTTTAAACTTCTTGTTCTTATTTTATATTTGTTTTATTTAACTTGAAAGTATGCTGCCTTAATCAATTTAAAAACGATATCAGTTACTCCCTCTCTCATTATAATGTTCTTATGTCTGTCCCCACACTTATAGGTTACCATTTATATTCATATCACTTTCCTATACCTCACTTACTTGTGTAAAAGTTCTGTGGAACATGTCTGGTGCTGATGAAATGCCAAACAGAAGTCTAAGGAACATGTTCCTTCCTAATGATGTATTAGAAGTACACAACTTGGAGCTTTCTTCTTCTAGCTCTATCTGCCACAAATTCTGCTTTGCATCTCTTGCTTAGAAGAACATAGCATTTGGCAATGTTGAGACCACTTCTTCAAATGTAAGAAATTAGCCATATTGTTTTTAATCAATTTAATTATATATTATGTATCAATTCAAGCAAGAATCTACACTGCCATTATTATAGTAAACATAATATTTACTAATTATGATGACTCAGATTGTTTCTTAATGCCATCTGAGCTTTTCATTCACTCCAGTCCCTACTCTTTTTCTACCTCTGGGAGTTTGTAATTTTGTTTTGTGATGATTACTGGCATCTCATCAAGACTGATTTGTACATCAGGTGCACTTCTGTAAATAAGTCAGTAGTCATGTATGATATCATTGCTATGACTCAGCACAGTATCTGAGGTGTCCCATCACTTGTGTGATTCTTCTTGACCATACTTACTATTTGCCTTCTCACTGTGAATTTATTTTACCATTCCTAACTTCTCAAATCCAAATAACCCAAATTTAAGGAAAATATACACCTTTGATATCTACAATGTAAATCAGGAACTTGTACATTTTATGTTTATATACACATCGGTATATTTTGTCCCAATCACTACATTTCACATCCTGAATAAGTCAACAATGTGCATAAAGCACTTTCTTCAGTGCCTTTCAGCTTCATGCCACAAAACTATCTTCAGACATAATATCATACTGTGCACCTGTGATTAATTTAAATTCAACATTTCACTTCTGAATTCTTAACATTTCTTTAAAACAAGTAAACAAACCAAATTACAGCTCTTTGAGATTAAACTACTCAGAAGAAAAAAGAACCAAAGTATCCAGCAAACAAATTATCTGATATTATACCATGACCCCCCCAAAACGTGCACGCTGATTGGCCAGCGTGCACATTGTAAATCGAGTTATACTAATGGAAAAAGGTCCGGTCGCCGAATTTTTCCATTAGTATATCTCAAATTTTAAAACACTGTCTCGCTATGTTAAATGGGTTTAACATAGCGAGACAGCTTTAAAATAAGCAACGGAGATCTCTGTTGCTTATTTTAAAGCTGTCTCGCTATGCTAAACCCATTTAACATAGCGAATAAGACACAAAAAAGCAACGGAGAAATCAAGATCTCCGTTGCTTTTACTGTTTCGCTATGTTAAATGGGTTTAACATAGCGAGACAGTTTTAAAATAAGCAACGGACATCTCCATTGCTTATTTTAAAGCTGTCTCACTATGTTAAACCCATTTAACATAGCGAAACAGTAAAAAAGCAACGGAGATCTTGCTTTCTCCATTGCTTTTACAACTCTGATGTACTGCGCAGGCGCGCAGTACATCAGAACTGCCGCGGATGCCAGACATCTGTGGAAGGGCAGTAAACAGGCATTATACTATGCCATTATTTAAGAAAAGTAATAGTTTCTTTTCTTAAATAATGTCATGGTATAATAGCAATAACCCATGCCTGGGTGTGGGTAATGCTGTATTTACCCACGGTTGGCTTTGTTTGGTCCCTCGGGCTTTGCTCTCGGGACCAAACCATGCCAACTGTGGGTAAATCCAGCATTACCCACACCCAGGCATGGGTTATTGCTATAGTAGAGCATGCAGAGAACTCGGAACGTTATTAGAGTAAAATAAAAATACACTAGCACTTTTGTGCATTCATGATTCTTCAGGTGTAGTCAGTGGCGGCTGGTGAATTGAAATTAAAGGGGGACTGCAGGAGACAGCTGAATGGGTGGAGCCAATGGGAAGGGGTGTGACCAACTAGAAAGGGGTGGGGCTATGCTCAAAACCACAACTGGAACTTTAATTAAATACGCTGCCCTGGGTGCCAAACCATCATTACGAGAGTCCAATCAAGACAAAATGAAGTGTAGAAAAAAAAATATTTCAATGCATTGGCTACATGACAACTTACTTAATATCTAGATGGAAACACAAAGGTTGTGAGGCATGAAAAAATAAACTGCTTTTTAAATACATTACTGGATTGCCAGTCAAAATCAAATATAAAAAAAAACAAGCAGCACTCAGCTCAAACCACTTCTCCTTGCACTGCAGTTCTAATTATAATTTATATTCAGCTTTATAAAATTACCAAGTAACATGCTGAAAGTAGCAATCTCTGTGATACCTCCACTTGTAAAAATGTTTCTTATCCAAAAAAGACCTGCTGCCTGACAACTATCTACTTGCTCATGGAGAACACATGATCAAAGTAAAAAATGAACAGCGAACAAGAAACAAGCTCAAGTAAATTGCTTAAAGGATTACTGCACAAGTTATGGACCACACATGATAGACTGGCATTCTGTTTAGTTTACAGTTAAAGCCTGCAAAGATAATTGCAAGTCTCCAAAAAATGTAACAAGCTTCTGAAAATACTGTAATCCTGTCCTTTATTACAAATACTGTCATATGCATTTCAATACCTAAGGCTTATACGTTATCTAGTTATGTAAATATTCTCTGCATGGCAACAATGAAAAGGCTTTCAATGTTAGTAATTCTTTAACAGTATGCTTATTAAAGCTTACTTGCATCTTACAATCTCCGACAAGCTTACCTGATGGTCATTAAAGCATTGCTACTTAAACAGAGCAACAGGGCACTGTGACAGCATGCATTTTCTGAATAATAGGAAGCATATATCATCAGTTTAAAAATATGACAGAAATCCAGAACATTCTGCAAAATCAAGGACAGATGAAAAGCCACGGTCGTACTTGGGGTCTACCTTGGATGGGGGAATACTCTGTACACTTACACTGCATAACTGCTCCTTGCCTTGCTTGGACACATCCATAGCCACTACAATGGGGAGTGGAGTGCAACAAGTAGGCCACAGTTTGAAATGTCTCTGGCTGACGGCGATGGCTCTGACACATACCTCTCAACCTCAGAGCAAGAAATCTGGACAAAGCCACACACAGAAGTGGGACACAGGCCCAAAAATAAAGACAATTTTTAAATATTGCTCTTATAAACTTAGAAAGATAATAGAATAGTAGTAGGTCTTGCATTAGTATGAATTTTTGAAGGGTATGAAATCTGAAACTCAAATGTCTGCCATTATTTTCTAACTTCAATCTTTAATGATTTGCTAATAATTTGCCAGAAAACCACAATTTTTATGAAAAACAGACCAAATATGTTATGCAAAAATATAAAATTGCCACACAATACAGCTGGGAACCTGTCAAAGAAGGGACACCTTTTTAAAATTAGTACTGTTAACTTGAGCAGCTGACAAAATAAGGGCATCTACATGCATTTCTGAAATAAAAGTAATCTATAACTCTGATCATTACAGTTATTTATAATTGTAAACCCTCCACATTTTCTTTCAAAATTGACATTTTGCAGAGGGATTATTAGGGGGAGAGCAACATTTTGAGCCAAAATTGGAGACAGTTAAGAGGTTTGGATATTCCTAATTCTATAAAGCGATTTATTTGCACATACCTCTCAACCTCTTAATGCAGTAAATTTGGTTAAGGCCAAATATATTGGGGGAACATACAAACAGTACTAAAAAGACAGTTGATAGAATAACAGGTCTTGCTTTAGCATTCATTTTTCTGAAGGTTATGACGTCTGAAACTCAATGTCTGTCATTATTTAGTGACTTCATTCCTAAATGATTTGGCAGAAAACCACAAATTTTATGAGGAACAAACCAAAAATAAGAAGCAAAAATCTATTAATTCTGCAAAATTCTGGACAGATGAGAGATATAGTTCAGCCGGGGCTGTCTGAGTTTGCTGCCCTCCACCCCTCACAAAATCATGGTTGAATGGAGCGTCCCCCCTACAGCCATTCCAATGTCCCATTCCTTGGTTATTTCGCCCCATTTGCCTTAAACACTGTAATGTGCATACTGCTTTACTTCTGCGATGATATGGATTTCATTTGAAAGTTTTATTTTATATTTTACAGCATAAACCCCAATAGATATCTGCTAAACAAAGCAATGCAGTCTCACAATGAAAATAGACTTAGCATTAAAACTTCTCTGCCCTTGAAACTCACATTAATTGAAACAGCATTGAAACCCACATTCAAAGAAAATACATTTTGCCAGTGGCAGATAAAGATTAATTTTGGGCTGTTTTCAAATCATAGGCCCCTTGAACACGAAACATGCACATGCTATTTGATGCACCTTCCTGACTGTATTAAATGATATTCCTTGTACAATACAGTACAGTTGTTAGAGGACATTTTAAATTTATTGTTTTGAACATTTTTCCAGTAAACAATGAAACAAAATGCATGCACCAATAATGACAAAACTGCCCAATTCAGAACATTTCCATCATAAAAGTCTACTCAAACTTCTACTGTCCACCAGTATCAGTAAACACGCATGATCTCTGAAGAAGTAAAAGTCATCTAAATAATTCCACATTAAAGACATCTGTTAACTAATGAAGAGGTTACTGCTAGCAAACAACTTTATATGTCATTGTTTCATCTACAAATAAAGTGCCTATTGCCCTTGAGGAATAAATTGCCTATGTTGCATTAAAAAAATGATAATGCTAGTAATATCACAATAGGGAATGGATGGCAAACTGATAACAGTTTCATAGTTACTAGGTATCTCCGCCGAAGTGGACTGCAGCATCCATCCCCTTTACAACAGAGTACAGTATCAGCAATGGATCTACCTACTGTGGGAGTAGAACCCACAGCCTTCTGCATCAAAAGCAAGTACACTACCTGTTGTGCTATTTACAATGCAAGCAGGCTGAGCATAAGCAGCACTAAACTTTTGTTCTCCTGTAGCTCTCAGCTCCTTGTAAAATCTACTCGACACTCAGCCTTATCTCTGAACTTTGCAGCACAAGAAATCTGGAAAAAGCCAAAATTTATTTGGGGGGGGGCAAAAGCCCAAAAACCAGGGACACATTTGAAACATTGCTTGTATAATGTTGGAAAGTTGCTAGAATAAAATGCTGTGTTACAACCATACATTTCACTGCCAAGTATTGAACCCAGGACACTGTGCAAAACAGCCAGAGCAACATACCACTCTGCCAAATTATCTACTTTTAATGAAAGAAAGGAAAACTGAAACTTGAATGGCTACCATTTAGTGAATTCAGTTCTCACCATAGCTGTCAACATCTTAGCACAAAACACCTGAACAAAACCAATAATGGAGAAATACAGTCCAAAAAAATAGGAACAAATATACACTGAGGACACCAGAGCAAGCCCACACAAACACAGGGAGGACATGCAGACTCCACACAGAAGGCACCCCAGCCAAGAATCAAACCAGACAACCCGTAGCTGTTAGGCAACACTGCTACCACTGCACTACTGGCTATGTTAAATAACATAAAATACAGAAAGCACAGATTTTATGAGGAACAGAACAAATATGAAGCAAAAATCTGCAAATCTTTTACAAATGGTGGTGGGTAGGGAATTCAGGCTTTTGTCATTTGGGCCCAAGGTACAGGGTTCAAGCCTTATTCTCTACCCACCACCATGAAGCAACTGGGGCATTTCACACACACACACACACACACACACACACACACACACACACACACACACACACACACACACACACACACACACACACACACACACACACACACACACACACACACACACACACACACACAAGATCCTCTATCCTCCATAAACACCCTACCTGTCTCTGTACTCAGCTATGTCCTCCTCAGCGATCTTGCAGCCCGATCGGTCTTCCATAATGGCCTGCACATGCTGTTGGGTTTCCTGCGAGATGTGAGGAGGCTGGAGCCTCCTGCTGTTGGTCCAGCCTGTGGGCGATACAGTCCGGTGATCTTCCGGATTGTGCGGTCGTCACCACACAGACCTCTGGGCTGGAAGGACATAGTTTCCTGCCTTCCCTATCTGGACTGCCTAACAGAGCAGTCTGGAGCTCAGAAATGCCTGACCATACATGCTTGGAGTTCTAGTCTGCCTAACACAGCAGTCAGGAACTAAGCATGCATGCGCGGTGTCCAAGAATTTTTATTTTAATATGTTCTACGTTGGGGGGAATGGGGAATTTATTTTATCCATTTTACAGGTGGGGGACCCATTTTACAGGTGGGAGGGCTGCAGTCCCACAGTCCTATAGCAAGAGCCTCCCCTGGGTGTAATAAATTTAAGAACACTTTATTATACTAAGCATACTAAATCACGTGACACATTTAGACCTATCTTTTTTGCTTGCTGAATTTCTTGAAAACAGTGAGTTACAGTCTTCTCTCTGATACTGTTGTATTTTAAGATTCACTGAATCAACTACTTTTTCTTCATTAGTGTGAAAAAAAAAGCAATTTCCATTGTTATGTTTGAATTCTTGCAAATTCTTTTGAGCAAGTTGTCTTATTTTTATATGTCTCTAAAAAGTGTCAGTGCTGTAAACCTTACCATCTTAGTTTCACACCCCCCAGCTCCAGTGCTTCCATCTACCTTTTCGCTTCTCCTGCTGTAATGGATCTTTTGTTATAACTGCTGTAACTGATTTTTTCCCAGTATCCTCCTTGCTATTTTCATATTGCGGGGCCCAGGTACTTACATGTTTACCTCTTCGTAGATAACTGCTTGATTCAGCCACTTCCTGAGAGGAGACCTAGATTGATCTGTCCAAATTCCATACCTGAAACTCTTCCTTATACCTGTTCAAATAAGTTGATTGCTTTCTAACAAGTCCAGTTTCTGGGAACCCTTGTACACTATACCAGTCAATGGGATATTACTCATTTCACAGAAGGTGCTATCGCTGACTCCTGTTTCACCACTGTAATGCAGCCAAATTTGATTAATGCTTGGGATTTCCTAAGTACTCCGGAGCATATGGTCACCCTGTCAAGAATTCACATGAGAAACCTGCAGTGGTACCTGTTGATTGTGTTAACTTGCGTACTAGTTGGAGTGCCCCATGCCCCTAATGTCTTGCATCAAAAAAGAGCTGTCATGGTGAAAACAGATGACTCTCATCATGGAGGGCCCCATCACAAGGCAGGTGCAGGGACTTGCCATAGATACCTCACAGTAACTAGGGTGCCCACTTAGAGAAACTGACATTTCAAGGAATCTGAAGAAAGGAGTAGAGGAAAAAAATAAAGTATGTAATTTTAGCTACAAAAGTCTTCAAGTGAATGTGGCAGCTAGGAATATTGCATATACCACAGAGTGCAGGTGTCACACATATCAACAGGTATGGGAAATCACCTTTTGCTTCTTGTGCAGGTTGCAGAGACCTGAGACATGACCCAGGAGGATTCGGTCTTGACACCCAGGTCATTTTACATCTTATTTCTGGAGAATATCTGGGCAGATTGACTAAGATGAATAGAGACAGGCCATTACAAATGGATGGTGAAAATTGCTGTATTTCCGGATTTCGTCTACAGGTGGGGTATGTCAGAAGTAAGACTTTTGCGATTCTCTAGAAAACAGTTGTAAGGGTAGAGCCTGTTCCACTACCTCAGCATGTGGACCTCTTGGCTCAAAACAAGGGTTCACTTATACAACCCAGTCTGAAGATTCTAAAGCTTGGCAGCTTTAAATGATTTATCCCATTTAGCACGTTTTCCAAGGATGCGCTTGCTACTCTTAAAGGCGACTAGGAAATCAAACACAAGGAAATTGTCCATTGCAAAGTGGAAGAGATTTTTTTCTTTTGTGCCAGAGAAAGGCTGTGGATTCAAACTATTGTTAATTGTCACTGGTCATTAAATACATGCATGTCAGTCCTTTACAAATAAGGCCTATCTTATGCTTCACTGAAATCTGCTATCTTTTGCTTACCTGACCTGTGATACCCCTCCCCTTTATTTTCTGCTTCCTGTAAAGCAATTCCTTCCAGTGGTCTGACATCCAAGAAGGGTGGTCGTGGTGGTGCAGCAGTTAACATTGCCCCCTCACAGCAAAAGGTTCTCTGGTTCAATCCTTGGCTGGGGTGCCTCCCGTGAGGAGTCTGCACGTCCTCCCTTGATCATGTGGGTTTCCTCCAGGTACTCCAGTTTTCTCACACATCCCAAAGACATGCTGTAGGTGGATTGGGCACTCTAAATTGGCCCTATGTATGAGTGCGTGCATATGCATGTCTTCCGTGGAAGGTTGGCTGGCAACTTGACACCGTGAAACTCCACTGCCAATCATGAGCAGACAGGTGATCCACTGTGGTGACTCCTAACTGGGAAAAGTTGAAATAAGAGGAAGAAGATCCTCCTTGCAGCTGAAAACACCTTCATTCTCTAATGCCTAGCCTAGCCTTCCCTTCAAACTCTGACAGCCTGTTTTTTCACTGTAGGTAACTCTACTCGCTTTTGTGGATGAAACCTCGACTCTACCTTCAATGCAAATCCCTCAGAATATCTTATCATGCTTGACAGAATATTCATCAGACTCAACAGTAAGAGCATGCAATAATCTGAAAAAAAGATTAAAACTGTGTTTCTTCCTATTTCCTTCAGTTCTCCAAATACTTGTGAACCCTTTGTGCTAACACATCCATAATTTGGAAAAATGGCAATGGTGGACACAATTGTAGTATCTCCTGCTGCAGCATAACCACCTAAGAGACTCACCTGTCACTACTGCTCTTATCACTAGACTTCATATAATGCTGTCACAGACTATACAAAGGTCAGCTCCCCTAACTCTACCACTCATCTCCAGGTTTAACATATCAAAACTGTTGTATATCGTGGTTAATAGTATCAGCAGCCCAGACTTAAGTCTGACTGCTTGCATACAAAGTGTAAGCTACAACAGTTGATTATCATTTTTTTCTAGGCTCTTCACATTGACAGTGAATGCCTTATGCAGAGTGGTACAACTGCAGTGGCATAGATGACTGAATGATGTACATGACAAGTGTAATGTTAGGGGATCATTAATCACAACTCAAGTATACAAGCTGTTGCTGACCACTACTGGCCAGTAATTGCTCTCAAAATTTTCCTGAATCTGTGTTTGTGCAGCATTTCTTAGCCTTTCCTTAACCTGTTATTATGGTGCCTGCATTCCTCCACACTGAAGTGATACAGTAGGTAAGTACCTAAACAAATGCCCAAAAACAGGCGAGAACTAAATTCTATTTCTTTGACTCCCTAAACCTGCTAAATGTAATTTCCATCTATTGTTCCTTGCTCTGAGATTAGAACACATGCTTTTTGCAAGCTACTGTCCAGCAAGCCTTCATGTGGCACAGCAGTTCGGAAATCTTGCCTTTGCTGAGTTGCCATTGCATGTGAAAACACTACAGTTAAAAGCATGCAAAAATGTTCTTCACAGAGTAGCACCCATATGAAAAGATCTTGCTCAATGGAGTCTCATCTTAGAAGTTCGGAAATGAGGCTAGAATATGAACTTAGTGCCATATTCCTCTCCTTGAATGATGTCTACTTTAGGATAATGCCACTTGTATATCCTGTGTCTAAGATTTGGTGCCACAGCTTATTTATGTAATACAGAAAAAAATAGTAAGCTTTTTTTGTTTTACTGTATCCAAATATTATTCAGTGATGTGCAATGCACTTAAAAAGACCTGCTAGCTAAGAGTACAATATGCTTGCTTCCAGTAAAACAATGCAATGAATCTGTAGTATAGGAGGCACCTGGAAGCAAGGTTAATCACAAGTTAGCTTCTCTTGATAACAAAATCATGCCCCTGAAGGCCATCATAATAAAATGTAAAAATAAGGGTACTGATGAGAAATGGCTGTTGAAAAGAGCTGTAGTTGCACACTTCTTTAAATAATAAAACTGGTTTGAGTTGCAGTATACTTTTCCTGATCAAAATACATATTATTTATCATTTTGTTGACAGGAAGGTCCTCTGGATGTGTCTAATATGAACATTTCTCAAGGGGAACCCAGAAATATGGCAACACTGTATAAAGAAGAATCTAATACTGTTCTAAACCAGAGCAGCAGCTTTTACAGAATGGCAGCTTAACTATTTTATTATATTGCCTCTAACCAAAATCTATGTAAAATAAATACATAATAAATTGTCCTGAAATGCGATGCTAGGCGGTATGACTTTATAAAATCTCACTGTAGATCAGTAATGATCAGACCTGTTTTTTTTTTTTTTTTGACGGGCTGTGAATGGACATCATTAGACCTGAGGCACTCAGAAATGAAACTGGGTGAAGATATTTTTCTGTGTTCATGCTATTTTTCTGTGTTCATGCTAAACTGTTCTTAGCATGAAAACATGTCCCACAAATCCCTGTTGAAACATTCCAAATGATAGCATTCTAAAAGCAAGTGTGAGTTCATGGAGAAAACTATGACATATTACAAATAATTCTTCACTGTTTCCTTAGTGCAGTGCATTGTGCTGCTTGTACTGTTATGTTTATGCATGATTAAGTTTCAGGCATGTCTGTGGAAAAATACAGCCATTTCAAGAGCATCTATCTGAAGCATGAGAACTGCTTTCAGTAAGGTTTCGTATTTAGAAGTGCCAGGTGGTAGCAGTTTTATGACTACGGGTACCTTGGAATTACAAGAAGGATGAATCAAAGAATCAGTTGAACCATAGTGCAGGAAACACTGAAAACAAAGCAGTGGAAGACGGACAGAAGGGACTTGTATTATGAGACATGCAGAGTGCTTTATGAAAAAGGAGTGTTCCATAATTGCCCCCTAATTCCTTAGATTTCAGCATTACCAACTTAATTATACAGAAGCCATTCATTTAAGTATGAATTGATGCAGTTGTTACATGATATGTTGAAATTGTTGGGCCTAAGGATGTCAATGGCAATGCCATTTACATGTTATATTTCATATTTTATTTTAATGATAGCCCATTACCATGGAGATCATAAGTTTCTGAATGGCGTTCAGCATCATCATCTTAGTCTTGAATGCAGTGGATTTACAGAGTACCAACCTTCTATATATAGATCACAAAGTCATAAACATCTTTACTGTATTGCTTTTATGTACAATAAAATCGAGCCACTCTCACCAAATTAAAGAACAGGTTTACTTTAGTATAATACATTTTGCGGCAAAAACTCATAGTCTGCTATCACCATAAACTTATAATATCACCATTAACATTAAAAATCATTTCATATTTGCACTTTGTCATAATTTCCTTATTTGCATATATTATTGAAGTGCAGTGAAAACATTTCTAATAATACTATTAATAATGCAAACACTATGAAGGGTCATACAGAGGTCAAAGCTGAACAAGACGAAATGAGACAAACATGACAGCCAGTTAAAATCACATGTTGGAGTCTACAAAATCAGCAAAGGCATGCCACAGTTTCATTGACTTTCCTAAGTACACCTGCTGTTTTATAGTACACAAAGGAGCTTTTTGGGGACAGACCCAAAGAATAAGAAAATGACCCTTTTGTAACACAGCAATATCTGTCTGTGATTACGTACTGGAATATATCCTCTGTATTATTCCAACAGCTAACTCTACACTGAAACAGTGCATTTTTATCATAACTCTCTGCATAAACTTTCAGCTATAATCTTAAACTTTTTCTATAAGTTATCTTCTTGAAGCATTGTTTTGTATAGGAATATAATGCATTGCCATTTTGAGCTGCACTGTAATTTTATACATCTCTATCTCTCTCTCTCTCTCTCTATATATATATATATATATATATATATATCTATGAAACAATTCAGACACACATATATACATACTTGAACACACCACACTATATATATATATATATATATATATATATATATATATATATATATATATATATATATACATATATATATATATATATGGATCTAGGACTATTGAACGAAAGTTCAATAGTCTGAATCCACAATACCTGAACGCACTTTAACAAAAGTGCTTTCACTGAAAAAGTGCTTTCATTAAAGTCCGTTCAAAAAAAAAAAAAAAACACTAAATCTTCTTTTATGCAGGGGAGCAAGACCCCCTGCAACCCACCTACTTTTATATTCTCACTCCGAGGTCACACTACAGTTGGAAAAAAGGAATTCTCCCTTAACCGCACTGTAGTGCGACCGGTACAACCAGCATACATAACTGAAAGTGCTGCTTCGGTGAACAGCACTTTTGGTTATGTATGTTCGGTGATTTCTGCTTCGGCAGAAAGGGCCGTCGGGGATCTGTACGGATCTCATATATATATATATATATATATTTAATAGTGTACTCCCAGCAGTTCTTTGTTCTATGTGTTATATTTCTCAATGGACAGTAACATAAATTCTTTAATATAATCCATAATATATATATATATATATATATATATATATATATATATATATATATATATATGTGTGTGTGTGTGTGTGTGTGTGTGTGTGTGTGTGTGTGTGTGTGTGTGTGTGTACATATAGCATAAAGCACCAGTTACTGCCAGCATAGCCTGGAACATAGAATAAATTTACTTAGAATTCTAAATCTTTAAAGCATGCTATATTAAAATAATGAATAAAAACAGATATGTGCTTTCGGATCTAAAATAGATCCTTCATCAGATCACTGAATTCTGGCAATGATGTCATTGTAAAAGGCTAAACAACCAGTCAAATGCATTTCAACCTATGCCCCCTGAGGACTGGTTTCAAAGGGAAGTTTAAATTCAAGCCCAGAAATTTGTCGGCTTGTAAAGTCCCAGTCCAGGACATCTCTACTAGTTCAGTTTTGTTTTTGGTATCACCCCCTCATGGATTTTCCATTACAACCAGTAAGAGTCTGATATAAAATCTGTGTCCTTGACATTCTTTCACATGTTCGGCCAACGGATATTTAAGGTCATTCAACTGAATGTCACTAACATGTTTAGAGATTCTTTCTTTCAGTTATCTTGTCATCTTTCCTATGTAGAAAATATCACAAGAGTCACACGTAACAAGGTAAATTGCATTTCTGGTGGTACAATCAGCATAGAAACTAGGTAAATATCTTTTGCCATAGACTGGGTATATAAATTCCTGCTTTTTAGATATATATTTATAACTAGTACCCAGCCAACAAGGATAAGTACCAATCTTCCAGTTGTTCTTAATAATTTGACAGATATTATGTATATCACATATATATATATATATATATATATATATATATATATATATATAAATATATATATATATATATATATATATATATATATATATATATATATATGGGATCTGGACACATGCTCGACTAGCATATGTCCGAATCACAAAACATCGAGCACATACACGAAAGCGCTTAACATCGACAAGCGCTTCCGTATATGTGTGCCTGTTTCGTAGATTGTACTACAGTACAGGTAAGGGAAAATTCCTTTTCTCCACTGTAGTGTGATCTCGGAGTGAGAATAATAAAGTAGGGGGAGTGTGGGGGTTGCAGGGGGGCAAAGCCCCTGCAGAAACATAGATATATATATTTTTTTGAACTACACATACACGGAAGCGCTTTTCAATGTTAAGTGATTCGGACATATGCTAGACGAGCATGTGTCCTAGACCCATATATATATATATATATATATATATATATATATATATATATATATATATATCACAGATAAAGGTCATACGTGAGGAGGAAGGGAGACCATATTTCTCTGAACCACCAACAAAGTGAGTGACAAACTGCAGTAATATGAACATCATGGGAGCAAAGAACAAACAACAACTTAGAATGACCTTGATATATTCCAACGATCTACATCATATCTGTGAAATTATTAAGAACAATTGAAAGATTCTAATATCTGATGAAGAAATAAGAGATATTGTAGGGGAAAGACCACATTTTGACAAATGTCAAATAAATAAACAATAAAATATATATAATTTTGCATGCAAGAACAACCAGAACCTTAAACACATGTTATGTTATAAGTCAAGGAGACCCCCATAGATTACATCCAATAGAATTGTTGGTGGTTTGGCTGGAAAGGGTCCAAAAAAAGGATTAAAATATGCATTTTAGGTCATCATATTATACTGTGATAGGTTGAAGAAAAGCAGCCTTCTGAAAGATCCTGAAGCTATTAGAAAACAAGGAATGGAAGGACACACAGCAGCATATCATATGATCATCTCCTGCCACAACATTTTCAATTTCTTTTTAATTTCTTTTTAATTTGAATGTATGTTTTTAGAATATCATTTTACATCACTTCTCATGGAGCCTCCTATCAATGGTCACAGTACTTTAGGTGCATTCCTAATATTTTTATGTTTTGTGTTTTATTTTCTTCATTTGACAGCAACACTGTGCTCTCAGAAGTGCTTAGTCTTTTCTGTCTGTTTGCTGCATTTTA
Source organism: Protopterus annectens (assembly GCF_019279795.1). NCBI lineage: Eukaryota > Metazoa > Chordata > Ceratodontiformes > Protopteridae > Protopterus > Protopterus annectens. The sequence goes on along the minus strand of NC_056736.1, from coordinate 270,188,846 downwards.
CTTAACACAAATATATATAAATATATGATTATGTAACCATTTGTTGCACAATTCTAACTGCAAAAATACATTATGAATAGGTTCTCTTGAAAAGAGAATATTACACCAAACTAGTGATTCTGCAGGAGCACAAGCCATGTACACCTCCCCTGTAGGCTGGATGAGTTGCCCTTATACCTCTGCAACTTAATATAAGCTACTTTTCAGATAAGTATTGAGTAAATAACAGTATCCCCTGTTGAAATTTCGCTCCAAGTAGATGAGATAACTTGAGTAAATTGTTCCAGAAATAAAATAAAAAAGTCCAAATTGGCGCCGAAACACCAATTTTAAACAAAATGCTGAATGCTGATATGCAAATTCTTGAAACAATGACTGTTCAGTCCAAAAATAAACGTGATAAAAAATAGATTTATTGGGTAAGCGCTTTCGCTAAAAGCTTTGTCAAACCACAAACACAGAGAGCTAACACCAACTATTTATACAAACTTGATATCAATTAACTAATTAAGTTAATCAATTAAGCTTTAAAGGTATACATCCACTATTATGATAAAAATATTAAATGTAAACAAATATGCAACATTAAAACATCGAGTTGTGTGCATTATGTTAATATTAGTTCCCTTATATTGTATTGGGACATGTAACCAAAAATTACAACTCTGCCATAAATAACTTTTTAAAAAAGTCATCCTTGTTATGACTTGTAAATTTTATAAAAACTAATTTAACCAAAACTGATACAATAAAATATTCATAAAAAATAAAAATACAAAAATGCCTAGTTTAATTCTTCAAATTCATGAGCTAAGAAATTCATGAAGCAAATATAAATTACTTTAAACACTTATAAGTTCTATTATATTGTGACCCTAAAGAAAAACTAAAACTTGACAAAGTACTGTGCAACTATATGTGTTTAACCTAAGATTAGAGGCAAACATTAGATTTTATGTCTTCTTTTCTTCAGGGCTGGTTTTAATGGAACTCTGTCATTAAGACCAGGGAAGCGATGTGCTTTGGTTTTTATAATCTATTCTGTTTCAATGGATTCTGTCAAGTTTCTAATGTCACCTCCTCTTGAACTAATTTCAGTCACTTGTAAAGCAGAAAATGTAAAAGTATGTGTATTTCCTGCACTAATAACATGCTTTGATAGTGCATTAACTTCAGACTGAATGCGAATTTGATATAGATGCTCTCTTATTCTTTCTTTAAACATTCTATCTGTCTTACCTACGTAGTAGGATGAGCATATTAGGCATCTAGCCAAATAAATCACGTTTGGTATTACAATTCGCATTCACCTTAACATTAATATAGTCACCTGTTAAAGGATGTATAAAGGCACTAATATTAGATATATATTGGCAGTAATTGCATTGATTGCAAATTGTAGTACCTTCATAACTCTTAACATTCAAGCCTGTATAGGAGACATTCCCACACAACAACCTATGTAAATTATTTTTATTCCTGTATACAAACCTAGGTGTTTCTTGTATAAATTTGGACACTTCTAAATCCAAATTCAGAATGTCCCAGTGTTTATATATACTATCTCTTATTTGTTGTACATCTTGTGTATAATATAGAGTGTACCTTAAAACATTGCTGTCTTGTGTTCCGAACTATACATATCCTTCCCTAAATCTGAAAAAATGGGACATGCTCGACTATGGCGTTGCTCTCTAACACTTGCACTTGCGTCTGCTATTTCTGTTGGTATATATGATCTCTGACAAAATCTATTCTCCAGTTCTGCTAACTCTTGATTAAACATAGTAGTTGAAGCGTTTAATCTTGAGGCTCTCATGCATTGACCTTTTAATACATTTCTAAATACATGGGGGGGATGCATACTATCTCTATTCAAAAGACTATTTTTATAACAAGTTTTTCTGTGCACCCCAGTGTTGAAATATCCACTGGGTAAGCGCATAATATTAACATCTAAGAACGAAATAGTATCATTAGAATGGGCCAGAGTGAACTTCAAAAAATTAGTTAATTCATTGACTTCATTGTAGAAAATAATAAGCTCTTCCAATTGACCCTGCCATAGGAAAAAAAGGTCATCCACAAATCGTTTGTAGAATAACACATTATTCCTATATGCTTCTAATTTAAACATCTTTTCTTCTTCCCATGAAGCCATGACTAGGTTGGCGTAGCTATTGGCACAAGATGTGCCCATAGCTACGCCATCCTTCTGCAAGTAGTATTGCCCATCAAAGATGAACAGATTGCTTTCTAATACTAATTCCAACAAGCTACATAGTACTTCTATTCGACCTGCAGAAAAATTAGAATGTCTTTGCAAGTACAAATGAATAAACTCTAGGCCCCTATCATTTGGAATATTCGTAAATAATGATTTCACATCCATAGTGACAAGTATCAGATTCAGTGTGTTATTTAACAGTTTTGCAACTTCATAAAAATCTAACAAAAATTCTTTTGTATCTTTTAATATATGATTCTGGTTATACACCAAAGGTTTCAGAGTAATTTCTAAATAAAATGAAATATTTTCTGTCACCCAACCTCTCCCTGAGACTATAGGTCTCGGGGGGGGGTTGGTTGGGTCTTTGTGAATTTTCGGTAGACCCTTAATAATTGGTATCACAGGCTCTTCTATTAACAGGTAATCATAACGGTTATAGTCAATAATACCCATCTTATATAGCTCTTCCAATTCGTTGTATACACTGCTGATAGTATGTAATACATCATTTTGAAGAATTTCTACATAATATTTGGGATCATTTAACATATCTTTCATTCTTATAATATAGTCACTAGTGTCAAAAATCACTATAGGGCCACCTTTGTCAGCAGGTCTAATGCTGATGTTTTTATCATGCATTAAATTCTTTAAGGCTCTAGATTGTTTTAAAGTAAGATTGCCTCTTTTAACTTTGTCTGTTTTACTATTTAGGGCATATAGATCTTTTTCGACTGCTTTATAAAAGACTTCTATTGAGGGATGTAGATTAGGAATCATTAGACTAGGCTTTTTTAATTTTGTAGTATGTTCATTGGACTTACTGTCATTAAACATTACTTTAAGTTGTAAATTCCTGGTAAACAACTTTAAATCCATGATAGATTCTGTGATATTGCTAGTTGTTGTAGGGATAAAAGATAGGCCCTTGTTCAATACTTCTATTTCAAATGTATCTAACGGTCTATGTGATAAATTATGAACTAGGTTAATTTCTCCCACATCTTTTTGATGGTGGGTCCCCTTGAATCGTTGAATGGGGCTTTCCTTTTTTGTCTGCCCCTGCTCATAGAGCGATCCCTGATTTTTTGACGTTGGTCTGCTATGGGGAAAGGGCTTGCTAGTTCATGCACATCTCCCTGTATCAAATGTGGTCTAATTTTAGTACGTACTACCTGCAAGGACTGTGTGGATGAGGGTTCTGCTGTTGATATGTTGTAACTGTTGCTAGTGGGGGTGTGTGTCCCACTACCTCTAACTAAATCCTGATGGACAATGGGTTCATTGTTTTCTAAAGAAACTTCATTGTCACTATTTAGTTCAGAGTTAATACTTAATTCAGTAGCCATTGCAGTACTGTTAGTTTTTGAATCCACAGTTTTAGTTGCACTATTCATTTGCCCAGAATGATTACTAACTGTTACCACATTAGTTTTAGTATTAACAACATTGGATACAGCATTTCTTGATACATTGTTATACAAGTTAGAGTTTATAACATTATTAGAATTAAACCTGGGCCAAGTGAAGACTTGCCCATTAGAAAAATCATTAGTGTCCCTTATCAGCTTATGCTTTTTCTGTTCCATAAGCCTTTTTTCATACAGCATAACACTGTCCATTATTTTTTCTAATTTAATGTCAATATTTCTCTCCTTAAACTGACTGTAAAGTTCATCTTGACTTTTCCTAATGGAGTCATTCAATGCCTTTTCCTCCGGTAGGAAGAATTCATTTAACAATAGCATATATTTTAAGCTCACCTCTATATTGAGCTGCTGCCATCGGCGTAGAAGTTCTGGATATGTGTTGCCTGTAGTCGGCATTTTCAATACTCGTAGGCCCCTCGGTATTACACGTTTGCTGATGCAGGTTTCAAAATGAAACCGTTGCATCTGTAAGCGCTTCAGTTTTAATAGATCTAGTTCCATTCCACTAAGTAAAGTATCCATCCTTTCAACATCGACAGGGTTCAGCATGGAATCTCCGTGCACTAAAGATAGATCACAGTCTAACAACAGATTTACGCTGTTTTCCAAACAGCGCTGTAAACATTCCTTGGAAGTACGCTTGTTGATGTGAACAGGATTATAGGGTAGTTCCACTCCTGCGTCATCGACGTCAATAGCAGCATCTGCCATGGGGTCGCCAAATGGGACAAGATGTATAACAAAAAATAATATAAAGAGTATTAAAACAAATGTCCCTGGCAGACTCTGGAAATTCAACAGGAAACAAAAGAAAGCCAGTATTGAGTAAATAACAGTATCCCCTGTTGAAATTTTGCTCCAAGTAGATGAGATAACTTGAGTAAATTGTTCCAGAAATAAAATAAAAAAGTCCAAATTGAAGCCAAAACACCAATTTTAAACAAAATGCTGAATGCTGATATGCAAATTCTTGAAACAATGACTGTTCAGTCCAAAAATAAACGTGATAAAAAATAGATTTATTGGGTAAGCGCTTTCGCTAAAAGCTTTGTCAAACCACAAACACAGAGAGCTAACACCAACTATTTATACAAACTTGATATCAATTAACTAATTAAGTTAATCAATTAAGCTTTAAAGGTATACATCCACTATTATGATAAAAATATTAAATGTAAACAAATATGCAACATTAAAACATCGAGTTGTGTGCATTATGTTAATATTAGTTCCCTTATATTGTATTGGGACATGTAACCAAAAATTTAAACTCTGCCATAAATAACTTTTTAAAAAAGTCATCCTTGTTATGACTTGTAAATTTTATAAAAACTAATTTAACCAAAACTGATACAATAAAATATTCATAAAAAATAAAAATACAAAAATGCCTAGTATAATGTTGCATATTTGTTTACATTTAATATTTTTATCATAATAGTGGATGTATACCTTTAAAGCTTAATTGATTAACTTAATTAGTTAATTGATATCAAGTTTGTATAAATAGTTGGTGTTAGCTCTCTGTGTTTGTGGTTTGACAAAGCTTTTAGCAAAAGCGCTTACCCAATAAATCTATTTTTTATCACGTTTATTTTTGGACTGAACAGTCATTGTTTCAAGAATTTGCATATCAGCATTCAGCATTTTGTTTAAAATTGGTGTTTGGCCAATTTGACTTTTTTATTTTATTTCTGGAACAATTTACTCAAGTTATCTCATCTACTGGAGCTTAAATTTCAACAGGGATACTGTTATTTACTCAATACTGGCTTTCTTTTGTTTCCTGTTGAATTTCCAGAGTCTGCCAGGGACATTTATTTTAATGCTCTTTATATTATTTTTTGTTATACATCTTGTCCCATTTGGCGACCCCATGGCAGATGCTGCTATTGACGTCGATGACGCAGGAGTGGAACTACCCTATAATCCTGTTCACATCAACAAGCGTACTTCCAAGGAACGTTTACAGCTGTTTGGAAACAGCGTAAATCCGTTAGACTGTGATCTATCTTTAGTGCACGGAGATTCCATGCTGAACCCTGTCGATGTTGAAAGGATGGATACTTTACTTAGTGGAATGGAACTAGATCTATTAAAACTGAAGCGCTTACAGATGCAACGGTTTCATTTTGAAACCTGCATCAGCAAACGGTAATACCGAGGGCCTACATATTGAAAATGCCCACTACAGGCAACACATATCCAGAACTTCTACGCCGATGGCAGCAGCTCAATATAGAGGTGAGCTTAAAATATATGCTATTGTTAAATGAATTCTTCCTACCGGAGGGAAAGGCATTGAATGACTCCATTAGAAAAGTCAAGATGAACTTTACAGTCAGTTTAGGAGAGAAATATTGACATTAAATTAGAAAAATAATGGACAGTGTTATGCTGTATGAAAAAGGCTTATGGAACAGAAAAAGCATAAGCTGATAAGGGACACTAATGATTTTTCTAATGGGCAAGTCTTCACTTGGCCCAGGTTTAATTCTAATAATGTTATAAACTCTAACTTGTATAACAATGTATCAAGAAATGCTGTATCCAATGTTGTTAATACTAAAACTAATGTGGTAACAGTTAGTAATCATTCTGGGCAAATGAATAGTGCAACTAAAACTGTGGATTCAAAAACTAACAGTACTGCAATGGCTACTGAATTAAGTATTAACTCTGAACTAAATAGTGACAATGAAGTTTCTTTAGAAAACAATGAACCCATTGTCCATCAGGATTTAGTTAGAGGTAGTGGGACACACCCCACTAGCAACAGTTACAACATATCAACAGCAGAACCCTCATCCACACAGTCCTTGCAGGTAGTACGTACTAAATTAGACCACATTTGATACAGGAGATGTGCATGAACTAGCAAGCCCTTTCCCATAGCAGACCAACGTCAAAAAATCAGGGATCGCTCTATGAGCAGGGGCAGACAAAAAAGGAAAGCCCCATTCAACGATTCAAGGGGACCCACCATCAAAAGATGTGGGAGAAATTAACCTAGTTCATAATTTATCACATAGACCGTTAGATACATTTGAAATAGAAGTATTGAACAAGGGCCTATCTTTTATCCCTACAACAACTAGCAATATCACAGAATCTATCATGGATTTAAAGTTGTTTACCAGGAATTTACAACTTAAAGTAATGTTTAATGACAGTAAGTCCAATGAACATACTACAAAATTAAAAAAGCCTAGTCTAATGATTCCTAATCTACATCCCTCAATAGAAGTCTTTTATGAAGCAGTCGAAAAAGATCTATATGCCTTAAATAGTAAAACAGACAAAGTTAAAAGAGGCAATCTTACTTTAAAACAATCTAGAGCCTTAAAGAATTTAATGCATGATAAAAACATCAGCATTAGACCTGCTGACAAAGGTGGCCCTATAGTGATTTTTGACACTAGTGACTATATTATAAGAATGAAAGATATGTTAAATGATCCCAAATATTATGTAGAAATTCTTCAAAATGATGTATTATGTACTATCAGCAGTGTATACAACGAATTGGAAGAGCTATATAAGATGGGTATTATTGACTATAACCTTTATGATTACCTGTTAATAGAAGAGCCTGTGATACCAATTATAAAGGGTCTATCGAAAATTCACAAAGACCCAACCAACCCCCCCCTGAGACCTATAGTCTCAGGGAGAGGTTGGGTGACAGAAAATATTTCATTTTATTTAGAAATTACTCTGAAACCTTTGGTGTATAACCAGAATCATATATTAAAAGATACAAAAGAATTTTTGTTAGATTTTTATGAAGTTGCAAAACCGTTAAATAACACAATGAATCTGATACTTGTCACTATGGATGTGAAATCATTATTTACGAATATTCCAAATGATAGGGGCCTAGAGTTTATTCATTTGTACTTGCAAAGACATTCTAATTTTTCTGCAGGTCGAATAGAAGTACTATGTAGCTTGTTGGAATTAGTATTAGAAAGCAATCTGTTCATCTTTGATGGGCAATACTACTTGCAGAAGGATGGCGTAGCTATGGGCACATCTTGTGCCAATAGCTACGCCAACCTAGTCATGGCTTCATGGGAAGAAGAAAAGATGTTTAAATTAGAAGCATATAGGAATAATGTGTTATTCTACAAACGATTTGTGGATGACCTTTTTTTCCTATGGCAGGGTCAATTGGAAGAGCTTATTATTTTCTACAATGAAGTCAATGAATTAACTAATTTTTTGAAGTTCACTCTGGCCCATTCTAATGATACTATTTCGTTCTTAGATGTTAATATTATGCGCTTACCCAGTGGATATTTCAACACTGGGGTGCACAGAAAAACTTGTTATAAAAATAGTCTTTTGAATAGAGATAGTATGCATCCCCCCATGTATTTAGAAATGTATTAAAAGGTCAATGCATGAGAGTCTCAAGATTAAACGCTTCAACTACTATGTTTAATCAAGAGTTAGCAGAACTGGAGAATAGATTTTGTCAGAGATCATATATACCAACAGAAATAGCAGACGCAAGTGCAAGTGTTAGAGAGCAACGCCATAGTCGAGCATGTCCCATTTTCTCAGATTTAGGGAAGGATATGTATAGTTTGGAAGAACATAAAGGGAAAACACAAAACAGTAATGCTCTAAGGTACACCCTATATTATACACAAGATGTACAACATATAAGAGATAGTATATATAAACATTGGGACATTCTGAACTTGGATTTAGAAGTGTCCAAATTTATACAAGAAACACCTAGGTTTGCATATAAAAATAAAAATAATTTACATAGATTGTTGTGTGGCAATGTTTCCTATACGGGCATGAATGTCATGAATTATAAAGGTACTACAATTTGCAATCAATGCAATTATTGCCAATATATATCTAATATTAGTGCCTTTATACATCCTTTAACAGGCGATTATATTAATGTCAAGGTAAATGCGAACTGTAACACCAAACATGTGATTTATCTGGCTAGATGCCTAATTTGTCCATCCTACTACGTAGGTAAGACAGATAGAATGTTTAAAGAAATAATAAGAGAGCATCTATATCAAATTCGCATTCAGTCTGAAGTTAATGCACTATCAAAGCATGTTATTAGTGCAGGAAATACACATACTTTTACATTTTCTGCTTTACAAGTGACTGAAATTAGTTCAAGAGGAGGTGGCATTAGAAACTTGACAGAATCCATTGAAACAGAATGGATTATAAAAACCAAAGCACATCGCTTCCCTGGTCTTAATGACAGAGTTCCATTAAAACCAGCCCTGAAGAAAAGAAGACATAAAATCTAATATTTGCCTCTAATCTTAGGTTAAACACATATGTAGTGTATAGGAGCTAGCAAGTTAGGCTGGTGCACGGCAAGAGCACTTGTTAGACCCAAAATCAGAAAAAAGGCCAGCACCAAGGAAGCTTCAAAAGTAGTTTAATAAAACTGAAACTAGACCGGTTTCAGCAGCAAGGCTTTCATCAGTAGTATAGTCAGCAAAAAGCACTTAGTCATCATCTTATATAATGTTCTCTAAGGCATCTATATGACATCACTTCCTGATAAGTCAAAAATGCAAACAAGGCAAAAGTAATTGAAAAATACAATCAAGGCAAAAGTAATTGAAAAATACATAGTTCAGTAAACAAAAAAGTTTGCCTAAGTTGCATGCATATCTCCAGATTATAATGAAAAAATCCAAAGAGACACAGTATACTGGTATATCAATGATAATAAACAAACTTGATAAAAAACATACAATAAAGGGTAAATGCCCAAAAATAAACCCGAAACAAAAGTCAGGTTATAAGAATTCTGGTGTTGAATACCAGCCACAGTATCCTAAAATGAGCTGAAATGCAAAACCTAAGCAATGCAACCTGATAAGAAATAAGTACATATCGTAATGCAACTGATGGTTAATTACACATTATAATTTATCGTTTAATCCAGGTGTGAACAGCCCACCAAGTTTCACGAGCCACCTTTTTTCTTTGGTATTTCGGGTGTCATGCCAACCTGTTTTAAAAGATCGATTCCTATGATATGATCAATGATGGTGAATGTAAATTTGGCAGTGGGATGTTTGATAACATGTCTATATAGTGCATTAGTTAATCTTCTGTTTCTAATGTCACCAAGGTGTTCAGAGATCCTGACACGAAACTGTCTAGACGTTTGGCCAATATAAAATGCATGACATGTACATGTGGCAAGATAAATAATCCAGTCTGAACTGCAGTTACCAAAACTGTATGTCGTATATTTGTCCAGTGTTCCTACTAGTGAAAGAAGTAGTTTTGAAAATATAGTTACAAAACTGCAATGTCCACATGGATAAATGCCTGAAAGTTTATCTCCAGTAAGTGTTCTTTGAGTTGGAGTGTGATCCATGACCCTGGTTTTATAGTGTGAAAATAGATTCCCTAAAGTTTTGCCTTTCCTATAGGAAAAATAACATCGTTCTCCCAGATAATCTTCCAACAATGGATGAGAATTCAATATATTCCAGTGAGTATTAATAATATTTACTAAATTGGCACTATTCCTGCCATAAGTGGTGACAAATCTACATACATCTGATTCCTCATTATGAGTTTTAGTATTGTATTGGAGAAGAGAATCCCTGGATTTAGCATTACTAAATTGGACTGCTGACTCAATAGTATGAGTGGAATAACCTCTGGACAAAAATCTCTTGGTTAGATCCATTTGATGACTCTGAAGATCATCCACTGAGGAACAAATCCTTTTCATCCGCACAAACTGTGATTTCGGTATGTTCCGAATAATATGTTTCGGATGAAAACTATCAGCATGTAGAAGGGTATTATATTGTGAGAATTTTCTGTGTACGGACGTTCTAAGAGAGTTATCCTCCTGTCGAATTAAATTGACATCCAAATAACTGATTGCACTCCTATTATATTCCACAGTGAATTCGATACCCCAGATGTTCCCATTCAAATGTTGAATAAATTCCTGGAGGTATTCCTCACCTCCTTTCCATATAAGCCAACAGTCGTCCAGGTATCTTCTCCATATATCAATCTTAGGTAGATATATGTTGTGCAAAGGGTCATATAAAATCATATCTTCCATGTAGCCCATAAAAAGATCAGCATAGATGGGTGCAAAGGATGCACCCATAGCGCACCCTGTAGTTGCCAATAGCAGTTTTGTTGGAAATAAAAACATTTTTAGTTAGAATGTGTTCAGCCATACACAACAATAAGGTGTTCATCCCTGGGGGGTATAAATTGGTTTTATTTAGCCAGTATTCCAAGGCATTAATACCCGCCCAATGAGGGATGCTGGTATAAAGCGAGGTTACATCAAGGGTACACATAAGCCATTCAGGGTCCAATTGAGACTCGGAGACTATCTGCAAAAATTCAGTCGTGTCCTTGATTCTTGCTCTAACACATGTTAACAGTGGTTTCAATTTTTCAGTTAGAAAAACAGACAAGGGTTCAGTGAGTGACCCAGTGCCAGATACAATCGGTCTGCCTGGTGGCTGATCAATGGACTTATGAATCTTAGGAAGTAGATAGAGTTGTTGTTTCGTAGGATCCTTAACCGTCAAATGAGTTTTGGTTTTATCAGAGATAATTCCAGATTCTACAGCCTTTTCCAAAAATTCATTAATTTCCAAGGCAAAACCTGGAGTCGGATCAATCTCCATCTTCATGTAATGATGATGGTTGGAAAGTTGTCTAAGACCTTCATTCACATAATACTCAGTATCCATCACCACCACCGCACCCCTTTGTCGGCAGAAATAATAACAATATCCGTATTGTTTCTGAGTTGTGTGAGTGCTATTTGTTCCTTCCTAGACATGTTATGCTTTATAGTGTCAACAGAACCCAAATTGAAGTGTATATCCTTTATAACCTCCTGCTGGAAAACAGCAACATGTTTATCCATGGGAGGGTTAAATGTAGATTTGTGAAATCTAAAATCAGATGATCTTTGAGCATTGTCAGTTTGATCTTGTTGTTGAAAAATAATTTCAAGTTAATTTTCCTACAAAAATCCATTGTATCAGAAACCAAAATACTTTCATCAGTGAAAAAAACAGGTATGAAACCAAGGCCTTTATTAAGAAGGGAATATTGATCATCAGTCAAAATATGACTTGAAATATTTAAAACATTAGTACATGAATGATTTACTTCACTATCAACATGAAGAGCTCTTCTAAGTTTTTGACCTCTGTGTTTCCTTCCTGCCCTGTGTTTTTCCCCCCTAAAGGGACCTCAGTCCTTCGACCCCTTTTAGCATTTGGAGAATCACCAATATTAGGTGTCTCAGTATCAGTAGTCGAAGAATCCTCACCAGAGGTAATAAAGCTAGGCCCAGTCTTTTTTAAAATAGACCTTGGTCTTTTTTAGCGTATAAATGAAGCATTCTTGGTACCATGAGCAAACCTCACACCCCTTTGTGAATCAAATTGTTTGCCCCTATCATAATCTTCCTTATCCCGGCAAATTTGTGCAATTTCTTTTCTTAAGGTTATTTTCCAAAATAGAGATTTCTTTAGATAATTTGCCAAGACAACCCTGAAAACTAGCCTCATGTTCAAACCGTTTCAGGTTGTTACATGTTTTTTCTACTTCAATAATATTACTCTGTATTGTTGTCTCATAGAAAGAGGCCAAAATGTTAACTCTAATCATGGCAGCCTCCTGTTGTGCTTGTTGCCAATCTTTCAACAGAGTTTCATCCGGTGTGCCCACTAGTGGTTGGATTTTACATCTCAATCCTCTAGGGGATATATTCTGTATTTGGTAAGCTTTAAACAATTTACTGTGCCAAATGTTTGTTCTAAGCATCTTAATTTGTTTACCTAATTGAAAGAATAAGTTTTCAACCGTCAACTGGATCCATGATTACCAAATCCACCTTTTCTGTATGTTCAGTTCCTATGCCAAAAATTTTTAAGTCATCCTTGTCGGAGCATAAACCAGATAACAATTTACTGAGATCCATGACAATAAGTTGCAATGAACCAGAGGAAGAAGATATAAAAAATAAAAAATAAAAATGAACCCTGAAAAGATTCTTTTATTCTTAAGGGTTGAATTGGCAAATCACGAATAAGTCCAAAACAGAAAATCACAATCAGAGTCACAAAGAAGTTGAAGCCAGAATAAATGGCAAATGTAACCCTATATATAGGGGAATAATTAACCCTAGCACCTAGGCAAAAATGCTATACAGACCAAAAAGTCAAAGGCCTGTAATGTCTAAAATGCAATGTTCTGAGTAATGCACAACCTACAGTTGTTCAGAGGTGGCTAAATCCATATGGAGTATACCAATATGTAATGAATTTAAGCCAGACACACTTATGCACCTTATTTAAATCAGATAACAATATTAAGAAATCAATAATTGTTCAATACAGTCCTCAGATGAAATTGTTATCAAAGGTATAAATGTACAGATGATTATTGTCAGCACTGTATACCCAGCAATTATTCTAAAAGAAGACCTGAGTGCAACACTGGGAAAACAAAACAAAGCCCTCAAAATATGTGACCAATATTGACTCAAATGTGAAACAAAACATGAACCAGTAGGAACATAGGAATGAACAGATATAAGCAATAATATTGTATCAACCTAGTGTATATAACAATGGCTAGTTCATCATAATCAAATGAAATAGAATAAAATTATGCACATATTACAAACTGAGCACCCATACATGAAATGTCCTTGAAAAATAGCAATGTTGTATTGTGCTACAACAGTACTCAGAAATCCAGTATAAAAAGAAAACGACTAGGCAAAATAATATGAAATATACACGCGTTATAAACTAAGAACACATACATGAAAAGTCCTGAAAAAATGGCACTGTTATATTGTGCTACAACAGTTCTCTAAAGTCCAGTGTTCAAGAAAAACGACTTAACAACACCATCCAGACAGTTAAATGATTGTCACAGAAAATTTCTTCATTATGGTAAAACAATTACCAATGAAAATTAATCCAAAATAGATGTCAAGAACAGTACCTGGAAAGATGAAGTTTGAAATGTATTAGGACCCTTAAAAGTTGTTCCAAACAATGTCCAAAAGGCCAAATCGATCCTCAAAGTCCTGATATGTCCAAAACAGTATGGAAACCACAACGATCTTGAAAAACAAATCCCAATCTGAAAGATGGTGGAAAAACACTTGCAACCACGCAAACGCATAACGATAAACTCAACAGCGTTAATGCATCCAATATACTCACTTGTTAACTTAGATAAACATGATAATCCAACAAAACCAAAAAAGATGACCAAAAGTCAATCCTTTAAAAAGCGATGTAGATGCCATGCATCCGAAAATAACGATGTCCAGGATGAAAATCCTAAGCAATCCACAAAAAGATGACTCTGAATGGTAGAACTCCCAAACGCCAACAGCCAGCACAAACGAAAATCAATGTAGTGTATAGGAGCTAGCAAGTTAGGCTGGTGCACGGCAAGAGCACTTGTTAGACCCAAAATCAGAAAAAAGGCCAGCACCAAGGAAGGTTCAAAAGTAGTTTAATAAAACTGAAACTAGACCGGTTTCAGCAGCAAGGCTTTCATCAGTAGTATAGTCAGCAAAAAGCACTTAGTCATCATCTTATATAATGTTCTCTAAGGCATCTGGCAAATTTGTGCTAACAAATTTGGGTCTAACAAGTGCTCTTGCCGTGCACCAGCCTAACTTGCTAGCTCCTATACACTACATTGATTTTCGTTTGTGCTGGCTGTTGGCGTTTGGGAGTTCTACCATTCAGGGAGTCATCTTTTTTGTGGATTGCTTAGGATTTTTCATCCTGGACATCGTTATTTTCGGATGCATGGCATCTACATCGCTTTCTTTTTAAAGGATTGACTTTTGGTCATCCTTTTTTGGTTTTGTTGGATTATCATGTTTATCTAAGTTAACAAGTGAGTATATTGGATGCATTAACGCTGTTGAGTTTATCGCTTTGCTTAATGGTTGCAAGTGTTTTTCCACCATCTTTCGGATTGGGATTTGTTTTTCAAGATCGCTGTGGTTTCCATACTGTTTTGGACATATCAGGACTTTGAGGATCGATTTGGCCTTTTGGACATTGTTTGGAACAACTTTTAAGGGTCCTAATACATTTCAAACTTCATCTTTCCAGGTACTGTTCTTGACATCTATTTTTGGATTAATTTTCATTGGTAATTGTTTTACCATAATGAAGAAATTTTCTGTGACAATCATTTAACTGTCTGGATGGTGTTGTTAAGTCGTTTTTCTTGAACACTGGACTTTAGAGAACTGTTGTAGCACAATATAACAGTGCCATTTTTTCAGGACTTTTCATGTATGTGTTCTTAGTTTATAACACGTGTATATTTCATATTATTTTGCCTAGTCGCTTTTTATACTGGATTTCTGAGTACTGTTGTAGCACAATACAACATTGCTATTTTTTCAAGGACATTTCATGTATGGGTGCTCAGTTTGTAATATGTGCATAATTTTATTCTATTTCATTTGATTATGATGAACTAGCCATTGTTATATACACTAGGTTGATACAATATTATTGCTTATATCTGTTCATTCCTATGTTCCTACTGGTTCATGTTTTGTTTCACATTTGAGTCAATATTGGTCACATATTTTGAGGGCTTTTGTTTTGTTTTCCCAGTGTTGCACTCAGGTCTTCTTTTAGAATAATTGCTGGGTATACAGTGCTGACAATAATCATCTGTACATTTATACCTTTGATAACAATTTCATCTGAGGACTGTATTGAACAATTATTGATTTCTTAATATTGTTATCTGATTTAAATAAGGTGCATAAGTGTGTCTGGCTTAAATTCATTACATATTGGTATACTCCATATGGATTTAGCCACCTCTGAACAACTGTAGGTTGTGCATTACTCAGAACATTGCATTTTAGACATTACAGGCCTTTGACGTTTTGGTCTGTATAGCATTTTTGCCTAGGTGCTAGGGTTAATTATTCCCTATATATAGGGTTACATTTGCCATTTATTCTGGCTTCAACTTCTTTGTGACTCTGATTGTGATTTTCTGTTTTGGACTTATTCGTGATTTGCCAATTCAACCCTTAAGAATAAAAGAATCTTTTCAGGGTTCATTTTTATTTTTATTTTTATATCTTCTTCCTCCGGTTCATTGCAACTTATTGTCATGGATCTCAGTAAATTGTTATCTGGTTTATGCTCCGACAAGGATGACTTAAAATTTTTGGCATAGGAACTGAACATACAGAAAAGGTGGATTTGGTAATCATGGATCCAGTTGACGGTTAAAAACTTATTCTTTCAATTAGGTAAACAAATTAAGATGCTTAGAACAAACATTTGGCACAGTAAATTGTTTAAAGCTTACCAAATACAGAATATATCCCTAGAGGATTGAGATGTAAAATCCAACCACTAGTGGGCACACCGGATGAAACTCTGTTGAAAGATTGGCAACAAGCACAACAGGAGGCTGCCATGATTAGAGTTAACATTTTGGCCTCTTTCTATGAGAGAACAATACAGAGTAATATTATTGAAGTAGAAAAACATGTAACAACCTGAAACGGTTTGAACATGAGGCTAGTTTTCAGGGTTGTCTTGGCAAATTATCTAAAGAAATCTCTATTTTGGAAAATAACCTTAAGAAAAAGAAATTGCACAAATTTGCCCGGGATAAGGAAGATTATGATAGGGGCAAACAATTTGATTCACAAAGGGGTGTGAGGTTTGCTCATGGTACCAAGAATGCTTCATTTATATGCAAAAAGACCAAGGTCTATTTTAAAAAAGACTGGGCCTAGCTTTATTACCTCTGGTGAGGATTCTTCGACTACTGATACTGAGACACCTAATATTGGTGATTCTCCAAATGCTAAAAGGGGTCAAAGGACTGAGGTCCCTTTAGGGGGAAAAAACACAGGGCAGGAAGGAAACACAGAGGTCAAAAACTTAGAAGAGCTCTTCATGTTGATAGTGAAGTAAATCATTCATGTACTAATGTTTTAAATATTTCAAGTCATATTTTGACTGATGATCAATATTCCCTTCTTAATAAAGGCCTTGGTTTCATACCTGTTTTTTTCACTGATGAAAGTATTTTGGTTTCTGATACAATGGATTTTTGTAGGAAAATTAACTTGAAATTATTTTTTTAACAACAAGATCAAACTGACAATGCTCAAAGATCATCTGATTTTAGATTTCACAAATCTACATTTAACCCTCCCATGGATAAACATGTTGCTGTTTTCCAGCAGGCGGTTATATAGGATATACACTTCAATTTGGATTCTGTTGACACTATAAAGCATAACATGTCTAGGAAGGAACAAATAGCACTCACACAACTCAGAAACAATACGGATATTGTTATTATTTCTGCCGACAAAGGGGGTGCGGTGGTGGTGATGGATACTGAGTATTATGTGAATGAAGGTCTTAGACAACTTTCCAACCATCATCATTACATAAAGATGGAGATTGATCCGACTCCAGGTTTTGCCTTGGAAATTAATGAATTTTTGGAAAAGGCTGTAGAATCTGGAATTATCTCTGATAAAACCAAAACTCATTTGACGGTTAAGGATCCTACTAAACAACAACTCTATCTACTTCCTAAGATTCATAAGTCCATTGATCAGCCACCAGGCAGACCGATTGTATCTGGCATTGGGTCACCACTGAACCCTTGTCTGTTTTTCTAACTGAAAAATTTAAACCACTGTTAACATGTGTTAGAGCAAGAATCAAGGACACGACTGAATTTTTGCAGATAGTCTCCAGTCTCAATTGGACCCTGAATGGCTTATGTGTACCCTTGATGTAACCTCGCTTATACCAGCATCCCTCATTGGCGGTATTAATGCCTTGGAATACTGGCTAAATAAAACCAATTTATACCCCCCAGGGATGAACACCTTATTGTTGTGTATGGCTGAACACATTCTAACTAAAAATGTTTTTATTTCCAACAAAACTGCTATTGGCAACTACAGGGTACGGGTACGGGTGCATCCTTTTCACCCCTCTAAGCTGATCTTTTATGGGCTACATGGAAGATATGATTTTATATGACCCTTTGCACAACATATATCTACCTGAGATTGATATATGGAGAAGATACCTGGACACTGTTGGCTTATATGGAAAGGAGGTGAGGAATACCTCCAGGAATTTATTCAACATTTGAATGGGAACATCTGGGGTATCAATTCACTGTGGAATATAATAGGAGTGCAATCAGTTATTTGGATGTCAATTTAATTCGACAGGAGGATAACACTCTTAGAACGTCCCACAGAAAATTCTCACAATATAATACCCTTCTACATGCTGATAGTTTTCATCCGAAACATATTATTCGAACATACCAAATCACAGTTTGTGCGGATGAAAAGGATTTGTTCCTCAGTGGATGATCTTCAGAGTCATCAAATGGATCTAACCAAGAGATTTTGTCCAGAGGTTATTCCACTCGCACTATTGAGTCAGCAGTCCAATTTAGTAATGCTAAATCCAGGGATTCTCTTCTCCAATACAATACTAAAACTCATAATGAGGAATCAGATGTATGTAGATTTGTCACCACTTATGGCAGGAATAGTGCCAATTTAGTAAATATTATTAATACTCACTGGAATATATTGAATTCTCATCCATTGTTGGAAGATTATCTGGGAGAACGATGTTATTTTTCCTATAGGAAAGGCAAAACTTTAGGGAATCTATTTTCACACTATAAAAAAACCAGGGTCATGGATCACACTCCAACTCAAAGAACACTTACTGGAGATAAACTTTCAGGAATTTATCCATGTGGACATTGCAGTTTTTGTAACTATATTTTCAAAACTACTTCTTTCACTAGTAGGAACACTGGACAAATATATACATACAGTTTTTGGTAACTGCAGTTCAGACTGGATTATTTATCTTGCCACATGTACATGTCATGCATTTTATATTGGCCAAACGTCTAGACAGTTTTGTGTCAGGATCTCTGAACACCTTGGTGACATTAGAAACAGAAGATTAACTAATGCACTATATAGACATGTTATCAAACATCCCACTGCCAAATTTACATTCACCATCATTGATCATATCATAGGAATCGATCTTTAAAACAGGTTGGCATGATATCCTAAATACCAAAGAAAAAAGGTGGATCATTAAACTTGGGGGCTTTTCCTCCTGGATTAAATGATAAATTATAATTTGTAATTAACCATCAGTTGCATTACGATATGTACTTATTTCTTATCAGGTTGCATTGCTTAGGTTTTTGCATTTCAGCTCATTTTAGGATACTGTGGCTGGTATTCAACACCAGAATTTTATAACCTGACTTTTGTTTCGGTTTATTTTTGGGCATTTACCCTTTATTGTACGTTTTTATTAAGTTTGTTTATTATCATTGATATACCAGTATACTGTGTCTCTTTGGATTTTTTCATTATAATCTGGAGATATGCATGCAACTTAGGCAAACTTTTGTTTACTGAACTATGTATTTTTCAATTACTTTTGCCTTGATTGTATTTTTCAATTACTTTTGCCTTGTTTGCATTTTTGACTTATCAGGAAGTGATGTCATATAGATGCCTTAGAGAACATTATATAAGATGATGACTAAGTGCTTTTTGCTGACTATACTACTGATGAAAGCCTTGCTGCTGAAACCGGTCTAGTTTCAGTTTTATTAAACTACTTTTGAAC
The DNA here is from genome assembly GCF_019279795.1 of Protopterus annectens. Taxonomy (NCBI): domain Eukaryota; kingdom Metazoa; phylum Chordata; order Ceratodontiformes; family Protopteridae; genus Protopterus; species Protopterus annectens. Next base: position 270,169,443 of record NC_056736.1, on the reverse strand, counting down.
CTTCCTTGGTGCTGGCCGTTAAACACATATAGTTGCACAGTACTTTGTCAAGTTTTAGTTTTTCTTTAGGGTCACAATATAATAGAACTTATAAGTGTTTAAAGTAATTTATATTTGCTTCATGAATTTCTTAGTTCATGAATTTGAAGAATTATACTAGGCATTTTTCTATTTTTATTTTTTATGAATATTTTATTGTATCAGTTTTGGTTAAATTAGTTTTTATAAAATTTACAAGTCATAACAAGGATGACTTTTTTAAAAAGTTATTTATGGCAGAGTTGTAATTTTTGGTTACATGTCCCAATACAATATAAGGGAACTAATATTAACATAATGCACACAACTCGATGTTTTAATGTTGCATATTTGTTTACATTTAATATTTTTATCATAATAGTGGATGTATACCTTTAAAGCTTAATTGATTAACTTAATTAGTTAATTGATATCAAGTTTGTATAAATAGTTGGTGTTAGCTCTCTGTGTTTGTGGTTTGACAAAGCTTTTAGCGAAAGCGCTTACCCAATAAATCTATTTTTTATCACGTTTATTTTTGGACTGAACAGTCATTGTTTCAAGAATTTGCATATCAGCATTCAGCATTTTGTTTAAAATTGGTGTTTTGGCGCCAATTTGGACTTTTTTATTTTATTTCTGGAACAATTTACTCAAGTTATCTCATCTACTTGGAGCGAAATTTCAACAGGGGATACTGTTATTTACTCAATACTGGCTTTCTTTTGTTTCCTGTTAAATTTCCAGAGTCTGCCAGGGACATTTGTTTTAATACTCTTTATATTACTTTTCAGATCACACAACAGTGGGGAAAGAAAACACTTCCTTACTTCACTGTCTGGTGATCTTGCAGTAAATCACTCAAGTACCATTACTTTGCCTAGCCATGAAATAGAAACTGATGTAACAGTTGGTTGAGAGATTTACTTTTTTGAAATCGGGATAGTTGACTTGAATGATTGATTCCCATTTCATTGCTGCTATAGCAGTAGTATTGGCTAAGTTCGGTGAACAGAGGAGTTATCCAGTCTGATATTTGGTATAGTAAGTAGCAGGAGGGTGGGAGGTGGAGGTGGGCTTGCCTCCCTCCAAAGACACTTCCTGGCTGATTGATGGAATGGTAGCTGGGAATATTTTCTAATATGTACATGCACACACACACATGCACACACACATACACACACACACACACACACACACACACACACACACACACACACACACACACACACACACACACACACACACGCACACACGCACACACACACACACACACACATAGAGAGAGAGAGAGAGAGACAGACTTTATATATGTATATGTATATGTATATGTACATGTATATGTATAAGTCTGCATACTTCCTTTAGATGAGTGATTTAGGTCTATTTTGTTGATAATCTTTGGTTGACAAAACAGATGGTTGAGAAGTGTGTGAGACTGACAACCTTCAGGATTCTTAATATATAATTAACAGGGGGTGTGGTGGATGCAGTCCTCCTCAGGGGTAGTACAGGGGGGCTTGTCCTCCTGCAAAAAAAGATTTGTTTTGCATGTTCTGAGGTTATGCTTTGAAGCATACATGTTAGAGTTTAATTTTTTCAACCTTTTCTGGATACAATAGAGAGTTGATTATCTGAGCTAATTGGGACCTAGGGTAGTTTGGATAATGAAACTGTTTGGATAATCAAACATATAATTAATCCAGAGAAAAAACTTCTAAAATCTTGTTTTTTTCTGCAGGTAGGAATACACTTTTCAACCACTCAGGCATTTCAGTGGACAATCAAGAATATTTTTCACATATGAGCTGGCTACAAGCTCAAAAAATATGCTCAAGTAAATATGTATAATGTTTACATATTCAGACTTTATGATTTTTTTTTCTACCCAAAAACTTTGGAAGGCTGGTCCGGATAAAGTTTAAACTAATTTCTTTTCATCTATATATGTAAATATATAGAGAGACAGAGAGAGTGTGTGTGTGTTTTTACCACAGTTTCATTTCTTATAATCATTATTCATAACATTTGCTCTAGGTTGTGCGTCAGGGCCGGCAACTCGGCACGTAAAAATCTACTGCCAATCAATAGCAGACCTGAGTTCCACTGTAGCGAACCCTAACCAGGAAAAGCCGAAAGACACAACAACTAGCTGGGACCTTGGTCTCCGTACTATTGAACCATCATTTTCTCTTAACTGTATTTAACAATTGTTATCATATACTCTTCTGCTTCCAAAAATTTCACTCATTCCACTTTTCTACTTTTTCATCCCACTTACATCTGGTTTCCATGCTCTCAGAAAAACCCTAATGTTATTGTCTATTTCCTATCACTGTACTCACTCCATGGTCATTGTACTAATTACACACTCAAAATAAGGGACCCCAAAACACTGGAGAATTTGCCAGGCTTGCTGTCTCATTTCACTACTCTTCCTGACCATATAATTAACAAAAAAAATCTTGTCTCTTTGATAAGGTAATAGTTAACATGTACTTCAAACTACCTGCAATTGAATTTCTGGAACAAGACAACATAATTTTCTAGTGCTCAATCCAAGTTGCAACCCTTTGGTATTCCAAAAGCATATGGCTTAACCACTAAATTTGCTCCTCACATCACCCATAATAATGTTCCAGGATGAGCAGTCCAGTGGCCAATTTCCAATGGTCCAATTACAATTACATATCTTGGAAATAATGTTTCAGGAGTCCATAGTTTTCCATGACTATTCCATCACTCCAACTTACACAGTTTTCAGAATTTTCTACCCATGTACTCACTACCTTTTACTATATTGACTTCACATGTTCAGCACTGATTACTCCAGCAGCTTCGATCTTAAACCCTATACCTTTGTCTCATCTTGCCCTCCTTTCTCATTCCATTTCAACTTACACCCATTATGTCTATAACCTCATTAATCTTTACTACCCCAGCTCATAATTAATTTGAAGAACATGCCATACTTCATCTCTGAAAGATCAAAATTAATTTTTAGTTTTTCAGTGGTCAGCATCCTCTCTGTGGCTGGTAACTATTACTATGATTTGCTTATCAAGTCAGGTTTTTGATTTTGGGAGTATCTCTCCTATCTTCAGCCAAAGTTGTTTTTAGTCTTTCTTTGAAATCTGTCTCTCTGTGGCAGTCAAGCTCCCATCCCCCATTATTCCATGTATTCCTTCTGACCTCTGGAATCCTAGGCCATTATATTAGAGATACAATAACTGTGTATCATGGTATGTTAGGCAATAGGACTGTGACAACCCACCTCTACCAACCAGTAATCAAAGAGCCTCAATCCTTACCACTGGCAACAGTGGGGGACGTTCACTGTGAGGATAACAGGTACACACACAGTATTTCCAGATGCAGCTCTCTGCATCAAGTGCTATTTTCCTTAAGAGCACAGAAAGACCACAATCAGTCTGGGGCTGGTTTCTCTTTCTTCATCCAGATCCCCAGTAAGACTCCCCACTGGCATAGCTATAGAGTTGAGATCTCCACTGAGTGACCAAGCCAAGGCCTCCAGCACTCTCACTATCCAACCAGTGCTTCATGTCCCTGCCCAAGTAGCTGACACACACATGCTCTTTGAGGTTTGATTTAAACACATGCACACACACGCATGCGAGTGCGCACGCACACACACACACACACACACACACACACACACACACACACACACACACACACACACACACACACACACACACACACACACACACACACACGCACACACCTGTGAAAGGCTGTTACAGGTTTACTAGCTATGCCCCCTTCTGCCCAGACTATAAGGTAGTTTCCACTGCCACCAGTCACTCCTTGACAGCTACTTTAAGACCCTTAACAAAGGGTGACCAATTTTACTGCGTAATATTAATATTAATACAAGTGGTAGTTTGGCCAAAAGCAAAGCTATTAGCAGTGGCCCACACAGTGTCACCAAATAAATATGCAAGCACTCTCAAAACTTAAATATCTCTATACAGATCAGCCACAATGAAAGGTTTAAATATATTTAATAATAAATAGTAAAAGACCAAGAAAATACTCAGTATATATATTCACAGACATCAGAGTTCAATACCACAGGGAATATTTAAAATAACATTGCAGTACAAGTTCACACAAATAAAGAAAAACAGAATCTAAGCTAAGCTTTGCTATATTCCTGACTATCTAACAGAGTTATAGTGTTGCCTAGAAACTTACTTCATTATACAAGGCAGATGTGGTGAATGGTTCTTCTTGTTGATGTCAGGTCTAAGACAGAATGCAGAATGCTCTGTCTTACTGAGAGACTTCTCATAATATTATGCAAAATATTACTGCTGAAATAGCTTGCAGAATGACATCATTTCTGGTCATCTGACTTCTAGTTCCTATGCAAAACCCCCATTGCTGAAGCTGGCAGTATTTAGCATCTACCTGTAAAAATACAAATACAATGGCTTTTGCTCAGATCTTTGGCAGGTGCTAGAAGTCATAAAACAATTGCATTCCTTCATGCTTCCAAAGAAGCAATTAGTTCACCCCAAAACAGTACAGAAAGCTTCCAAGTACAGGCATTGTGTCTCTAGCTGCATTGAAGCATCTTTATGGCCTAGCCTTTAAACTAATTTAATTTCAGATATTTTTCCAAAGTTTGCTGGACTGAAGTTAACCCTCCAGTTTCCTCTGTTAACATATACATTTAAACAGTTACAATAGTGCATGCACATTTCTATTTTCTTCCAATAGGGCACACTGTGGATGCATTTTAACCACAAGCATGTTATAAATACCTTTTTTAACACAAACATCTGTACAGAGCAATTTGATATACACATGACATTCGGTTCTAATACATTTGTAACACAAGCATCTTGTATAGATTAGTTTGATATTAACAAATGGCATATAATTATTTACAAAACTCTAGCTAGCTGTGCTGTCAGCACCTCGTCTTATCACAAGGACTAGGAGATTTTTCATATGCACTGAACACCTCACTGTTGGCAAGAAAGCATACAGCAGTACCAGCTATGCAGGATCCAATATGAGTGCATGCTTCTGCGCAGTCACATTTTACTGTCAGGGTGCATGCCACTTCTTGGTGGGATCAAACTCCCTGAAGCCCAAGTTGCAGCAGCTGCAGTAACAAGTGTTCCTCCACGTGGAATTCTTGTGGTATGATTCTCTTAACCCCCTTCCAGCAGAATGGGTGTGTCAGAATCAGCTGCTAATTTCCATCATACCACATTCTCCTACTCTAGTGCCCACCCCCCAAATAAACTCACATCATCTGTGGAGTAGGCAGAACATTATTTATGTACACCTGAGAGATGGATTTTCACACAAAAGCTTCCTTGCAATGATTTCATTCCTTCTAAATAGTCACACTATGTGCACCTTCTTCATCATTTCATCTGGGTTGTAAGTCTCAAATAATATAGGAGATCCATTCTCATTTTCTGTGCCATCATCACAAGTGGACTCTCCCCTTAACACTAATCTTTCCACTTGTGTCCTTCTCAGCTCTGGCTGGAATTACATTATTGTAACTCTTTCCTTCACTATTAAGCAAGGCTGCCAGATAGTTAAACTCCTCCACTTGAGCTGGATGTTTCCTTATGTCCTGCAGAGAGTAAATGATTCCTTTCTGAGAGATGAGAATGACCTTTGCTCTGGAGGTGCTGATTTTATGTTCCAGCCATTTCACACTCAGCAGTAAACCCTTCCAGTGCACATTAGTCACTTGATGCCAAGACATCATGGGATAGATTCACTGCTACTACATTGCATTTCAGCACAAGGACGATATAACTCTTATTTGCTCTATGCTATAAATAGCTAGTTCAACCCTAACCAGTTCTTTCTTTCATACTACAGATAAATGTTGCAATAATATAGGTCAGTAAAATTAAGTATGAGGAAGTCATTTTTAGAGGGGTATTCATTCCTGCTAGTGTGCATGTAAGAATCTTGGTCATGTCCTTGGAATCTGCAGGTTTTTAGCCATTCTGTTAAACATGAATAATGTACAGAATTAATCATGAAGGCAATGGAAACAAGTGTCAGATTTTAGTCAGAATCATACATGTTAAAAAATGAATAAGACGAGTGTCAAGAGAGGAAAATAGTTAAACCATTAAGATGGATGACAACCTGCTCACCAGTCCACAGGACATCAAAGGCAGATGGAAGGAGTATTTCCAGCAGCTTCTGAATGAAGAAAACCCCACAGAAGATGTACTGCCCCAGAAACAGCCTAAGATGAGAGAAGAAGAGGAGTCCACCCTAGAAGAAGTAAGAACAGCACTAAGGAAGATGAAGTCAGGGAAAACAGCAGGCTCAGAGGAGGTCACAGCAGATATGATAAAGATGCTGTGTGAGATAGGGGAAAAATGACTTCTCAGGATACTAATAGCAGTGTGGAGAGAAAGGTGTAACTCAGATGACTGCCGAATAAGCATACTCATGCCAGTGTACAAGAACAAAGGGGACATCCACAACTATAGGCAGTACAGAGACATCTAACTCCTACTACATTGCATGAAAGTTCTGGAGAGGGTGATTGATTGGATATGCAGAGTAGGAGAATGTAAGATGGGAGATGAGCAGTTCAGATTCAGATTAGGATGCAGCACAATTGACCCGATGTTTGCATTGAGACAGATACTTGAAAGGAAGCTAGAGATGAGTAGAGAGTCCAACTGGGCATTCCTAGACTTGGAGAAAGCATATGACAAGGTCCCAAGAAAGCTGATCTGGGCCGTACTGTGGTGGTTTGAAGTCCCAGAAATATTCGTCGAATTAGTACAGGCTATGTACAAGGACCTAGTGACTCAAGTATGGACAGTGTTCGGCCTCACAGAGGGGTTCCCAGTGGGAGTGGGTGTATACCAGGGTTCAGCTCTAAGCCTGCTGCTGTTCATATTGGTGATGGACTATATTAGCAAACAGGTTGGAGGGGACAGATCAACAAAGCAGCTGTATGCAGACAATGTGCCAGTACAGGCAGACTTTGAGCTAGAACTTCAGAAAAGGATAGGAGACTGGAATACAAACCTGAAGGCACATGTGGTGAAACTAAGCACAGATAAGATGGTGGTAATGGCAGCACATTGGGGACATCAAAAGAAGCTGAGAATAGAGATAGAAGAGAAGATAGTGGAACAGGTAAACAACTTCAAGTATCTGGGAGGGGTGGTTGAGGAGAAGGGTAGTCTGAATGAAGAGGTCAAAGCTAGAATTAGAGGGGCTGCAGCCAACTGGCATAGAGTATCAGGTGTAGTCTATGACAGAAGAATGCCAATGAAGCTGAAAAGTAAGGTGCACAAGACAGTGGTGCGACCAGTACTACTGTAAGGTACAGAAATCTGGGCAGTAAAGGCAGAACAGATTAAGAAGCTAGAGGTAGTGGAAATGAAGTGCCAGAGAAAGGTGGAAGGATGCACACTGTGGGACAAACAAAGAAATGAGGACATAAGAGCAGAAGCCAAAGTATCTCCGATTGCAGAAAAAATCAAAGAGAACAGATTACAGTGGTTTGGGCACATGTATAGAAAAAGCAGAAGACAATCTGGTGAGAAAGATTTGGGACAGACAGGAAGAAGGTAAGATGAAGTGAGGACATCCAGTAAAGAGGTGGATGGATTGTGTGGAAAAAGATCTGCAACAGTCAGGCATGAGTGTTGAAGAAGGCAGGAGTGTGGCACTGAATCGAGAGAGTTGGCGACAGTTAACCCGATACCCCGACACCATGTAGAAAAATGGGAAAAAGGGGGCTGATGATGATGATGATGATGACACTTATCTCATGCCTTAAATCTCCACCAACTCTCCAGCATGCAGACAACTTGAAAAAGTCTTGGAAATCATGGAAAGAGTTTATTCTTTAAATGGATTTCAGAGAGAGAGAGAGAGCGAGAGAGATGGCCGTCCAATCACCTTGCCAATATTTCAGCCATTAGTTTGCAATCCTAGTTTAACAATGAAACTGGACTGTCTTTGACAGTTCACTGGTTTCCATTTTTGAGCGTCTTCTGTGTGGCAACATGCGTGAATGGGCGTTCCTTCATTGAAGGTTGTGCGTTAGGCCCGGCAAGCCAGCACGTAAAACTCTACTGCCAATCATTAGCAGACTGGAGTTCCGCTGTGGCGACCCCAAACCGGGAAAAGCCGAAAGAGACACACACACACACACACACACACACACACACACACACACACACACACACACACACACACACACACACACACACACACACACACACACACACACACACACACACACACACACACACTTTGGAATTACTAATAATTATTACAGGAAGCCATTTAGTTCATAGTTTCCTTGATAATCTTATTCAACAGAAAAATTAACTGTACACATTCTTGTTGTAGGTCTCAGACTGAATATCATCCTCCCCTGGGGCCTTCTTTCTAGGGTGCATTCATGCTGCATTTTTTATCTCAGCTCTTACTGCATTAGACCTTCATGTCCCCTGACAAATAAGGCAAGTTCTGAAGAAGACAGTTCATACTCTTCTCTCCCATCTTATCAGATTCAGTCCACAAGTATCAGTTCTCTCACTGATCTCTAATCATGGCAGGATCTCTAAAACATCTGTGAAAAACCTGCCATCATAATTCATGATATGAAATGGTGCTCTATGATTTAATTCACTGTAAGGCCTTTGATAGAAGCCTTCTTCTCCTTCTTGCTGTATTCTATCCCTGGTGTCTTATATTTATGTTTGTTCTGTTCTTGTTCTACTGATGTTTAGGCTAAGGTTTACCACCCATTTCCAAACTTCTATCCAGATGGAACCTTGACGACTTGATCCCCGTGTATCTTCTGTAGTACCAGCAGCTGCTTTCCCCTCACTTCACAACATCCTCATTCTTTTTCTGTATCTTTTCTGACCCTTCCATCACACAAGTACAAAATTCAGCTTTTACCCTTCTAGAGTTTAACCATAACCCCTAAAATGCCCTCCTTGTTTTTCAAAGTCAGGACTCCTACTTGGCATCTATATCTCTAACAATGGGTTGCAGGTAGAGTACGGTTATACAATGTGCCCAGGTCCAAATAGATCATCATGGCCGTGATCAGGTGTTGTAGCTTCATCCATCTTTGACCACCTTCATCACCAGCATGTCTTCCCTGCAGGGGGAATATTAATTACAGATCACTCCTGCTGTTTTTTTTCTCCTGATAAGGATATAGGGGTTCATGGTTGCAGTTTTAGCTGTCAAATATTGTTCATTCTATAGAGGGCCATTAGAACCTCTGTCACCCATCCTGCTTTTCTATGTTCCTCCTCACTTCTCAATGTTCTGCTTGTTCTGCTTAGCAATGGCTACAGTGGAAGACCTTAAAACCCCTCATATAATGTCCTACTCCATCTACCTTTTGGTCTCATTGAGACCTGATACTACTTCCATGCCCGTCTCCCCCTTCAGTCATCCTGCTTTGGACTGTATATATTCAACATCTGCACAGGCCATCCTGGTATATAACAGTCAGTCAGCACGTCCCTTTCACTGTGGTAATCACTCTCCCATTCACTGGAAGTAGTTTTCATATGAGAATTGAAACTCCTAATATCACCACGTGCAAGATGTTATGGCATTCTCAATCCACCACGACACCTTAACAATTTCCCAGCCTGCTCAGATTTGAAGAGAGTCTCCTAGATAAACTCTGTCATGGTATAGCCCTGAAAGTTTCCTCTGCACTTCTACTTGTAATTGTAGAACTCATATACCATATTTTACAGGAAAACAGAATTGCTTTCCCATCTATATACTGTATATTTTCCTTTGGTCCCAGGATTGACTCAATCCACCACAGTAACAGAACCAAAATTTTACCCTGGTATTTGCAGTCCTTGTTTACTCGTATAACAGACATACAAAGTATGGAACATTATACATCCATTATAATAAGTAGGATTAACTCTCATACACTTTATCCTGTTAAATAACTCATTGAGCACTGAAGTAAGTACTCAACTTACTTAGCCATAGGTGTGAAAGCAGATGCTGTAAACCAGCTGAACTAACCTAAAACTCCCAATGCATTATGAATATCTAGTAAATGAACAAAATACAGAAATACAGTGCCTTTAATCTCACTTTATGTTAAATACCAGGTGATATGAACTGTAAGCAACAACCTGTTTAGCTACACCTGCGCATGTCCCCAGTTATAATCTCTTTTAACATACAGTTTAATCTACTGTAAATTCTGAAACATTTCAGTAGCACATCCATTCTACACCAGCTGCAACTTATGTTTCAGCTTACATTTTTGGACATTTTATTCCAGTTTTCCAAGACTGACAGGCTAAAGGATAAAACAGAGCTAGTTCAATACTTTCAAAATTGTATTACAATTCATATGATCAACAAATGTCTTCCCTGTTTCCTGTACACCCAGTATGTCAAAACACCATTTGTCAGCTGTCCTGAACACCTAGTTAGTTCATTCTCAGTCAGCATACCTGTTCGGTTCTACATCCAACAGTGGGAATTTTAGTTATTTCTTCTTAGGCACGCCCATCCATGGAGTTGCCATCTGCTTTCCCATTACACCTCTGGTGACACACCTGAAACTGTTGGCATTCAGTCAGTGGCTAAGGATATAATGTCACAGCTAGAAGATTCAGTGCTTGTCAGTGTGGATAGCTATGTTGTGCCAAGTAAGGAGCATCACAGCCAGTCAGCCTGAGGGACTGCAAGTACTTAACAGGAAATATTCCATTCACATACTGTCTATTTAGATGTTTTCAAAAATCAGAGAGAAAAAAAACATTAAAAATAAATAAATAAAATTGTTGGACTAGAAATTGCTCGTACAGTAAATGATGATGGAATTCTCCATGAAGGTCTACAGAAATGCACTCCTGGTACTGTTAATAAATGTAGAGTCATGAAACTTGATAAAAACTGACTTTATTATTACAAAATAGATGGTCAAAATATGACACTTCATTAAAGATAAATATGACATGTTATTAAAAATACAAGGACAATGGGTAGATAGAAATTTAAACAAACCAATGTATACTTTCTAAAGTTAGAAAAGCCTGTTCTGGTGCCTGATGTAATTCTAAGTGGCATGCCTATTTTCTCCAGGGAGATTATTGGACCACATGGCACTCAGACTCATCCATGCTTTTGTTGAATACAGTGCTGCATTCTGTAGCCTTTGAACAAGCAATTGAAACAATTTGAAAAAGTACTATCATAGCTACTTGGAAAGGTTTCAGGAGCATTCAGTTGCTCTAGGCTGCTTATAGGTGACCTCTACCTGGTATATAAGGCAAAGTCTGTTCTGATTCATTTCCCTGGAATGCACCACTGGGGAGCTAATAGCAGGTCAAGTAAATAGTACTTAAAGTAAATAACAGTTAATGGGAAAAAGTGGCAGATACAGTACACAATGACTTCCAAGAATGTGAAATTATAAGCTTCCCCTTGCATTCAGAATTCAGTCATTAACTTCTCACAGTAAAGCTTAAATTCAGAAGTCAGTCATTAACTTTCTTCAGAAATAATTTATAAAAAGCGAGAGCGAAAGATGAGTGCATGTTTGTGTGTGTGTGTGTGTGTGTGTGTGTGTGTGTGTGTGTGTGTGTGTGTGTGTGTGTGTGTGTGTGTGTGTGTGTGTGCATGTTTGTGTGTGTACAAGTGAGTGTACATGTATGTGCATGCTCATGCGTGTGTGTTTATGTTAAGAGCTATATAAAAGAAGATGGCAGTGTGGTAGTGTAGCCAATAAGCTGTAAGCTTGGCAGCTGAGCATGTAAAACTATGAACTCAAGTACACTATTTTTTTCTTCTGGCTACAACACTACTTTACTTTCATTTTGTATAGGGAACCATACCTGCATTTCCATCTGAGCACTGAGCTGATCTAGGATGCACACATCTTTGTAGGTGAGTCAGTTTTGACTCCTAAACGTTTACTCTTATGCAAATGTAAAACTTACAAATCTGCTTACTTAGCATTTGCATATTAACCACAGTTCCTTATCATTCTAAAGCTCATCTCTGAAAACTGATATGCAAGCATTTGTAGGGCTGTAAAGTTCTACAGCAGTTCTACCTCAAACATCAACAAATCCTCATACTAAGTCATTCAGGTTTACTTTGACATCTTAGACGTAACTTGGGTGTTTTATAAGTCAAACTTTTAGTCTTATTAGGGGCTGAAATGGATTTGCAGTTTTTGCAGCAGGAAAAAGAAAAGTTCTCTGGATGCCACAAAGCATGCTTTAGTATAGTCATGCACAGAAGCTTCATGAAAAAAATGTCTAGAACACAGATTGTAAAGTGAATGAATCTATGAACCTATGAGCCTGCATCACTGGTATAGAGAGCTAAAGCCCTGATTATGGCCCTTGTTATCTGGGTTTATATGAACCTATGAGCTGGCATCAGTGGCATAGAGAGATAAAGCCCTGTTTATAACCCTCGTTATCTGAGTTTGTATAGTACTGTTGCTACCTGACACAGGCAGTGAGGATAGACATGTGCATGTACTTGGGGCACACTCATGTGGGTTCAGTTCTCTGGTGAAGGCTAGAGAAACAACTGTGCACCCTGTCTGTGAGTGGGTATGACAGTCCTGTGACATCAACACACTGTGGAAGGAATATGGTCCAGCACTGATGCCCATTGCATGGTACTGGGCATATGTAAGATGGGTGGAAAGGAGAAAGAAAAAAAAACCTTTCAAACCACCCCTGTCAGCTGTCTAAATGATGGCTTTCACAGCTGACTCTTGCCCTTAGTGGTGAGAGAATGAGTGGGTCAGTTGGCTGGGAGTGGGCTGATGAGTGGCAGGCAGTGAGGCAAAAATGTCCAAAAAAATGCAAAGTGAAACAAGAAAAAACAAAGTGAGTGACCCAAATATTCACAAAATCCATCAGACTGTTTTACCTAATATGCTTGTGCATTTTCTTATTTTTTAAATATTATAAAATTAAAGAATACACTCATTAATATCAGAGACATATAAAAAAGAGTAAGGAATTTTATGTCCAGATCATGATACTTCTCACTTCTTCAGACTAACACAAAAATATGAAACCAGACTACAATAAGAAAAAACACTGATGATATAAAAGAAAAATAGACCAGCCAAACAAGCCATCCCAATGCTTAATCTGCCCTTGTTCATAAAGAAGATTTTCATTGAAGTTTGAAGTGACAGCAATATGAATTTATTCATCCTATAAGAAATAACAAAAAAGTCACTGTTTCATATTCCTCTTTATTTTAAAACTTGTTCACTTAAAACAGGAAAACATAAAGCATTTAATGATATCTGTTAGCTGTGTGCTTTGTAATTAAGATTTCCCTGTTAACTCATCCCTATGGTGTAGAGACATAAAGCTATGACTATGTCCCAGGCAGCCTTGATTTAATTAGTGTCTTAGATACCTGAGGGACTAGTGGATGGAGGATGACCTTGAACAGTCATTGCCAGCTTGCTTATCCTGGGGGGGTGTGGAGCAGACTCGCTACATTTGTGACACCTACAGGTGAACCAGAGGATTGCCGCTCATGGAAGATGCCATGCTGGTTTGTGCTGCTTAGAGTGCACAGACTACTGAGTCGAGGGAAAGATGACTGGAGAAGCTCTCTTGTTTTTTTTCCTTTGACCAAGGCAACTACTGCGAGTCAAATATGTTGCCTGCAGAGTTAGGATGGGGGGCTGAAATTCCACCATGACTGGTTATCTACCTACTCTTTAGTTCTCAACTCATTTCCGAAAGGAATGCATGGCCTGATATGGCTTTCAGTGGTGGAAACAAATGGAAAAGAAAATGCTCAACAAAGCCAGGTATAGACTGGTTCTCAGAAACTGAGGGATGAAATGGATCTACTGAGCCCAGGTGTGGGAGCCATTGGGCCTGGTCTGATGCAGAAGATAAAAAATGAGATTACCCAAACTAATACCCCTTTAAATCTGGCTCACATAAATCTTTTGAATCTGACACAAGACAAAGGCTGGGGGGATTCACTGATGGTTAGCACATTGCACTGTGCAAATTAGTATGGGTAGCCACCATTTGCAGAGTGTAGGTGACTGTAAGGTATTGATAGTATGGCTGCAAAACAGTTAAAATAGTGTGCAATGCAGTGTATGCTGGTGAGTGCACAATGGCATGGACATGAGGATCCCACGTAAATGACCCACATGGATTATGCAGATGGAGAAGGAAGAACAGACCATCTCAGAAATGTATAAAATGACTGCACTGATATCAGCAGAAGAGCATTACACCTGTCACTGATGATGGTGAAGTCAACATGCAAGTGTCATGGTCTGATGACACAGATGCAGTGTTTGTAACACCACAGGGGGTATGGTCACTCACTTCCACCATTACAGAACCCCCTGTAGAGGTACAGCCTCAAGACTCAGTCTCAATGCATGACAGCTATTCAGCACCTGCAAGTCCCACACAGACTCCACCTGTGTCCCCAGTCTACACATGCACACTCCCATGTAGCTCTCCCCTGGTGGCAGTGTGCATGTCAGATGCACACTCCCATGTAGCTCTCCCCTGGTGGCAGTGTGCATCTGACATGCACACTGCCACCAGGGGAGAGCTACATGGGAGTATAGCATTGACAGATCTCCTGGACTGTCCCTGATATGGCTATGACACAAGGTATTAATCAGCGGATGCACAGATCAGTGATCCTGGTGAAGACAGCTACCATCTTTGGCACTGCAGAGATGCTAGGTGTGTTGTGTGGTTCGCAGGATGATGTGAACCAACTGTATAGTGACATGGAGTATGCAGAAATGCTGTTGAGGTTGGTGGTAGCAAATGTTAACTCCATAGTTACCTTCATGAGCCACACTTCAACTATCATATAGTTTACCTTCATAGGTAATGCACTCCATGACCATGTAGGGCTCCAGATGCAAGGTGGTTAGTGATAGTGAATTCCAGGTGAGAATATATAGACTGCTGCCTGTAGGCACACCCCAGTATTGAGAGTCTTCCAGGTCATAAGCAGCAATGTTCTTCAGGGTCAACTCCTTGGACATCTCATCAGGCTACAAACACATGGTCTCATAGTCACCTGTGAGCACATGGCCTGCAACTCATGGTCGTGGACTTCATCCATGGCATAGGAAGTGGCATTCATGAGGGTCAATACACAAGACATGCCATCAGAGAGTATATGCATTGTAACATAGTTCTACCACTTTCCTGCCATGGACTGCATCAAACCTCGACACCATAAACTGTCAAAGTGGACACTGCCAACAGTTATATCATGGTAGCTCAACCAAACCCACCACTTGAGGATATGATGCCTGACTCCAGGCAAACTCCCAGAGTACAAAGCTACCATCTTCATCTTCCATGAACCTAAGCATATTTTAATGAGCAGCAGTCTGTTATTGCATCCCCCCACATATGCAAGTGATGATTACTGTGTCCTGCTCACCCCAAGTCCATGCACTGTCCTGAATAGCCTGGATGTAATACTTCATGTCTCACTTTATTCTGTGTTGTCTATGTCATGGCCCATGGTTGTGTACCAGATATTGCCTCTTTGCCTGTGTTTCAATGTATTGCACCTGCCTTTGTATCAGCTGTGGCTGAGCCATGTTCCTCTTCTTATTCTCCACTACGCCCTTTTACTGCTGCTGCTATGACCAGTATAGAAAGTCCTGCCATAACGCTCAGCTGCCATTCTATTTGTTTGTGCATTGCCATGGTGAGTAGCGGGCACATGCAACAAACAGCTTATCATACATAGCGGGACTATATTTCAGTGCCCCTCATGAGATGCATAGAGATTGGAAGTATCCCTTCAGTAGTCTAAATGCATGTACTACTATTTCATGTTTCTGAAATGAATGTGTTTCCTGCATGGTCTGGGGGTTGTATGGGGGAGTTATCAGTGAAGGAACTAAGACATATCCAGTATTCTCTGCAGCTTAAAACATATTATATGTTCCTTGTATCATGTTTGCATGGTACCTGTGTGCATAGACCTGTCTATGTAGCATGTGTGTGAACTACTAAATTACCAACCAGGTAGCTCTGTGGGAAGTCCCATTATCTGTTTTATATATTTATTTTATTTTATTTTAAATTTGTTGACCGGCATAGTTCAACTGGATACATGTCCATTTTCAGCGGAGGCCCGGGGAGAAAAGCTCCAAGGTAGAACATACAGTAAAAATCACAAAATGATTACAAGTTACACACAGCTTACAGGCTCCAATTGAGCAAGCAGGTAATATAATCGTACATTTTTAAAACAGTGTTGACAAACTGACTAGAAAATGTAACATGATTACAGATATAGAGGAGGATCTAGTCAGGTTTTGAACAAGGACATAGCCAGTGAGTTTTAAAGTATAGCTTGAGGATTTTTTTGAGTAAGAGAGGGTTCAAGAGTAAGATCAGCAGGAAGAGAGTTCCAAGTTTTGCCAACAAAGTTTACAAACAGAGTCCCCAGCAGAGTTGTTGATTTTGGATGGTTGAGCCAGTAGTTTATTAGAAGGGCGAAGTGACCTCAGGTTGCTATAAGGGTTGATGATATTTTTAAATGCAGACGTATTATCAGGGTGGTTGAGAACTTTATGGGCAATTATAAGCTGGTTGTACTGAAGTAGGCTAGGCCATTCTAGCCACCCCAGAATATTTAGGTTGTGACAGTGATGGGTCCTATAGGCTGTGCCTGTTGCAAATCCAGCAATAAGGTTATAACAGCTGGAGAGTTTGCTAAGAGCAGATTTGTTCAAATTAGTGAGTAGAGGGGAGGCATAGAGAAGAGTGGAGAGTAGATGAGAACAAACAGTAGCAGTCCTAACAAATGGAGTAAGGAAAGGTTTAATCTTATAGAGGGAGCCAAGTTTTTTGTAAATGGTTTTGATAGTTTGATTGACATGGATGTCAAATTTGAGGGTGTTGTTTATTGTGATGTCTAAGAGTTTGGTTTGCGCATTTCGGGAGATAATGGTACCATTATTAGATTTTATGGTAAAGAGTAGTGAGGAAGACTTACAAGTGAGGGAGAAAAGAAGAAACTTTGTTTTGTTAGGCTTTAATATCAGCTAACAGTTATAGTGGCATTTTTCAACTATCTTGAAAGTATTCTGGGTTAATGTCATTACATCTGTCGGGGAGGTGGCTGAACATTAAAGGAACCACTGGTGTAGGTCAGATGTTTGCCAAATGTGTGAATCATGTGAAGGGCCCAAGTGGGACGCCAATATATTATAAATAATGTTCTGGGCATTACACATCACCTGACAGTTCAGGGAGCAGAAGTGCTTCTTATTGACATACTGCTGGGCCTCTTGACCAGGTGGGGCCTTGAAATCACAATGTGTGTAGTCAATAACTCCCAGGACCTCTGGGAAATGGGTTATGTCATAAAAGACCCAAATGGCAGTTATTCTCTTCTCAGCTGTCTTGCAGAATCAGACATGCTCCACCACCTCATGATGTAACATGATATTGAAGAACTGGTTTAGAACTTTTGAGGCCGAGACCTGCAATATCCATAACACGTCCCTCATGGGTTGTTTGAGGTCCCTGTAGTTAATATGATTGCAGCTTCACATATCATTGCATTCACAAGGATAGGCGTGCCATGCTTCCCTCTTGATTCTCTTTGTGGGTGACACAGTTCATCTAGATCTCTTTTAGTGTCACTGTCCATTTGGAAATGGTCACCAATCTTTAGGTCTGTAATGTTGTGGTATGTTAGACTCCCCACTTCCAGCAGTGTGGATGACTAGAAAGTAAACCTTTGCAGACACTGTCTGAGACAATAGCTCCCAATACATACTGCTGATGCTATTGCTCCAAGCAGGAACCTGTGAAAACATGAGCACACATGACACCATTGTCAGTCCATACACTTATGTTGATGTAACCCCTGTGGCATGTGTACTGATACATATGAATAAACCTCGGTAGCAAACTTTGACAGACATCCTTTGTTATGGAGATTGGTGCAGTTGTAGATCAGAAGTGCCTGGAAGGACAGATATGCAGGTGGCCTCTGGTGAGTTCCTTACTTTGAACATGCAGTGAAGTGTGCTATAGCTGTACTGTAATGGATTTTACTAACCTGGTACTTGCCCTATTGATACATATCTAAGCCATCGCTAGTTAAAAGGGTCACTCTGCCTGACCTGCAAGTGACAGTGAAAACTCTTTAACTTTAGTTAGACACTTTTGTCTTGGTATGCCAGCCCCCATGATGCACCTGTCTGTCACAACATTCTGTTCTTTTTTCTTAGCACAGAATATGATGTAAGTGCTTCTTTATCACATCTGTTTTACAGGCCTTTTATGGCTACCCACCAAAGTTAATCCTGCATCTATCTTTGTCAAATCCGATCCTGATAATCCTTGCCTGAGTGTGGATGGTCTGCTGTAGCACTTCATTCTAGTGATTAGTGAACTTTCAAGATGCTTCCTGCATAAGGAAGACATCAGTACCTATGCACCTGTGATAAAAACATGTCAGTCAGGGACGTCTGGTATGGTGCTCCATAGCTGACAGAAAAGTTTGTCTTGTCTCTTGCCCTCCTAAGATAAATAGTAATTGTCTTGACATTTAAACTAGCAAACCATGGGTCAGTGTGAGCTGATAATAACTAATGCTCCTGCATCGAAGTGGATGTTAAAAAAGGGCATGAAAGTAGTCAAAGCTCAAAAATACCTGCAAGATGCATTCTGAGTTTCCTCCAGTGATGACTTTACTAATGGGGGAAGTTAACCAGGAGACACGGGGGGCATTTAAGTACTGCTAGCCACTACTTGAGTTAAAGGGAAGGCAGTGCACCTATTAAGTGAGAGCAGTGAGACATGAAAAATGAGTACAGAAAGTGGATAATATATTAAATGAGCATTCAACAGTCACCAAGTCCCTTACTAATGTGAATGTGGAGCTAAAAGTGAGTGCAGATGTAGCTGAAGCAAGGCTCAAATATGTCATGGAAAAACTGACATGGAGGAACATGGCAGGAGAAAAAAAATAGAATTATTGTGGCACCAGAGGTGATGAATGGGGATAATTGCGTACCATCTGATAAGTTGCCAATAGACAGGACTCATAATATGCCCTGGTGGTGACTGTTGACAAAACCCTAGGCAAATAATAGTACAGTTTTCATAATTTTGAGACCCAGGAGCAGGTTCTTTTAGAGTTATAAGAACCAGGAAAAGGACTAATGGTAGATGAGGGATGGGTTTTCATTGTCCAAGACTTCACACAAGAAACTCAACTTCAGGTGCTTTTACTCCAGTGATTAAGGTCTGTAAAGGGTGGTTCATATGTCCAGCATATCTAATAATATTTTTCCAGGGTCTCCAAAAACATTTCACAACCCAATGTCTGCTCTGGCAATGTTGCCAAACCCCACTACTCTCTTGAGAGAGGGTAGGAGCAGAGGAGACATCTAAAACTCCTGATTAGTCTTGACAGCACCCAGAGACTTCATATTCTTGACTTGGGCCATCTTAGAGCCTTTTACTTTTCTTAAAAAGATACTGACCTTTAAAGGGAGAGCACAGTTAATCTGGGAAGCCAGAGTTGGGAGGGAAGAAGCAGATCAGAATGACTAGATGAGGGGACGAGATGATCTTATGGACTGATTTGGCCTTTCGTTGAGCAGAAGAAAGAGTAAGAGGACATGCAGATTTAATCTGCAGAATGGTGGCATGTAAATGATTGTTTTGGTTGAAGTACCCTGGAGGGCATTGTTTTGTCATAAAAAAATGTCATGTATCTTTAACAGGAGAACCTTACCTTGTTCCAATGCTTAATAAAACAAATCAACCAGGAGTCAAGAGGATTCATTAACATTTACAGAACTTATTTGACCGTAAAACATTTTGAGATGTTGTGTTGCTTTAAGTCATTTACTGGTCTTGTAAACTGGTGTTTTTGCATAAAGCATTTATAATTGTATTTTTGCTAATACATGTGACTTAATATCTGTTACTGGAACTGCAGGACTTGTTCTATTGTTTATTTAAGTTAAATATGTATTTATTAATGGCCTTGAGATACTAATGGACACAAGAAACCTGTAAATGGTTCATCTCCCAGGCCCATGCTTTCAATTATCAAGGGTGTCAGAACTTGTCAGAAATTTGGGATGCATGGTCCTTGTGGTCGTTAGCCTATTAAACACCTATGAACCTATTATGTTTTATTTGGAAAAATGACACTTTGGTGACTACAATTACAAGAACTTAAGGCTTTGGCAAATCACCTTCAAGAGTTGGAACTCTTGAAGGCGATTTACCAAAGCACTATGTTTCTGTAATACAGTACTCATTTTGTAGTCACCAAGGTGTACGTTTTTCTAAGTTTTATTATTATTTGGTGATTTTAGGCAGAATATTGACTATTTCATATTATGCTTTTTTGCTAAGTTTTTATTGTTTTATTTCTTGTATTTATTTATTTATTTGAATTTGTTTACTAAAGTAGAGCACTGATCAGTTCAGACCAATTTCATTCTCAGCCCTGGGTCAGTTAATAACCATATATATAAAGTAGGCAATAGTACCATAACAAATAAGTGACACTAAAAAAGTACAATGGAAGAGTTTTGCTATGCAATCAAAGTAAATAAAATGTATTAATATACAATATGTACAAAGTTTTAGTAAACATTTGTGGAGTTAGAATAAATTAAATCAGAGTTGTGAAAAGGAGCAAAGGCTATAAGTGTAGGAGTTGCAATAGAGTTGGTCTTGCAATCTGTGGTGTAGCAGGTACATTCTGCTTGATGAATGAGATTGTAACAGAGAATGGAAGCTGGAATAGGAAGATGAGTCTTTAATTTTAGATGAGAGGGAGTCCCACAACTTGGGACTGTAAACTGAGAATGCATAGTTGGAGATTTGTAGTCTAGACAGAGGGATTTTAGTCTTAGGACCAGAGTGTTCTGGGTTTTTTAGGTTGCATGTAGGAAGTCTTTGAAGTTAAAGGGGGAGAGTATGCTCATGTAGAAGCTTGAACAGTTGAAAGCCTAGGAGCAGGTTTACTCTTTGTCTAACTGGGGCCAGTTTAACTGTTTTAGTGTTATATGGTGGTGTTCATTTCTGGGGGAATGTGTGATAAATGGGGTCCTCTTACATGATCGAAAGATCACAATTTCGAACGCTCATAAGAGTGAAAATGTTGCTTATCGAAACTATTATTGTGGGGGGCTGCCCCCACACCCCCTGCTAAATATATATATATATATATATATATATATATATATATATATATATATATATATATATATATATATATATATATATATATATACCAACTCAGAGATCGCACTACAGTGAGGAAAGGGCAAATATTCCAATCTTCACTGTACTGCGATCCCACAATATGAACTTTGATATGCGGCATTTTTGCTCTTCTGAGTGTTCGAAATTGTGATCTTTCAATCATGTAATAGGAACCCGTGATAAATCTACATATTTTATTTTCTATGTTTGCAATGTGGTAGCATTTTTAGTGGATGCAGCTAATATGAGAGGTTGGATGAATTCAAGTTGATGGAATAGGATTCCTTTCCCTTTTGCTGACCTGATAAAGTGTGAGAGAAAAGAAGATTTTTTGTGCCCATAAAAGTTGGGGATTATTTTTTTATGTGTAGTTTCTAGGTGCAGGTTGAAGTTGAGTGAAGCATCTAACTAGAGATGAAGGTACTTGAAAGCGGTGATTTGCTCTAAGGGATGGTTGCTATGATTGTTTTGGATCTGTTAAGCTTTTGTTTAATAACAAGAAGCATACATTTAGTGTTAGAAGTATTCCGTATGTGGTTTTTGTAGAGATCTACCCACTAAGGTGATTGAAGTTAGATTGTAGATTTGTCAGATAGTGTAGGGGTAGTTGGAGAGGTACAGGACCATGTTATCTGTGCACAGTTGGACAAAAAGATAAAGAAGAGCCAGTGGAAGTTTGTTAATGTATATCAAGAACAGAAGGGGGCAAGAATACATCCTCAGTGCACACATTTAAGTAGTGGAGAGGTGAGTGAGGTGCAGGTGTTATAGTTAACTGAGAACTGGCAGTTAGAGAGATGACTTTGAAACTAGGAGATGGCACCAGGACTAATCCCTAATTCCAAGAGATGGAGAATAAGAGAAGTGTGGTTGACTAAATCAAAAACTGTAATGAGGTCTATAAAAATTGAAGCAGATAACATGGTTTTGTCCTTAGATATGAGAATTTCATCAGTGAGTGAACAAGAGACTGTAGAAATGCTCCTCCCCATACTGTTTTTGTGAGAGAAGGTGGTACTTGCTAATATATTCTGTGAGTTGAGGGTAGACAGATTTGCACAGGGTTGAGATAATGGAAATTAGGAGATAGCGTGACAGTAGTTTGGGTTGTTTTTATCTGAAAAGTGGTTTTACTATGGCAGATTTACATATATTAGGCATGGTGTTGGTAGTGAGACAAGGATTTAAGATGTATTTGAGAGTATTATAACAAAGTCCTGACAGTGGTAAAGGAACCATGGATGTAAGTTGTCTGTACCTGGAGGGACCATCCAGTTGTATTTGTTCCAGTAAAGGGAGAATGCCCATGGATAAGATCTGCGTGAAGTAGAAGAGGAAAAGATATTGTGGAGGGGATGAGGGAGCACTTGTTTGGAGGTTTCCTGTACAACTAGGGTGGTTACTCAAGTTTCTGTGGAAATCCTCTGTAGACAAGATGATGGAAGTAGTAATATTATTAGTTTTAGGCAAATTATGCTCTGAGAGGTTAATATATTCCTTCCAAAATTTTCTTGGGATATATTTAAGAGTTTTTGAGTTGCATCATGGACTGAGTTTTGTGTTTTCAAGTGGCTTTTTTATCTTGGTTCCTAAGATTAACTCACTGCACCCTGTTTTCTGGAGATGCATTAGATTTCTAGGAAATTAGTTGCACTGGTTTCTTGCAAGCAGGATGGCAATGCAGGGAGGATAATATGGAGTATTGATAGTAAGTAAGTCTGTAAAGTTGATCATTCTTCATCCGTTCTTCTCCTTGTATATTTTGTAGGCATGAAAGCGATGACCTGTGCCAGTAGTAGGATGTAGGTAATGGCCGGGCAGCCTGATATTTATTTTAAATGCTGTGGCAATATAAATTTGGCTAATATAAAGAAACTTATCCAGGACCTGGGGGAGGAGAGAGGCACAAACTGGGTGATTATCAGCTGCCATAGTTATGGGAGTATGACAGTGTTGCAGGAGCAACAACAGTGGGAATCAGTCTCTGACCTTGGAAGATTTTGTACGTATTATTTTAAGGTTGGGTGAGGATTTGTTGTGTTATTGAGCATTAAGATATACAATGGTATAAGGTTTCTTGAGCTGAAATTATGTTAATAGTAGAAGGAAAAAAGTAAGGCGTATTGTGGTACGGGGAGAAGCAAATGAATGAAAGTAAGATTACGACAGGAGGGCTAGAGGAAAACAGAGCAATATTATCCAAGTGCATAAAAGAAGATGGGACTGGGAAAGATGAAACATCCTAGTGGTGAGGCAATGCTGAGGTTGCAGGTAGAAATGAATATCAACACATGTACTAATCCTGTCAGAAGACAGAGGATCTTGCATTATATTAAGCCAAAGGAACTAGATACTGTAGCCTTTGAGAAACGTTTGGGAGGGAAGGAGCATAAGAAGCTGGAGAGATTGTTGTACAGGTTATTAGTGGATGCAGCTTAGCAAGGACAGAAGGAAAGGGGTGTAGTATTGATGGCTAGAAAGATTTTTTTTCGTTTTAGTTCAGGTAAACCCCTTAGGAAAAGACTGAGTATATAGCAGGGTTCAAAGACTGAGTGCAAGGTAAGAAGCGGATGTTAGTGGCAGTAAGCATCCTTCCCAAAGTGAGAATACAGCTAATAAAAGATATTATGTCTAAAGTGGTAGCTTTCCAAGAGGGGGCATATGTAATTATGGGTGACTGGAATGTAACAGTTAAGAAGAGTAATGGATGTAGGGATCACAATCAAGGAACGTCACTAAGGAAGGGCATTCCTTATATGGCCTGATAAGGCTGTTGGGATTTGTAGAATTTGGGAGGTGGTTAGCCAGAAAATAGGAAATATGGCTTTGCCTATTATTCAGATAGGTACAATGGGTTGTTCCAGAATAGACAGAATGTATGTCATAATAGAGAACTTGACAGAAATAAGGCAAGCTGAGGTAGAACCTTTTATATTAGCAGGTCATGTGCTGTTGTGGATCAAGATGGGGTTGAAGCTCCAAAAGGAGCAGTTGAGACACTGAAGATTTCTGACATATCTGTTGCACATTAATAAGGACAGAGAATGGCAGGAGTGAATAGTTAGTGAGGCCTTGCACACAGCAATAACATAGGATGCAGACTCTTGGGATAGTTGTAAAAGTAGGATGAACCAGGAGGTTACTGAGCAAAGAATGGAAAAGGTAGCAACTGTGAGGAGAATTAAGGACAAGCTGCAAATGGAGTTAATGAGATTGTAGTTTAATAAAGATAGATTTTTGGAGAGGATGAGAAGCAACAGATGAATGATATTAATCAGATGATACTCTACAGTTGGACAGAAAGATAGAATTAAGGAGGGACAATATGGACAACCTTGAGGGGCAGGTGATGGTTGAGGATATGGTTGAAGTATGGAAGGCTATGTCAAGGGTGGGAGGTGGGAATCCTTGGAAGTGATGATTTGCCAGTTTAGTTATGGGATTTAGCCAAAGATAACGTTTTGAGGATTGGAGAGAGGTATTACATGGGTTGCAAGCATTTGATTATGTGAGGTGGAAGTATTTGTTTATGTTGTTGGAGAAATAAGGGTTTCCAGATAAGCTTATAGACTCACTAAAACAATTTTGTGAGGAAGGAAATGCCAGGGTTGGATGGGGCTATCTGAAGCATTTATGGTGCAAAGAAGGGCAAGACAAATGTATCCACTATCCCCTTATTATTTGCATTGTATGTAGAGCTGTAGCACAATTCATCAGGAAATCAAATTTGAGGGGATTTTGTTGAGAAGGCAGGAGTCAGCAAATTGTTTTGTTGTATGCAGATGATTTTCTGCTCACTATCACATATCCAGAGGATGATATCCCCTAAACTCTAGATTCTAATGAGGAGTTTTGGAATGAACACTGCCTATAAAACAAATAAAGGAAAGTCACGGGCATTGACTCTAAATCTGACACTGAGGGTGAGCTGTTACAAGAATGTGATTAATTGTGGGTGGATACTACCATACGGTACTTAAGAATATGGTTATCGAATACTGCTGGGAGTCATGTAATGAAGCATATGATAGAGAACTGGAGAAAGTTAGAGGAATGATTAGGAAGTCGAGTATGATATCTCTGAATCTAGATCAAAGGGTACAGGTTCTACATCTGTGAGTACTGCCACAAATTTTATATATGAGGCAAACATTTTACTGGTTACCTCCTATAAAATGTCTGAAGCAGGTGAAACAGGAGATGTCAAGATTCTTGTGGGACAATAATGGCCTAGGCAGTCATGGGAGCAGTAGTTTTACTTAAGGATGAGGGCGCATGTTAGATAGCTGATTCATAGGTATAAATCTAAGAGGAAAAGAGAGGTTATAGGAAGGATGTAGAGAGTGGAACAGGAGACTGATTTGTTGGAATTGTTAGAATACCATAGAGAGACAATATAATAACCTATTCTGGGAACAAGAGAAGTTAGTTAGAATATATTTGGATGATCAGAGCTGAAGCAGTGGAAGGCAGTGGTCATACCCATAGGAGGATAGGGTCAAAAAGCTGAACCCTAGGAGAAGGAGTAGGAGAAAGCAGATGTTAACAACTTGGGACTAGGTGAGGTTAGAGAGCAAAGTGAAAGCACAGGATGAGGTTAAAGTGGAATTTGACTTTGATGAAAGGTTGAGATAGGATCATGTCAAGGTGTAGCCAGTTTTATGAACAGCAAGTTGCTAAGGATACTGAGCAATTGTCCCTGGGCAAAGTTAAAATGTTAGTGGTGTCATGGGGAAAGGGCATTAAGGGATTATTATCAGTGACCTACAAGGCCCTTTTGGAAATGAAAATTGCACTAAAGAAGATAGAGCAAGACAGGTGGGGAAAGCAGATATGAGTAATTGTAACAGACCAAGAATGAGAGTGGATAAATCAATTTCCATGAAGTCAAGGAAATTACAAATTTTTGTGTGGAAGTGTTTTACACACCGGAGAGGATTTGTAAAATACATCTGGCAGCTTGTGGAGAGTGTTATAGGTGTGGAGTCAGAAGAGTGGTACTTGGCTCCATATTTTTTGTTGAGCACGGTAGTTTAAAAGAGTATCTCTTGGATGTGAAACAACTATTTAGGAAAGTAATGTGAAGGGAG
Organism: Protopterus annectens; assembly: GCF_019279795.1. Lineage (NCBI taxonomy): Eukaryota > Metazoa > Chordata > Ceratodontiformes > Protopteridae > Protopterus > Protopterus annectens. Next base: position 270,143,036 of record NC_056736.1, on the reverse strand, counting down.
GAAAGCTTAACAAAGGATCTCTGTTTTGCGGCAGATAGAATTCCCCTAGATTCACAGAAGTTAGTTTGTTTTATTCTTTTAATGGCTAAAAAAGACCATTATAAGAAAGTAGTAGGGCAAACAGTAAGGCTACGCCTCAGTGGAGCAGGCGGGGGGGGGGTATGGCCTGTACTTTAAATTGTCAAAACAGCAAGAAAAGATTACAAGGTAATATTAATGGTAAAGAAAAAGTAAGATGTGTATGTATTTTGGGGGTAATTAGGGCACAACATGGCTGGCTTTATACAGTGTTTGACAGAGTGAATATATCTGAGTTTCATTGCCAAGTTTCAATGACAAACATCTTACAAATATGACATGCAACAATTATTAGATACTTTAGTGAATTACAAGTTTAATTTGTCATGGTTTAATGATTATGTGACTCTTCTCCTTTGCTAACTACTTAAGGATGTAAGAAAAGTCTATACCCTCACTAACTGCTGTGTGAAGTTTGTATATAGTTCATAACAGTTATTTTATCAGGATATTGATAACTGGCAATGGTGTATATAGTTAAGGTGAAGCAGTAATTTTATTTTTATGGGCAAACTACAGTACTGTAGTAAGTATACAGGGACTGGCAGATATGTTACACCACCCTGGTTAAGTAATTGTTTTCCTTGAAAAAGCTTGAACTCCTCCCTCCCCCAACACAGGCAGACAGTACAGTACAGTACAGTATCAGTATCATGGTTTCTATTTACTCATAAACCATGGCATCTGTCTCACTGCCACCGACATTGAGTACAGGGTTTGTTATGTTTGCTGCTGAGGTACTTTGTCAGGCAGGACCCTTTCCTTATGTCTGGGAAGTTCCATGTCTTGAGAAATGATAGTCTCTATTTTCAAGTTGTGTTGTTATTGTAAGAAGTGTTGTGCAAAGTAGTGCTACTCCTTTATATAACAGTATTTGCCAGATAGCTAGGTGGTTATGGTAATGATGCCATTGAGCACCACTGTCTGTGAACCACTGCCAGTGTGCACTGCACTGTTCAAACATGATGGTGAGACCAAGAGCTGTGAACATACTGTGTATCAGAGAAAGCAGGATTTTCCTGTTCTTTCTGCACAGAAACTTCTGGGAGCTTCTTCAGGGCAGTTATGATGACCCACTGTGTGAAGTGGATGCCTGACATGATCTGGATAAAATACTTACCAATGCCACTGCCATCACCCATTTGAGTGAGAAATTCCGACACCACCACAGTGACCTGTAGTAGCACCACCCTGACCTGCTTCTCCAAGGCAAGGCAGAGGTTCAGCAGAGGGAGCCAGACATATATTGTACAAATGTTTCTAGTACCATTGTCTACAACTGTTGTAAACTGATGTACATGTATATTTAACTGCATGCACTTTTTTCCAGCAGCACAGAAGGGCTACAGAACATAGCTGGCTACCACAGAAAGTTATAGTGTTTGTCCAGGCAGTTGGATGTTCCATATTTTGCTAGAAGTCCAGTATACATCTGTACTGTTGTTATTCCCATATGTTTGTCAGATTATCTTTACTCATTATGTCATCCTTCTGCAGGTCCAATTGGGGAGGAGCATCAACCCTAACCAACTTGGTCTCTGCCAACTGCTGCATCAGGCACTGGGATAACAGTACCCATCAGATCTGCATTTCAACAGGGGAGGAGGGAATGAAAGCTGCTCTGCCTGAACTGGCCTGGATGAGTCACTGAGGCATCTATGTCTGCCTCTTAGCAAGAGTGTGAAGACTTCTCTTCCAAAAGGACAAGGAGGTATTTTGAGATGAAGCGCATATTCTGGTTGCTGGATGCCTCTTCTGGGAGCATCAAGCATCTTCTGGAGCAGCTAATCATATTGTGGGAATGTCTGGTAGGTTGTTGTGAGTGCATGGGTGTCAAAATGTATGTGTGGATTTATATGTGTGTGTGTGTGTGTGTGTGTGTGTGTGTGTGTGTGTGTGTGTGTGTGTGTGTGTGTGTGTGTGTGTGTGTGTGCGTGTGCTCGTGCATGTATGTGCATGACTGGGTGAGTGTGTGTGTCTGCACAAGGTCCTATACTATGTGTTGCATGGGCTAGCAGAGAGAGCACTAGCATAGTTAGGTCTGATAGTACAGTATTCAATACAGAGACATGGTAATTAGCCCCTAATGAGGTGTTTCTCTGGGCGGCTTTGTCATAACTCTGAATCAAAGATTTTCTCACCCACATTAATTGATCAGCCTGTATTTGCCAATTAGCACAGGTGGACAGAAACTTTCTGAATCTTGGCCATGTGTGATTAATACCACTTCCTTTTTACCTTTGACTTTTCACTGCTAGTAAAAGTAATACTGTTCTCTTGCATGTTATTTCTGAGAAATATTTGAAAGCTTAAGATTTGTTTACAAGAACAGATAACACAATTGTTACCAGCAAATCGTATTCAGATCTTCACAGTAAGCACCCCAAATATCTTAAATAAAATATTGTTAGAGGCCAGATGACATATACAAGTAGAGTCACTATGTCAACTATTATTTAAAGAGGAAAACATTCTCCTTGTGAGAAGTTTAAACCCATGGTTCACCCTTAGAACCTTACTTCAGAAGAGGTTTCATTGAAGAAAAACCTTTGTGTATCTACATTGAATATATATCAGGAAGGAATGTTATGTTTTTCTTTTTAATTCCAGGGGATAGTCTTTAAATGAATCCAATCTATCAGTACCTGACCAGATTAAAAAAAATAAACATATAATTAATAAAATGGAATAAACACTCAAATTGCTCATCAAAAACACTGCTATAAATTTATAGATGTTTCAACTGAGCTAAAGCAATATTAACATATCTGAGAGTTACTCCAGCTGCCAACACTTAATGCTGGATAACTGGATGGGAAATAGAAAATACATCCCTGGGATTCCACCCGTGTCCCTGCTAGACAGGGGCATTGGGTGCTAGTTTGTCTATGCATGGGCTAAACTGTTGGCTAGGCTTATAAGGGCCTCAGGGCCAATAGCCTAGTAACTTCCTATGATCCTATGAATCACATTTGACAGCATAAGCTGAGCAATTTCCTCCATTTACTCTCCCTGCTTACTTATGCATACACTATTAACATTGTGTTCTGAGTACATTCTTCCCATTTAACGTCCCCTGCATTTTAATGCTCGTAATCAGCTTACCCTTACTTCATATAAGCTGTCCATTCACACATGCTCACATAATACAATTTCATACAGGAGGCTGTTTTGTTTGTATTGTGTACTCTTGCTTCACTGCATCCAGCACTGCTGCTGACCACTAAACGGTGCTTGTAAATGTGTAAGTGTGATCAGTGGTGTGCATGTTCAATGATCTCTGCTGCTCATTGTGCTAACATGCTGAAATAGTGTAGGCTTTGCACAGAGCCTACACGAATATTAATGAACCCCAGGGATGATGTCTCCAGCAAAACTGCTCTCTGTCATCTGCTACTTGAGCTTTTCTATGTCTACATCTCATGTTTTTTTTTCTGAAAATGGCAATTTTGCTGATGAAAATGGGTATATGCAGGTACAGTATAGTGCAACACCCATTTCAGCCATACACTACTGCAGGACTGATGGAAATTGCATTATGTTTTCAAACTCTACTGAGGGAATACATTAAACAAAAGAGCATAAAGCATATAACTTTCATACATTGGTCAAATCACCCTTGATATCCAGATCCCATCCCCAGTATGGAAACCTCTGTAAAAAACTTCTCTAAAGCCAACTTCATGCTACTCAAGTCAGAAGAGACAAACTTCATGACACCCATGCAGACAGGAGCTGAAAGTTCGACTGCTGAATCCTACATTACGGCACTGTACAAGCACATCCACTCGTGCATGAATCGTGCCATCCCAAATAGAACCAAGATGCTCTCCTCCAAAAAAAAGGAAGCCAATCTGGTGGTCTTCTGTCATAAACAAATTATACAACAGAAGGAAGAAACTGTTGCAGAAAAGAGGAAAATCCCAGGATTCAAAAAACTCCCTTACCAGTCTCAGTAAGAAGCTGAGATCCCTCATAAAATCCTCCAAAGCTAGTTACGAAAATAAAATTGCCAAAGATTCCAAAGACAACCACAAGGCATTCTATAGTTATGTCAAGAATCTAAATGGCAATGCTCAGATCTGCTCTGAGCTACAACAGAATGGCATTAAATATACTGATCCCAAGGATATTGCCAATATACTGGAAGATCGATTTAGTGCAAACTTCACCCCCCTCTCACCCCCTAAAGGGCCCATCTCAATACCAAAAGATTGACAAATTCCGGTAATCATGGCCACACAGGTAGAAACCACACTCTCCAAACCTAAGAATACAGCATCCATGGGACCAGACGGCATCCTGGGCTGTGTACTACATGAACTTCAAAATGAACTGGCACCTCACCTAAGTATCATGTTTAATCATAGCCTCACCTCAGGCTTCATGCCCACTGAGTGGCGCACAGCTACAGTTATCCCACTCCACAAGGGGGGAGCCACCTTGGATCCTGGGAATTACCATCCCATCAGTCTGACAAGCCTGATCTGCAAGGGCATGGAACGCATTATCATGGAATTTATAAACAAAGACATTGGCAACCTTCAAACATTGGACTCTACCCAGTTTGGGTTTGTGAAGGGCTGATCTTGTCTCCTGAATCTGATTGACTTCTTCAAATCAGTCTCCAGAGCTGTGGACGAGGGTAAGGCAGTCCACACAGCTTATCTGGACCTTGCCAAGGCCTTCAACACCATCCCCCACTCTGGAATCATAGATAAACTTACTAAGTTGGGCATAAATCCCTACGTCACTTGATGGGTTACCAACTGGCTTACTGACAGAACCCAGACTGTAAAAGTAGCTGACTCCAAATCCAGCTCTAGACAAATGACAAGTGGAGTACCTCAGGGTTCAGTCCTGGGACTGCTCTTGTTTGGCATCTACTTCTCTGAAGGACAGGCCAACACTAAGGGATTCTGGCTGACAAAGTTCGCAGATGACTGCAAACAGGGAGCCATTATTGAATCCCCAAATTAGGTGGATATTCTACAAAAGCACCTTCCAGAAACAGATGTTTGGTGCCAGAGCCATGTGCTCAAGCTTAATGCCAAGAAATGTATAGTTATCCCCTTTGGGAAAAATCATGTACCCATGAATTACCACATAGGTGGCAGTGCACTAAACACTAAAAGTGTGATGAGAGACTTAGGGACACAGGTGGACAGTGGTCTCACCTTCGATAACCACATCACCACAACAGTCAGGAAGTCCTTCTATGTGGCACACCTCACCACTAAGGGCTTTCCATCCAGAAAAAAGGAGGTCATTGTCCCACTGTACTCATTTGTGATCAGACCCATTATAGAGTTCAACGCCTCATTTGGTGTGTACCTCACAAGACATCTGCAACAGCTGGAAAGGCCGCAGAAATTCCTCACTAAAAAAATCACAGGCCTAAAGCAGATGCCCTATGCTGACCATCTAAAAAAACTCCAGCTATTCTCTGTGGCATATCATCTACTCAAAGGCGATATCTGCTTAACATACAGGGTCATGTCAAACCCTGAGCTGTTGGACATGCTCCACTTAAAGAAATCCCAATCCCTCAGAGCCACACACTCCAGGGATCTAAACCTTGTCATCACAATGAACAAAACATGCTGGAGGGATAGTTTCCTGACCCAGAGACTCCCCATACTCTGGAATAGACTGCCCATACATGTCAAGCAGAGCACCTCCTTGGCCCTCTTTAAAAGGAACCTTGACGATTGGATGGGAGTTAGGAAATTCACCCCACGGATCCCTGCTAGACAGGGATCCAGGGAAGTAAATATTGTGGGAAGAAATATCCAGGGAATTGTTATGGCTCGGCATATATAGGCCCTAGGGCCGAAAGCCTAGTACCAGCCTATGAACCTATGAACCTATGAACATGCAGTTTGCATTTTAGCCACCCACACAAGTTCACCACTATGAGATCTGAAACTCATATCTCTCAGGTTACACAATCTCGAGAACACAGTATTAGCTGCAAGTATCACAGGAGAAGTCTGACTTTAAAAGGTGGAGAGTACACTTTTGACAGGATGACCTCATCAGTGTGTTGTAGAGAAGATGCTTGTGGTAAAACTGGGATAAAGTACAAAGAGATCTTTGTCCAAAGTTAAATTCGTATCCTGAGTTGAAGTGGACACAGCACATCTGTAGATGAGGCTTTACTTCACTGTCAATAGAACTCACACAAGTTTACCACTTTGTGATTTGAATCCCCTACCTGTCTAGATACATAATCTATAGAACACATTATTCGCTGTGAGCACCACAGGAGAAGTCTGACTTTGAAGTGAGTCCACTTTTGACAGGATGACCTCATCAGTGTGTTGCAAAGAAGATGCTTCTGGTAAAAGTGGGATAAAGTCCACAGGCATCCATGTCCCAAGTTAAATTATTTGCCTGAGTGGAAGTTGACACACATCTGTTGTTGAGGCTTTACTTGCCTGTCACTAGACTGACACACACAAGCTCATCGCTGTGGGATTTGAACCTCTTATCTATCTAATGGTACACTCTAGAAAGCACAGTATTAGTTGTAAGCATCACAGGAGAAATCTGCCTCTAAAGAGGAGGGTGTGTACTTTTGACAGGATGACTTCATCAGTGTGTTGCACAGAAGATGCTTGTGGTAAAAATGGGATAAATTGCAGAGGGAGTTGTGTTCAAAGTTAAATTCTTCTCCTGAGTGAAAGTGGACAAAGCACATCTGCTGTTGAGGCTTTACTTACCTGTTACTAGAACCACACACACAATTTCACTACTGTGTGATGTGAACCTCCTACATGTCTAGTTACACAATGTAAAGAAGGCAGTGTTAGCTGCAAGCACCACAGGAGAAGTCTCAATTAAATGATGCAAAAATGCACATTTGTAAGTATTAAAACTTCACTGTTTTCAACATCAACTTCTGTGCATCACAGGTTTTGGGGCAAATGCATGAGTTTGGACAGGCCAATGTAACAGTACTCTGCTTTTCCCATATAATTACATACTTCTCTGTGAACATTATATAGTGTCATTCATGTGCATGGCATTACTGTGAGGGACATGTACCTGTTTCACAGTATGGGGTATCAATGACAATCACAACTGTAAAACAGTGGATTGTCAAGCAAGCAAGCATTTATGACAATTCATCTCAGGATGATTGCACGAAAACAGTAACCATTTTTTGTCCCTGTCAGTTGTCTTGACTCATGCTTGCACATTGACAATACAGACACTTCCTAAATATGACAGTGCACTTGTGACTAACAGTGATGAACTATGTGTGAAAAGGTTACACAGCATTGTAACAAAGTTGCAAGTGTAACCATTGGACTGCAGATTTACATAATCAGACTGAATTGAGTCGGAAATCACAGTGAAGTCCAGATTAATTGGTTTCAAAATTCCAGTAACACAGAAATTGTACAGCCTACTCACATAATTCTTTGTTGTAATTTTTCTTTAACTTTGTACCTGAAGCATAGCATTGCCAAGTTCAATTGCTCTGCTGGTGGCAAAGTATTAACATGTGCATAATCATATCTTGAGGTGTTGAACTTAGAATGTGAATTGGCAGTAGTCTATGGTACTACTTGTACAGCAAATAAGCAGTATACCTATACGACTTAGTCTGAATCTGATGGAACACAGAACAGATTTGTGTTATGGTCATGTTTCATGTGTCATGATGTACACATTTATCATCAACACAGTTGCAGTCCTTCACTCCTGATATGTATGATATAAGTGCATTATGAAAATCATGATGAAAAAAGCATGTTGTTGCTAGTGGAAACTTAGCTTATGGAAATAGTTCTGAATGAATGAGGTTTATTTGATGACAAAGAAGGAGTGAGAATCAGTGGACAGTTTGTGACAGGAATGCGCACATACAGATATACTAACAGATTAGTTTATGATTCATTTCTGCATAGATTGTGTTGTGTTACTCTTCATTTATCATCATAGTTATTCAGGCAAGATCTGTACAAGACAGTGTTCCCAATAGGCAGCAGCACATTAATATAGCAGCAGAATAATGTGTGTTAAGAAAATGTGCACCAAGGGTTACGCCTGTAGGAGTCATACAAAACATTCAAAACCACTTTGGCATATATCTGGATTTGAACCTTGACAGTATTCCGAAACAAATCTACAGAACTAAGTATTATCTAAACACACCACATATGAAGTCCTATATCATAATGTTCAAACACGACAACAGATTGAAGCAAAGGAGAATGTATGTATAACTCTTCATTGCACTCATGACAATTGAAAAGTCCTATAATGTGTACATTATATCCAGTAGTCTAATAAATATGACACACTAAAAGTGATGATATAAGAGTGGGAAGAGACAGAGACATGGAGACAAAGATAGAGACAAAGAATGTTATATTTTTATGGGACATGTTTTAACATATTTGGGGTGTGTTACTGTTATACTTTATCTGTCATGCTATGTACAATCAAGTGTTTAAAACAGAGAGCAACTATGGGCCGGAAAGTATAACCATGAATGAGACATAAGCAACCTTAATTTTAATGGTTTGAAGGGACAACCACAAAACAATGAGGTAAAGGAGAATGTAGGCATCAGACTTCATCACAGTAATGTCAATTTTAACATTGTTTAAGATGTACTTTACAGCCAGAAGAATACTAAATGATCCAATGCAGAATGCTTTTTAACAATATTTGAAACTGGAACATTCTACATGGTGTGCATTCAACTATTCAGCCTGTTCAAGAGAAGATTAGCCTGACTGTACATAGCTTAGCTAAGCACAGTAGCACAAATGTACCAGATTAATGCAGCCAAAGGCAAGAACTCACAATATTCTACCAAGAGCTGTATATTTCCATTTCCCTTAAGGTATAGCTGCTGCGTTGTGCAACTGCTGAGGAGATAAAGTGATGACACAGAAGGGGAACAGACGTAGACAGAGGGAGGGAGGCAGGGAGCCAGTAGAAGCATGATAATGATGGCTCAAAATAATATGTAGGTGACAGCTGCACATAAAAAAATTAACTAAAAACAGTCAGTCGCAGTTTGCAAATGCCTGGATTAGAACACTTGACAGTATGCAAAAAACATTAAATAGATCTGAACATTATCTCAGCACACCATAAAGAAACTCCTACTTAGTGCACTTTACATTACACAATTGAAGGGACAGTGACAACTTACTGAAGCAGAAAGGGTGAACAGAGAGAGAGAGAGAGAGAGAGAGAGCAAGAGACAGTGAGAGATGCATTGCAAGAGCTTTGTTTATGGTGAATTTAAGACCATCTTTGTGGTGTGTTACTCTTCAGTTTTTCCTCATTACTAATCTGTTATTCTCTGTGTAATAAATAAGAAAAAAATGAACCACCAAGGGCTGAAAACGCAGACTCAACTTTAATAACCACAAAACACTCAGAACATTAAGTGCTTTCGTCTCTCACTCGGGAGACTTCATGAAAATAAAATCATAAATTGCTTAAAAAATGTAAATAGCAGCAAAACCAATACAATTGGTCATATTCTAACCAATAAGCAGATGAGAAATTATCACTTGCTAAAAACACAACTTATTTAAAGTAACCTTACACATAATACAATAAAATCTTTATGTACTGAAAATGCATAGTAGAAAACATGATAAAAAATATGATAAAAGGCAATACTCCTAAAAAAATATATATGATGCTCCTGGGAAACACTTTTAAAAAAATATCATTGGATATTCACAATTTCGCAGCCTTGTCCTTCATCACTGGAACTATAGATAAAGATTCATTAATACCTGGGGGAAATTTTGAAGCTAGCCTTATCTGCCATTGCAATTCTTTTTTACATAATAATTCTTCCAGTCCTCCACTCTCAAGTCAATATTCACTGTATCCAGAATACCAAACCTAAAACAAACAAAGCCTTCACGTCAAGGAATGCTTGTACAATGCATTAGTATCTTTTTTTATTTTTCATATCATGCAAGTGCTCATAAATTCTGCATTTTAATGCCCTTTCTGTTTTTCCTACATAAAATCCACAACATGTGTTGCATTTTGCAAGATAGATCACCCTGTTGGAAAAACAGTTCCCTTTCTTAAACATAATTCGTGTTTCCATTCTATTAGCTAAGATAAGGTGGGGAGCTTGCATAATATAATTACATTGAGAACATCTACCACAAGGTTTAGTACCCTCTACATTTTCATTACCTTTGTCAACCTTGTTTTCCATAAGTTATTTGAAATTCACCCCCACTTTGTTGATGAATATTGTTTTTTCACCCACTGCACTTAATACATCATTATTCACTCTAAATATACTCCAATTCTTAAATAGTATATTTTTTATTTCATGTGACATGGGACTATGCTGTACAATGCAGGCATATTCATAAGTTGTAGATGTATCTAAGGATGATTGCCCACTATCCATACATCCACCACCTAAGAGGGTTTGTATTTTTAACCCCAATCCTTAAATACTTCTTCTAGTATTATTTTAACCATGTGCTTCGGATAGCCTCTTTCTAAAAACATCTCTCTTAATTTAAAAAATTCATGTTTAACATCCTCCACCTTGGATGTCATGCATGCAATCCTTATAGCCTGTCCTTTTACTAAACTCTTTTTGTGTTAATGGGTGGTTGCTAGAAAAGTGAAGATAATAATTGCAAAAAGTAATTTTACAATATACAATGGACTTAAAAACTTCAGGGGTATGGGAAACAGCAGTATCCAAACAATGAATTTCCTTGCCATTACATTCATAAGTAAACTTTAAGAAGGAGATGGCATTGTTCAAGTAATCAATAAAACAAGGGATGGTATCTTTCTTTCCCCTCCATAAAATAAATATGTCATCCAAAAATCTACTATATAACTGTATATCCTTCCAATATGCAGTACTGAAGATATGTTTTAACTCCCAACCTAGGAGCTCTATGTTTTCATATACCGGGCACACGCTGGTGGTGCGCTTTTTTTTCTCATTTATTGTTTGTACTGTGTATTCACACTTTACTCTGGTTGGTTTTATTCTCTGTATAATAAAATTCTTGCTATAGGTGGTAAGAAGGAGTAGAACAACTAAAACAAGATTAAGGCATAAACAGGATAAGAGGGGTTTGCTGAGTCTCCCTGCTGGAGATGGAATGTTTTTGCAATTGCTTTCTTGCTGCAGTATTCAAATGGCATGTTAGTGAAATGTAACTAGAGATAAATACAGATGTTTGCATTTCAACTTATGATAGGAATATAAAATGGCATGAAATAATTTGATGTACAGCTGTAATAGATCCCATAGCACTATGCAAAAACATCAGTTTACAGACAGGGGAATTATCTTAACACACCACATAGGAACTTGTATTTCATTACAACCAGCAGCCTAAGAACTGTTAAAGTAATTGTTTTAATGTAGTGCCTTTACTCTGTATTCCGATAGTGAATTGGATTTAAACACATTTGAGTGAAGTGAACATTGCTAGTGCTACTGAAATTAAAATCTTCAGCTTTTGCCAAAGGAAATTAAATGCCATCCGCTGTCACTCAGCAGTGGTGCACGATGCCAACATTCCTGCAAATGCCGAGGGCCAAAAGTGAAAAGTTTTCCATGGACCTTTTCTGGCCATGTGTGTTGTGTGTTATTCTATTTTTTACCAGATTAAATCTGAAAAAGAGTTTGATAGGACAGTGCTGAAAATGGTGATGGTGGTACAAGCAGAGGGTAGGACACAGGAAAAAAATACAGGTATTTGCAGGATGGTGGTGGGAGATCACTATAGCTATCCACTTCTTCACAACATAAAAGTAGAATTGTACACAGACTTTCATGACTTTGCAGAGTTGTCACCACACTAGTGTTGGTGACAGGAATAGAATAAGGTTGTATAGCCAATTGGACCAAATCAAAAGTGTCAGGATGACACATAGGCAAAGTGGAGAGTTATGTTTTTGATGTAATTTTTTTTTTTTTTTTTTGTGGGACAGGTGTTCTTTTTTGTTTTAGGAATGACAGGAATAGTGAGAAGATGCTTAGGAATGAGAGAGTCAGGTAGGTATGGTAGGTTAAGAAGCAGGCACAGACATACAAGGCATACAAGACAATCAGGGATGATAATGGACACAAAAGGTTGGGGGACACCATGACTGCAGATAGGTAGTGGACATCAGAGGCACATCCATGTCCAGTTTAAGGATAGTGAGATTCTATTCCTCAATTTTAGAGCTGTCATCACTGTCTCCTATGTAATTTTCCTGGGTCAGTGCTGACATGCCGTCGATTTTGCAATATGACGCAGGACCTTTTCAACCCTGCCAATCTGGGCATTGAGGCCCCACTGCATTATGTTGTCCACCAGCCCTGTTAGCTCCTGATGGGTGACAAAATCACCACATCTACTAGTACTGCTCCCACAGGATACCACTGCTCCAGCAGCTGTGGCAGAGATACCTGATTCAGGTGAATCAGGTAGGGCAAGAGTTGTGGAGTCAAAGCTGACAGATTGTGACCCAGATGTATTGGGTGTTTGTTCAGCCTGTGGTGGTGCCACTGCAGCCACCTGTGGAGTTATGGCAGGCCAGGCATCAGTGGTCAGTCAAGCTCCCTGTGCTGGTTTTCATTTTTTAAATGTATTAAAAATTATAATGGATATAAGAAATAGAGAGAGATATGATGGAGGAGATACAAAAAAGAAAATTAGATCAGTGGCATGTCACATACTATCAGTGCCACAGGAGAACTTACTGGTGAGATATGGATAAATTCTCCAGCAAATATGACACATATGTCCACATAACTCGTGTCACTGCTTTTGTGTCAGCAGACTGTACACAATGCAATATTTCACAACATGCATTATGCATACTGTTATTAATAATGAAATGAGATGAGGGTTACCAACACAACACATTGTACTGTCATTCTCACAGGGAGTGAGTAGAGTTTTATCATGGATGCAGACTTTTGCCTTCATTTTATATATATATATATATATATATATATATATATATATATATATATATATATATATATATATATATATATATATATATACACATGGGTTCACTACTAAATCTCGAATTATGGAATCTCAAGACCCTGAAGCCCGAAGAACAGAATCTCGAGATTCTGTAATATCGAAATTAAAAAAAAGTAAATAAAAAGAAAAAAAACATTTAGAAGATATATGCAAAACCCCCACACCCCCTGCACTTAAATATACCAATGCCGATATTGCACTACAGTGGAGTGAAAGGCAAAATTTCCGTTCCACTCTGCACGACACTATTTTGCCATTCACTCCACTGTGGTGCGATCTCGGAGTTGGTATATTTATGTTGCAGGGGGTGTGGGGGGTGCAGGGGGGCTTGCCCCCCTGCATATACTTTAAAAAATGTTTTTTTTTTTTTAATTTCGATATTACGGAATCTTGAGATTCTGGTCTTTGGGCTTCAGAGTCTCGAGATTTCATAATTCGAGATTTAGTAGTGAACCCATATATATATATATATATATGGTTCCCTATTAGACGCCTGAAACACTATAAGCCTGAAAGTCAAAATCCTGAAAACTATAGACTGAAAATGCAAAATCTCGAAAGTGCAAAATCCTGAAAGTCAAAATCCTGAAAACACAAAATGGACATACTGACGTCATTGTGGCTTTGCTATTGTTAGCCCTGTGGTGTTAGGTCATGCGTTGGGTCCAGGTAAGTGTGCGGTTGGTTTTATGTTAGGGTTAGGGGCGGTTTAAGTGAGTTAGGGCGCAGGTTAGGCATGTATGCAATAGTGACAAATATTGGGGTTAGGGGCGGTTTAAGTGAGTTAGGGTTAGGGCGCGGGTCAGGTGAGTGTGCGATAGTGATGGACCTTAGGGTTAGGGTTAGGGTCAGGGTCAGTTGGTAGATATTAGTGTCTTTATAGTGACATATTAGCATTATTTGTGTTTTCAGGATTTTGACTTTCAGGATTTTGCACTTTCGAGATTTTGCATTTTCAGTCTATAGTTTTCAGGATTTTGACTTTCAGGCTTATAGTGTTTCAGGCTTCTAATAGGGAACCATATATATATATATATAGGTCTACTTTGAAATCTCAAAAGCTTAGAATCTCGAAATTCAAAAGACTGAGTCCAAAATCTTCAAAGTTCAAAATACTGAAAACTCAAAATACCGAATCTCATAATATCGAAAAAACACAGTACACCAACACAACTACATACAGAAACATATTACTGTTCTCCAACTATAAGCAGGGGGGCAAGCACCCCTAAATCCTTCATGTGGGGGGCTGTGCCCCCACACACCTGCTACTTAAATATATCACCTCTGAGATTGCACTTCACAGAAGAAAATGGCAAACATACCATTACATGTTTCATGACTGCCTGGTGTAACCTTAGTTATGTTCCCATTTAATTAGCTATACTAGAACATAACTCTTCTTAGTGTAATGAAGGCTTGCCCCCCTGCTTATAGTTGGAGTACACTAATATGGTTTGTCTTTTATTTGTTTCTGTATGTACCTATGCTGGAGTGTAGTAAGTATTGGTGTCCTGTATTTTTTTTCGATATTATGATATTCAGTATTTTGAGTTTTCAATATTTTGAACTTTCAAGATTTTGGACTCAGTCTTTTGAATTTTGAGATTTTGAGCTTTCGAAATTTCCAAGTGGACCCATAAATATATATATATATATATATATATATATATATGTGTGTGTGTGTGTGTGTGTGTGTGTGTGTGTGTGTGTGTGTGTGTGTGTGTGTGTGTGTGCGCGTGTGCGCGTGTGACACAGGGTGTCAGTATTGATTCAGAATCCAGTCATAAAAAATATTTGTAAACTAGATTTGAACCTTGCATCACCGGCCAAGAGTGCTCAGGAATATGCACGAGAGCCAGTCTCAGTTGTGCTACTTTTGGCATTCATTATAAAACTTTTCAGGTTTTACATTAGGAAGTGAACAGTTGCTCACTACTAGGGACCACTGCCAGTCAAAAATGTGGAAGGCCAAAGAACAGATAAAGGATGCAGCAAAAAAAATGTACATTTATGATATTTCCTCCAATTTGCTGTTTTTCAGCATGAATATATGCTACTTAAATATCAGTACACTCAGACCAACAGCACCTTCTCTGCTTTTGAACCAGTGAATTAACAGCATACAAGTGAGATTACTATCAGAATTAGAGGATGAAGAAAAAGTAGATAACAAAATAAGGTTTTATCAGTTCACATTAAAACTGAAACACAAACAAGCTTGCAAGCTGCCTATTGTAATTTGCCAGTAGATGTGTGGATGAAGATGATCGGGTCTATATTACATGATCGAATGATCACAATATCGAACACTCTAAAGAGTGAAAATGCAGCACATTGTAGTGCTTTTTGTGGGATTGCAGTACAGTAAAGAACGGAATATTTGCCCTTTCCTCACTGTAGTGCAATCTCGGAGTTGGTATACATATATTTAGTGGGGGATGTTGGGGGTGCAGCCCCCCACAATAATGGTTTTGATGTAGTGCATTTATGCTCTTTAGAGCATTTGGTATTGTGATCATTCACTCACTTGATATAGACCCAATGTGATCTTAGCAACAGTTAAGATGATCTCACCTCATAGACTATAAAACAAATATTTGCAATACTGCAGGTACTTTCTTCTCTTTATTTTGTGAGCAGCATTCCCTTATCTATGATTTTCTAACAACAATACTTTCTCCTTTGCTTTGCTATTGAAATGACTTTTGGTGAGTAATGTACATCCTTAGAATTGCAGAAGAATTGATATTCACAGGCACAAAAGTCTGCTCATAAACAATTCTTAAAAATGCTGGTATATTGTTCTCCTAACTCAATCAATGTAATCCCAGTCTTTAGTTTTAAGTGTCTTCTCCCTGACATACCCTTGATAAGTGTACATTAAAGAGGACAGACTGCAAATCATTTATTGTTCCTACAGTCAGAATAATCATTCACACTTGCAAGCCCTTAGCAAGTAACACTTCTCAGTGATTGTCCTTGCAGAGATAGAGCATGTGCATGCAATTGTGTATTGTGTTCCTTATACCATGTTTACATTCCAAGCGCTTAATGCAGATTTTGAAATTCATGTCTGCTAATGAGTTCACATCATATTTGCATATTCACAGTGCTCAGAGGGCTGAAACTGCAATATATTAGGTGAAATAATTTTGGTAAGGAACTTGTATTGTGGTAGGGGAACTGTTTGGTTCCAAAGATCTCCATGCTGATATTTACTTGCCAAATTTCATTCTAGTTTCATAAGTGACTTGATGCAAAGGTATTTTGCTGTTTTTTACAAAATGTTGCATTTCAGTCTTACTGATGGATTGCATTTCACAATATAACCATTGCTTTACTGTCTGCATTGTTTGTCCCTTGCTGGTGGCATAGGCATGTATATCAGTTGTTCTTGTTTTTCATTACAAATGTTTGTAAAGAATGTAACATGGCATTATAGAAAAGTTTCTATGCCCATCTGACAAGTAATTGCAGAAGAGTGTTGTATCACTTAATGGCAAGATCAGGGTTTTTACATTTGTAGCCCAGAAAATATGTTAAGTCTGTGATATATATACCTGACTGCCTTTCACACAAGTGGGCATTCAACAACAGTTTTAGCCATGAACTGTAAAAGTGTACATTGCTTTTGTTAATGCTGCAGTGTGCAAACAGTTACACACCTGTTGCCCTCCTTACATATCTTGTACACTTGCCTTTGTTTCCTTTCTTTTTTTCTAAGAGGGGGTTGTCTATTCACTTGTGTGTACTAATCTGTAGCTTTAAGTTTTAAATTATTTTTACATGATGGATGCATGCATTCATACATATCTATTTGTTTTAACAATCACTTGTGTCTCAAATGGGGAGTTTCTTGAATGTTTCAACTCATACAGGGCTCACTGTAAAATGCTATACAGAGATGCAGGGAATTACATTATCATCCAGGCAGTATGTCAGCACAGCTCTTTCATCTTATATAAGAGGCAGAGGTGACAACGACTACTCCAGTGACCATTTATCGAGGGTGAAGATGGTCAGCTATGTTAATGCTGTAGGAGGCCATGGCCACATATGTATATATATATATATATATATATATATATATATATATATATATATCAGAAAATATAATATAAAACCAGTGACATGATAATATACATAATATGTATTGCAGGTAAAATTGGCCAGGAACATATGACTCGGGGGAGGGGGGGGGGCTGTTAACAAACACCAGTGACTGAAACTGAGGAGTTCTCATCCACTGTCAGAGATCCCTAACACCTCAGCAGAGGGTTCACACAGAATCATTGATGTTGGCTCTGACATGGAAGACAATATGTATACCACAGAGCTTCCAAGTATGTAATACAGTTTAGTAATTCACTATCAGTTTTTTGCTGCCAGGCTTGTACTCATGAATCCCTACTATCACCACTCCGTGTTACAATTTTCATTTACTCACCCTTGCATATATGTGTTGGAAAGAAATGCTTGATGAACATTATTATGTGAAGTCCATGAATATTGTAGACATCAGTCATACATCATTACTCACATTGCTATACACATGAGAGATGTCTCATCTTAGAGACATGTAACTACTTGCATATGAGACTAAACAGTTATCTAAGCTCTGTTTTTCAAATAGGCTCCACACTTACTTTGAGCCTCAAGCGAGGATGGAAGAGGTTGCATATGTCCTCTAATGTTTCCCTGTCTATCTGGTATCACTCTACAATGTCTGCAATGTAATGCAGTCCATAATGAGTCAAATGGGGTATAAATACCCTACGTCTTGGCAGAGGTCTGGCAGCAGCAGGACATTGATTTTAAAACAGTTGTATATACAGGTTAATGATGACAACAAACAACGTGTAACATTTATTTTTTCTAAGTGTAATTGTGGCTGTAATCCAAAGAGTTTTGGATTTCAGGACAAATGGCTATACTAAGTGCATCTGATTGCTTTATATATTACTGAATAGGCCTCCATGCTGGATTGGTTAATTAGTGTGTAATTTGGCTCCTCATGCTTTCATTAGCATATTCTGCCATTTACCATTGTTTTGAAGCTGTAAACTAATAGTGAGCTATTGTTTGCATGGTGAGCCACCCTGTGTACATGATAGCTGCATTTAATGTAGCTGTTCTTGAGTTTGGCACCATGTTGTTTGGAGTTTACTTGTGTTAATTGTTATTGACTGATGGAGCATGCTAATGCAGTAATTAGTATTGATGTTTTACAGGGTTTGACTTTCCAGCTCATTTCTTAGCTGGCCGTGCCTTCTGTGTGGAATGTGCATGTCCTTCATGTGTCCACCTGGATTTTTATTTGATGCTGTGGTTTCCTCTGACATCTCAGAGATTTGCTGTATGTGATATGCTTCTTCTTCAAATTGACTGTGGCTGCATGTGCGTGTGCCTTTGTGATGGGCTGGCATCCAGTCTGGAATTTGTTTCTCTCTTTTGTATCCAGTGAATGCTAGGATACGCTCTATCTTCCACATGATTGTGAACTGGATTACAAATTAAATCATAAATCCATTGAAAGTTTTCAGTTGATTCGGTTTCAACTGATTATGTTTTTGTTGTTTTGCTTTAATTAAACCTTTTGTACAATGATATTTAGTCTAGAGGTTTGTGTTGCAGTAAAGCTAGAAGACAGTATGTATACTTTATAAAATGCTGTTATGCTCATTTTGTTATTTTTATGTTGGCTTGTGTGCATTTGAAAGCACAACAAATTGCCTCAGGTAGTGGAGCTCTAGTGAGCAGTGTGCAATTAGACCAAAATGTCTAATAGATGTCTCAGAATAAATAAATATAAATAACAGTGCCATTCTGAAAAATAGTAAATGAAACTAAAGTTATATTTGTACCAGTCTACCAGCTCATGACATTTTCTGTACTGGAGTTGTTATGAACAGCATGCATATACTGAAAACTTAGTATAGATTTTCCAAAAGACATAAGTGCAGTGTGAGAGTGTCATCAAGCAAAGTAGTGAATGGAAGTGATGCAGGTACAGTGTGCTGTTTCATGAAGTGCAGCTTCAGTGAACAGTTTACAAGTTGATCAAAACCAATAGTACATCTTCTAACAGAGGAAAGTAGACGTAATCATGTCATTATGCATGAAAAAATCAAAATAATATTTGTACCTCACTAATTAGGTTGGTGGTATCATGTGGTGGAATTGAGTAATTAGCATGCAACTTATTACTTTACCTGCTGCAGCTGTTGTGAGCAATATGCAAATTATAAACATTTTTTATAGTTTTTTTTTCTGACAGAGATAACAATGTAACAATGCTATTGCAGAAAGTAGTGAGTGGAGGTCACATGGTATTTATACTATAGAAACTTTCTTAGCTGATGCATGCATAAATGGAATGCTAGTGCCATATTAGCCTAGGTATGTATGTTTTGATCATTGTAGCTGTATTGATGAGCGATTGAGGAAAATAGTACAGTAGGATTATTGTAGGTACAAAGAGTGAGGGTTCATTGCACAACATTAATGTCAATATACAGATGTTTGCTTTTTTGTGCCAAACATGGTTAATTGTAGTGGATTGTTGCACAAGAGAGAGGAGTGCAAGCACTGCATCAAACTGCTAACATGACCGTGAATATCATACATCTCATGATAATAGTATTTTGAGCCTTTTCTTGTCACCATTACTTTATGCCAACATTACAACTAAACACTTGCTTTATACCATCAGAATATAAAGTCTTCAAGAACATTAACTGTCAACAATATTACAGTGGCTCAGGCATTCAGCCATCAATTTATTCTCTCACTGTGTTTCCAAAGCCAGTATGGCACAGCCAAAAAACATACATAAATTAAATATAAAAATCAACATTTTTTTTACAATTTGATTGGTTTTCAAGTTTGAGATCTTCTTGCAATTAACCATTAATTTGCTTAACTCAAATATCTCTCATTTCTCATAAGCATTTTTTTGCCAAAACTGCCTGCCAGTAAGCCTTGCAGGCTATTCATTCTGCATTTTTGCATAATAAAGCTGTGTTATCAGTACTGTGCAAGCCAACATTTGGCACTGACTAGTTGTTACATATTTCGTGCACTCATAAACATCAGACAAGTTAGTATTTTGTACATGTTTGAGATATAGACAGGGAAAAGTTTAAGGATCAGATGGCAGAGAACACAGTCTGCTTTATCCATTCTCTGTCGACCTAAGCTCATACATGTCATGTAGAAGTTTAACTTATATGGATGAGATGAAGTTGACGTGATGATTTTGTCTCCTTTTTAAGTATTTTACTGAAATGTTTAGTTGTTGTAGACACAGAACTGGTTGCTACCAGAATAAGAACTAGACCAGATTGTCAAAGAAATACAAAATGGATATAGGAATGGTCTTTCTCATGTAGTGATTTCTGAGTTTAACATATACCAGCTAGCATTTTATAGTAGTAATAGGTTCCTTTTTATATTTAATATTTTGTTTTGATTTTTGTGGTTTTCATTTCTGAGTTAGTCAACCAGAATAATGAATGCTATGTAGTAATAACATTCTTATAACACTAATAATTATGATTACGTTCACCCTCATAGTTTGCATGCACAGTATCTTTACTTATAAGTCATTATGTTTTTCAGAAGGCAACAAAGAAGCGGTATGTCTTTAACTCTGGCCCACGGGATGGTGTCTAAAAAGGAAGTATAACTATATAGATAGCTACACATAGAGATATCTATATAGAGATAGAGTATGTATGTCCATATATAGAAATAGATAGATATGGATATCTATATAGAGTTATAGTATATATGTCCGGATCTATGTCAAATGATCGAGTTTCCGAAAACTTGAACATAAGAAAAAAAACACAAACATCTACATTTTTATATTTAAAACCAAAAATGCACACTGAAAGGTGACACGAGCTGCCGCCCCACTCGGTACCACTGTCAACAGGCCAAAATAGCCTTATAATAAACATCTTTCACGAAAAAGCAATGGCCCAACCAAGAATGAAACTGGTGCACTTCTATTTAACAATTAAGCACTTTCGTCCATTAAGTTGGACTTCTTCAGAATTAATTTAAAAGTACAGTCCTTGAGCATTATATCCCAACTGCTGTTAAGACAATTAAACAATTAACCAATAAAAATACAAGCTTACATTTTTTCTTCATGTCTCCATTCCTTTTCAAATAAAAGTATTTATAAGAATATTTATAAAATGCTTGTAATACACAATATTAATTACAATAAATAACACATCGTAAAACCACTGTTCGCACGTAAAAATACACTAAATAAAATTGATGATCACCATTTATTTGCCCTTAATGCGAATAGTGGGCAAATAGGTTCATAGGTTCATAGGTAGGTACTAGGCATTTATAAGCTGAGCCAGAGTGTGTCAGCTTTCGCTGCCCCATTGATTAATTAACTGAGCCTCTGTCAAGAAGAGCCAATGAAGTATAGGTTCATAGAAATAGTTTTATTTATACCTCGTGGACAAGTATTAAGTTTAATTTGCCACTTCACTTCTTTATATTCCAATAACAACTTTATATCTCCACCTCTTGGGTTAGGATCTAATTTTTCCAAAATACCGAACAGGAGTTTTTTGTGTGTGGGGAATATTTTAATGTTTATACAGTGGACTATTTTCATTGCAGTTTGCTATACTGTAAACATGCTCATATAGTCTCTTTCTAAAGTTATGTTCAGTTTTCCCCACATAGAAGGCTGTACATCCCAAGCACTTAGCCAAGTATATTACAAATTTACTTGCACAATTACCTCTAACTAAATCCACTCTAGAATTGGAATAATTATTTAATACAGCATTTTTCTCTTCCAAAATAAAACTACATTGTGGATATGTTACACATTTCAAGGTGCCATATCATCCTGGACCCCAAAGTAATCCCTAGAGCTTCCTTTGAAACTTTCTTTCGGATTTCTCCCAGTTTTAAAAGAAAATAAAGGTTCTGTACTGAATACTGGAAATATATAAAATGTATAAAATGTGATGGTGGTCCATTTTTCATCACAAGCATGTGATATTACAAAACTTGTTAGGAAAAATTGGAGTATTTTGAAGACCAACCCTGACATTTATTAAATTTTGGGGTCAGAACCTTTATTTTCATATAGCTATCTGGTCATAAAGCTTTATGTGTTCAGTGTATTAGCAGTTACTAAAAACAGTGTAGGTGTGCAAAGTGATTTACAGCTTAGAGAGATGCAAAGCACTTAACACTGCTACACAGACAGTGTGCAGACGTGAAATGCTGATGTGAGAAATGAATAGCTTCAAATGCTGTCAGACACTGCACTCTGCCACATGTTTTTCTCTGATAGCTTTTAAACCTGTCATAGCTTCTCACAGCTATTTTTCAGTGGCTAGAACTGCCCTCTGTTATGTTGTAGCACTAGACTAGAGTTTAACAGAGCTGAAACATACTTAAAACTATCTTAAGCACCTTTATTACATCAGAAAGGTTTTTAAGAAACGTTATTGGTTTTCTTTTTTTCCTAAATTCCGAAAATTTCCTAATAGTGACTGATGTAGAAGTCACTGATGTGAGGAGTGTCACTGAGAAGAAGATGCAGAGATATGATAGAAATTATATGCACATGATAGAGACAGGAAAGACTCTGGTCTTGTGTAGTATCTTGCCTTCACAGATAACGATACCTGGATAGAAAGAAAACAAGATAACTTTCTTTTACAACTGACTAAGTAGTTGGAGTTCTTCTAAGAGATACATTATATATCAGACTGTGATAAGGTAGATAAGACTTCCAGTTTTGCCAGGGATGGCTTACATGTCTCAAACCAGGGCTTCAGACTTCCAGTTTTGCTAGGGATGGCTTACACCTCTCAAACCAAGGCTTCAGACTTCCAGTTTTGCCAGGGATGGCTTACATCTCTCAAACCAGGGCTTCCAAATGCTGGCTAAAGCCCTTGCTGCCTGTATTTCCTTTTTATACAGAGTCTTCCTACTGGATATTCCTACATATCAAATTTAAATACAAATTTGGATATCATGGTGGCACTACTCACTGGTAGAAGTCAAAACACAAGGATGGCAGAACTTGATGACCTTTTACAATTCAAACACATTCACATCTATGTAGATACCGAAACATGGTTTCAGTGCATTAACAACACTCCCTGTATACCAGGGTTTAGCAATGATCATGCCTTTAAGCCCTTGGGTAACTGTGGGGAGTATCTGTATTTGCCAGAAACACAATCAACTCACCTCAAATTACCTAGAACCCTAACTTGGAGATCCTAGTGATCCAAATCATCATAATCTCCATCTTCATCATCAACATCATTATCATCAACGACATTCCAGATATAGTGTCAACTGTCATCACCTCTCTTGATTGAGTGCCTCTCTTCCTACCTTCTTTGACAGTAATGGCTGACTGCCACAGGTCTTCTCTCAAACAGTCCATTCCTCTATTTGCTGGATATCCTTGTTTTCTCTTGATTTCTTCCTGTCCCTCTCAAACATTCTTCAGCAAATCCTTTTCTGATTTCCTGCATACATGCCCAAATCATTGTAATGTGTTCTCTTTGACCTTCTCAGCAATTGGACCTGCTTTGTTTCCTGCTCTAATGTAATCATTCCTTCATTTGTCCTGCCATCCATCTTGAGCACTTCATCTCTATCACCTCTAAGTTCCTCAACTGCTCTGCCTTCAGTGTCCAGGTTTCTATAACATACAGAAGTACTGGTCATACGACTGTTTTGTGTGCCTTACTTTCCATGTTCTCTGGCTTTCTTCTTTTACACACTCTGTACCAGCTGGTTGCAGTCCTTCTGATTCTAGCTTTGACCCCCTTATTCAGTGTTCCCTTCTTCTCAGTCACTTCTCCCAGATACAGGAAACTGTTAATCTGTTTCACTGTTTTTAATCTCAACTTTTAGCTTCTTCTAGTTTCCCTGGTTTGCTGCCATGACAATTGTCCCATACATTCCATTCCCCTATCATTTGCTGAAATTCCTGTTCAGAGTCTACTTGCAATGTAACATCTGCATTCAGCAGCATTGTTGCTCTGCCTCCTCTGACCTGTTTGCTAATGTAGTCCATTACCAGTATGAACAACAGTGGGCTCAGAGCTGAAACCTGATACTGGGCACTTCTCTATGAATCTGAATCCTGTCCATATTTCTGTCATTTGGTCTTTGTACATAGCCTGCATTAATTTACCAGTGTTTCCAGGTATTTGAATCATTACAGGACTACCCAAATCAGCTTTTATGGGACCTTGACATGCTTTCTCCAAGTCTAAGAATACCCAGTTGGACTCTTTCCTCAGTTCTAGTTTCTTCTCCATTATCTATCTCACTGCAATTATCAGGTCATTTGTGCTGCATCTTGCTCTGAATCTAAACTGCTCATCTCCTATATTGCTTTCCAGTATTCTGTGCATTTGTTTATCAATCATCCTCTCCAGCACTGTTCTGCAGTGTGGCAGGAGTTTAGTACCTCTATACAGCCTGCAGACATGAATGTCCCATTTCTTCTTGTTTACTGGTACTAGAATGCATATTCTCCAGTCATCTGAGATGTCTTTCTCTTTATGCTGCTGTGAGTACCTGTAGAATAACATATGTGTTGTACCTTTAAGAATCATTTCTAAGACCTGAATGTGCATATATACTGTAAATAGCAAGTGCGTGCTGGCTTCAGTGCCATTTTGTGAGTACAGCCAGAGTGTGAACATCTATGCACAAGACAACTAGTTTGTATATATGTTTATGTTTGTATATAATAAAGCTGCTTGAACAGAACCCACAATGGCCGCCTACTTCATCCTGACTAGACAAGCAACATGGTGTCAGAACCGGGATTCCAGATACTGCTTTTCAGAGCCATGAGGTGCAGAGTTAACAGTGAAGGCAAACTAAGTGAAGTGAATGCAAAAAAGGGCCAGAAAATAACTAAAGATAATGAAAACTTGCACAAACAATTTATTTTATAAGAAAGATAAAATGGAGCATTTCAAGGACACAAAATGTATTACTAAGCAAACGAATAGCATGAAAATGTTTATTTAGCAAATGAGAAGCATAAAAAAGTTTATTAATTAAACAAAATATTTGAAATTAAGATATTTGAAAAAACAAGCATCAGAAAAGCACATAAAGCATTCAGAATAACCTCAGAATTGCAAAATGAGTATGTTTAAAGTAAAACGAACATGTTTAGCGTTAAAACGAACACAAGAAAATATAATGGGCATGAAAAGAGATTAAATGAGCAAACAAATATAACAAAGGGAAAAAAGGGCGCATTGAGTATAAATAAATCAAGGAGACTGCATGTTTGTTGGCGAATTACTGTGTTTTGGCATGAACTACTACTTTGCATTGATTGGAGCTCTGAATAGTATAACTAGAGTTATTCTAATTATCTCAAAGTGTGCAAGAGTGCTTACCGAGTGTGTTTATTACTGGTCATTTATTCCGAAGAGTTTGTTGTGTACAAAGTGCCACTATTTCGTAAAGTGCAGTCAAATACAACCATTTCAAAAAGTTTCTTGTGCTGGGTGTGTCTATTTGCAGGGTGCTGCCATTACAGAGTGTTTCTTGCACTATACAGAGTTGTTTAGCAAAGTACAGCCATTTTGAAGAAACTTCAGTGTGCTCTGTACTGTTTATTGCAAAGTGCAATTACTTTGAAATGTTTCTTACTCTGAGCTTCTTCCACCTACTTTATTCATAAAGTGCAGTTATCTGAAATGTTTCTTAACATTGATAAGAGATGATTTCAAGAGTATTACAGTGCCTGGGAAATGTATTTCCCAAAGTTCAGTTATACAGAATTTTGTTGTGCTATTGGGCATAATTACATGCATCAACATAAATTTTAGGCATATGTACATGTGTGTGTATTCATGCATACTGGCAAAAGTCTTCACTGAGATGTATTAATATAGCAGAAGATTTTTGAAAACCACTACCACTTGTATTTGATCAGTATATTGCAGAGAATTGGAGAATATTTGAGCAAGAGTACAATATATTCATACAAGCAGCTTATTCTGATAAAGATGCATGCACTTGGCATTCATTTTGCTAAATCTAGCAGGGTCAGAGGCCATAGAAACAGAGTGTTCATTTGTATACATCAGCAGTGTATGAAGGTGAAAAGGAAAATCATCATATTATCGTACAGGCTAAATCAAGGGAAAAGCCAGAGTGTTTGAAGCACAAATTTAGAGAAATATGCAACTCCCAGACCAATGTTACATGAGTGGCATTTGTTTTACACAAGAGATCAAAAGCAAGGAGAAACATTTGCAGCTTATATTACTAACTTGAGGAACAAAGCTAAAATATGTAGGTTTGGTGACTTAAAAGATGAGTTAATAAAGGACAGGCTCATGTGTCGTATTAATAATGCTGCTGTGAGAAAGATTTTGCTTTCTGACAGTGATTTAATGCTGAGCAAAGCTATTGAGATTTGTCACATTCATGAAGTTACAGAACGGCACACAAATATGCTTGCAAGTGATAACAGTATAGTTTTAGCAGGCTCCAGAACAAATGTAGACAGCGTGCAACATGTGGCAGGCAGAAACAGGCTGAAGCATGTGGTAGCTGTAGCCCCTGTAGGTGTGGAAAGGAAAACCCACAATCTTCCAGCAAGTTCTAAGACTAGTTCAGTTAAAGCAGCATGCTTAGTGCCATACAATTGTGAATCAGCAAACCCAAATCAAGCTTTATTGTTAACTGTCGCAATTGTGGTGCCAACCATGAGTCTCAAAGAGAAAAGTGCTTAGCATTTGGTCAGCAATGTCATAAATGTAAGAAATTGAACCATTTTCAAAAGTTTTGTAAATCAAGTAAGCCTCATACTGTTATAAAGAAGGGTCATTCGAAAAAGCAAATTGATCAAGTTGAACTGCAACAGTCCACTTTCTATGTAGACGGTGTATCAGTGATTGGTGAAAAGATTGA
The DNA here is from genome assembly GCF_019279795.1 of Protopterus annectens. NCBI lineage: Eukaryota > Metazoa > Chordata > Ceratodontiformes > Protopteridae > Protopterus > Protopterus annectens. The sequence continues at coordinate 270,115,965 of NC_056736.1, read as the reverse complement.
TGCAGTAGATTTATTGGCAAAGAATGAAGTGTTTTGTACTTGTCTAGATCAATGGTAAATCTATCGAGCTCAAAGAAGACATTGGTTCAAAGTGTAATGGTATGTTAACAGACACATTTGCTAAGGTGAGAGCTGGTGAACAATTAAATGTGACCAGTTGTACGAAACTTGTTGCTTATGGAAGGGAAGAAATTCAAACTGAAGGTTCAGTAGTGCTTTCATGTTATGTAGCCAAGAACTGTTATAACTTATTATTCTATGTAGTTCGAAGACCTGTGCAGTCATTATTGGATCTCAGAGACAGTTTGAGAATGAATCTGTTTTCTTTTACCAAAGAAGTTCATCAGATAAGCACATGTCCTAGTTCCAGTTTTTCCGAATCCATTTTCTCAGAGTATGCTGATGTTTTCGATGACAAGTTGGGCAAACTTCCAGGTGTGTACTCTATGAAATTAGACCCAGAGGTCAGTCCAGTGGTCAAACCAGCAAGAAAAGTTCCGATAGCCATGCAAGACTGAGTCAAAGCTCAGCTGAATAAAATGGTGCAGCAAGGTGTAATTTGTCCAGTTACAGAACCGACTGAATGGGTTTTGTCCATGGTAGCAGCTCACAAAAAAGGCTCAGATGAAATCAGAATATGCATTGACCCAAGAGATTTGAACAAAGCATTGAAAAGACTGCATCATCCCATGCATACAGTTGAATAAGTTGCAGCTCTAATACCAGATGCCACTGTTTTTCTGTCTTAGATGCCAAAGAGTTCATTTTGGCAACTGATGCTTGATCGCAAATCTTCATTGCTGACTACATTCAGTACTCCATTTGGAAGATATAGATTTCTTTGGATGCCATTTAGAATAAATTCTGCAAGTAAAGTCTTTCAGTGTGCAATGGAGCAAATGTTTTCAGGTTATCCTTGTGCCATAATAGTAATGATTGTTAGTGGGAGGCAATGGTGAAGCAAAGCATGACAGAAAGCTTAAGAGAGTTCTTGACAGAGGATGTGAAGTGAACTTAAAGTTCAACCCTCGAAAGTGCAAATTCAGACTAAAAGAAGTTACATATGTAGGTCATTTATTTACTAGCACTGGCTTGAGATCAAAACCATTCAAGCAAGCAGTCCTTCCTGAGATGCCAGCACCAGATAATGTACAAGCTCTACAATGTTTTCTTGGTACGGTAAACTATTTAGGCAAATTTATGCCAGACTTCAGTGAATTGACAGCACCTTTGAGAGAGGTGACACTTAAGAATGCTACATGATAATCATTAGAACATCACCAGAAAGCATTTGAAGACCGTAAGCAGAAAATTGCTACTCCACCTACATTAAGATACTATGATGTTAACAAACCAAGAACTCTTTCCTGCGATACTTCAAAATTTGGTCTTGGCGCAGTTATTCTTCAATAGGGTAGACCAGTAGCCTGTGCATATAGAACACTTACCCAAACTGAAATGCAGTATGCTCAGATTAAGAAAGAACTTTTGGCTATAGTATTTGCATGTTCCAAGTTTCATGATTATACCCATGGTCAAGATATTCATGTTGAAACTGATCATCAACCTCTGGTTACTATTTTAAAGAAGCCTATGCATTCATCCCCAGCAAGATTGCAAAGAATGATGCTTAAATTGCAAAAGTACAACTTTAAAATGGTCTATACAAAAGGCAAACTTCTTTATCTGGCTGATACCTTATCCAGATCACCCAGAAATACAATGGAACAGCTTGACGCAGAAAATGTTGAATTCAACGTCATGCAAGTGCGTGATTTTTCTAAAACAAGACTTGATGTGCAAAGAGATCATACAAACATTGATCCAGTTTTGCAAAAGCTCAACCACTACATTAATGTTGGATGGGCATCAAAGCGATCTAGTGTACCACCTGAAGTGCAATCCTACTTTCCTTACAGAGATGAGATGGAAGATGGCATTATTTTCAAAGGTCTTAAAATTGTTCTTTCTGCTTCCTTACAATACAAATACATCCAGATTTTGTATCGTGGTCACCCAGGTTCTGAAGCTGCTAAAAGAAGGGTGAAAAGACTGGTATTTTGGACTTCTCTAGCCAAAGACATTGACAGAGTACTTTCTTCTTGCTCAGTATGCAATAGTACTAAACCACATTCGCAAAAAGAACCACTTTATCTAAGTCAAGTTCCAGAACTACCTTGGTCAACAACAGCCACTCACAGGTTCGAGTGGAACAATCAGCATTACTTAGTACTGGTAGACTCTTACTCGAACTGTTTTGCCATTGATTTACTACTTAACCTAACATCCACTACTGTTATTACCAAGCTGAAACGTTATTTCTCAGAAAATGGAAGTCCACAAAAGCTTATCTATGACAATAGAACCCAATTCACCAGTCAGTGGTTTCAGAAATTTGCAAGAGAATGGGACTTTGTACATGCTAATAGTAGTCCAGAGTATCCGCAGTCGAATGTGCTAGCTGAACGTGTACAGAGTGCAAAGCAATTACTTGAGAAGTCAAAGCTTAATAATACCAGCGTCTTTTGGAATTTACTGAATCTCAGAAACATACCCAGTGACAATATACTTGGCTGACCTGCTCAGAGACTTTTATCTAGGCAAACCAGAACAACTTTGCCTATCAGTTTCAGTTTACTGAGGCCTAAAGCTATGAACTACAAAGCCATCAAAGCCCAATTATTTAGAAAGTGTTCTTTCCAGAAGTCCAGCTATTTCAAATCGAGCAGATTTCTTCATCCGTTGAAAGAAGGAGAGACAGTGAGGATACAAACAGCAAAAAGGTTTTGTCCAGATTGGTCAAGTAACAACTATTATTCAACAAATCACTGAAGCCTCCACGATAAACAGCAAATATTTTTATTTTTAAAAAAAAAAGCGCGACGCACTACCACCTAACAGTGCAATCAGGTTATCAAAAAATTTATTCAAGTAACAACTATATGTGAAGAGCCGATAGCTTATCTTGTGAAATCCGAGGGTATGAAGTGCAGGAGAAATTAGAGACATCTACTTCCTGTATCAGAACTATTATCGCAACAATGTTCCTATGATATAGACTCTAAATCTCAGAGTGATTCAGACAATGTTCCTGTTCCAGAACGTTTCTTGATTCTCAGTACTATTTCTGATAATGTTCATAACGTCCCTAAGGTTGAACATTCAGCAGAGACATCCCAGTTGCTAAATTCAATTCCAATTTATATGTCACATGATTTGATTGCATTTCTAGACCCAATGTGAGATACACAACAACTTGGATGTAGTTGTATATATATATATATATATATATATATATATATATATATATATATATATATATACACATATAGTATATAGTTGTATAACTGCAACCTATAGATGTACATGTCATCAATGTTCAATGTCAATGTTGTCATTTCTGGAAGATGGAACGATGTGTTGTACATGCCATTTTGTGAGTACAGACAGAGTGTGAACATCTACGCATGAGACAACTAGTTTGCATATATGTTTATGATTGTATATAATAAAGCTGCTTGAACATGAATCACAGTGTTCATCTACTTCATCCTGACTAGACGAGCGACAGTACCCTCAGGAATAATTTCTCCTAACTCACCCGAGATCTTGATCATATCTCCTGTACCTCATCTGATCCTGCTGCTTTCTTTGAATTCGCTTTCTTTAGTACTGTTCTTACTTCTTCTAGGCTAGGCTCTGCTTCCCCTTTCTTCCCAGGCTATGTACAACTTCTATGAGAATTTCTTCATTTTGAAGCCGCTGGAAGTACTCCTTCCATCTACCTTTGATGCTCTGTGGATTGGTGAGCAGATTGTTGCTGGCATCCCTTATGAATGGTGACTGATGATTATCTTCCTTGTCTTTCTTTTTGTCTTTACCTTGCAACCTGATTAGAGTTTCTGCATGCAATCTGCTGAGTTACTTTCCAGAAACTGGTAGAGTGACTCTAATGCCTTGTTCTTGCAGCTGCAACTGCACTCTTAGCCTTTTTGTTAGCCAACCAATACTCTTCTTTAGACTTGTCTGTCTTTTCCAGCTCCCATTTTTTCTGCACTCCTTTCTTTGGATAACCTTTTGGACTTCTGAATTTCACCAGGAGCTTTTCTTAGTTATCATATTGCAATACCTGACTTGGACACAGAAACAATTTTAAATGCCGCTGTTCTTTGACTCCACCTGTTTCTTTTCTTTCTGAGGTGCTAGAACCCTGAGTATTTCCCTGGAACTCATGTACTTTTGTTCTTGTCAACTTCTAGGTCTTTTCTGATGGTCTTAGAATCTTCTCTGTCCACTGCTTGTCTCTGATAGTGGTCACAAGTGGTTTATGTTGTGGGCCACCTATTTCACTGGGGATGACTTTGCTAGCTCTGATTCTACCCCAATGCTCTTTTTTTACTAGGTAGAAGTCTACCTGATGACATCCCTCACTGTCTTTAGAAGACTCTCCCTCTCCAAAATTCCCACACCAATTCTAGTCTGTTCTCCCCTGAGTAGTAGACTGGATCCCACGCCAGATTTATTTTTTTAGATTTTTACCTAATATTTAAGGCACCATGCTAAATTCATTTGTACCTCAATAAACAAAGGTTTACTCTAACTACAGAACTATGCATTACCATGTCACAAATCTTACTTGAACAGTAAGGTGTATTCAAGAGTTTAGCAATTTATTGGGAGTAGAGCTACTATAGTAGTAAGACTTTATTATTAGAAAGGTGGTCCCTTGCTGGATAGCTTTGTAGTGCAGGGCATTTTTTTCTGGGTGATGAATGAGTTTGTGTGCTGTAGTTAGTTGTGAATATGTTAGGTAGTTGTGCAGTTTAACCCAGTTTAACTGCTTTAAGCTATGATAATGGTGGGTCCTATGAGGGAGATTGGTGGCAAATTTAACTATTTTATTGTAACAGGACATGAGTTACTTTCTTTGAGTATTGTTTAAGTTTGTTGGGATAGGAGTGGCATATAATAGAGTTGGCAGTAAGAAGGTGGTGGATAGAGGTTTTCTTGCAGTGTAAGGAATCCATTGATCCTATAAAAGGAGCCTAGTTTCTGTTGTGTAGATGTAATAATGTGCAGTATATGCTGGTCATACTTGAGCTTGTCATCTATTATAATGCCTAGAAGTTTACTATGAGTTAGAGTTTCAGTGACAGTATTATTTGCTGACTTTATGGTGAAAAATTGCTTTTGATTTTGGCAAACTTTTGAGGTAAAAAATATTAACTTAGTTTTCTTGGGGCTGAGTAGGAGGTTTGATTCTTTTGAGCCAGGTTTCTACAGAAGAAAAACATTTTTGGGTAATGTCTTGGAGCTTATTTATTGTTGAGGCTGCACATATTAATGTTGAGTCATCTGTGTATTGAACTAAAATAACATGGCGAGTGGAGGTTATTAAAAATATATATTAAATAGGAGAGGACCCGGGATAGAACTTTGAGGCACAAGTATAGTAACTGGTTGAAAGGATGTGTAGGTTTGTTGTCATTCAATGGCTTGTTGCCTTCCAGATAGGTAACTAAGTAATTGTGAGAAGGAGTTTTGTGAAACTTCTATTGAGGAGAGCTGAATGAGCAGTTGCTGTTGTGAGACAGTATCAAATGCCTTTGACAAGTCTAAGAACATGGTGAACACAAGCAGACCATCATTTCTATGTCGGTTTATTATATCGGTAAAATGTAGTAGAGCAGTAGTGGTGTTGTGCTGCGGCCTAAAGCCATGTTGTGTTTCTGAGAGCAGGTTATTTGAGGTTAGGTACTGCATCAGCTGCACATGGATGCATTTCTCTAATATTTTGGAAAGGGGGAGAGAATCAATATTGTTCTATAGTTATTACAATCTGTAGATGTGCTGCCTTTGTGCAGTGGGGGAGGGAATCACTATTGTTCTGTCATTATTAAAATCTGTAGATGTCTGTAGATGTGCTACCTTTGTGCAGTGGTACGTTGTTGGGCTGTATCTTTCTTCTATGGATGAATTCATTAGGATGGACACAGGGAAGGCTATGACTCTGTGGCCATTTTAGGTACTCTAATGGAAGTTGGTCTACAGCTACAGATGTAGATGTTAGTTTAAGGAGCAACTTCATTACAAGTGAGATGGGTACTGGACTAAAACTGAAGAGCTGTGGTGGTTTTGGTTGGACGGGGTAGAGAGAGGATGGCAGGTGTATTAGTCTCTAAGAAGGAGATAATACTGATTATATAAAGTAAGAATTAAACTGTGTGGGGATAGAGTCTGTCATAATGTCTGTTTTTGGAGAGGGAGTGGTGGTCTTGCCAGGGTGGAGTAGTTTATTTAGAGATGACCAAAAAAGTTTTGGCTTGTTTTGATATTTGTCTTGTAGGTTGGTATAGTATGTTTGCTTGTCCTGTCTGTCTTGGAGTTTTGCAAAGTTTCTAAGATGTCTACATTTCTGGAAGGCATTTTGAGTTCTATTTCTATACCAATTTTTCCAATCTTTATCCCTTTTTATCATGAGATATTTTTTTTGTTTCTTTTGTGAGCCATGGAGCAGGGTTGGACTTTACTCTTTTATTACGGACTGCTGCTAGATTATTTAAGGTCTGTAAGAATATGTTATTAAAGTGTTCTACAGCAGTATATAGTGGCATTGTTCTAAGTACATTCCAATTATATTGTTTTAGTGTTTAAATAAAAATATTTTTGCTGAAATTGGTTGTATTTCATATTTGATTATAGACAATATGTTTATCTAGGTTATGATGAGTTCTAATGGCATATGTTGGTATGTGGTTAATTATGCTGAGAGGCAGCTTACTTTTGTCAGTTTGTTTGGTTTGTTTGTAAGGATCAGCTCTAATGTTGAGTGTCTTCCTGAAATTTTATTGATTCTAGTCGGTGCGGTTATTAATTGTTTGAAGTTGTACAAGTTGATGGATTCAGTGGGAGTAGTGGAATTTATGAGTTGCCAGTCTATATTTAAGTCTCCAAGTATTATAGTTTCATGGTTAATTTGTTGGGATATCCAATGCAGAATGTCTTCAGCAGTATCAATGTTATTTCCTGGTGGTATATAAATTGCCTTTAAACATATAGTTTTCCTATTGCTGATTTTAGGAGTGTTATTAGAAGTTCAGCATTGTTAAATTTGGGTTTTTCCTGTGGGAGTAAGGTGGTGGTTAGGGAAATTTTATAGATGATTGTAACCCCACTTGCACACTTGTTTTGTCTGTCATGCCTGAGTATATTATATCCTTGGGGGTTGATCTCTTTATCCTTTGTTTCCTTTTTTAACCAGGTTTCGGTAGCTATGACTACCAAGAGTGTATGTGGCAAGGTAGGCACGTATGTTTTGGATTTTATTGCACATACTTTTTTGGTTCATATTTAGGAAGGTGAGTTTGGGTTTTATTTTTTGTTGAGAGATATAAGGTGACTGGTTTATTTTGGAGTTGGAAGTTATGCATGCCTTTCATGGGCTGACACATTTCCAAGAGGTACTGTGTGTTACAGATTATGCCCATGTTGCAATTAGGGACCCTCCTGGTCCAAAAACTGAGCGGTACCGCAATAGGAAAGGGTACCATTCCATCAATTACAGGGTAGCATGTGATGCATAGGGATGTACCAATGTCTCTGCCCAGAATCCTGGCAGTGCACATGATTCCCATATCTGGCACACTAGCTCACTCTACTGCCTCTTCCTATATGGTAGGAAGCCCAGTGGTTATCTTTTTGGCAAGTTGATTTTTTTTTTTACAAAGTAGTTATTCATGTTAAACATAATTGCTGCATATTAATCTTTACTTTCCTGTTTTGTCCCCTCCCCTCTTTTTAAAGATGATGCTGGATTGGCCACCCCTGCTGTGAACTTGATTTTGGTCACTCCTCCCATTTCCATCTCATTTGCTCACTCAGCTGAGTACAGTGAGATCATTTTGGAAGGACTACCCTCTTACTTCTTTGATTTTGGACACTCCTCCTGTTCCCATCTCATCAGCTCAGTCTACTGAGTATAGAGACAGCATTTGGGAAGGCCAAACCTCTTAGTTTCTTGATCCTGAACTATTTTCTGTTTCCTCCCTCTCCAAAAAAAAAAAAAAAATTACACTTTATTTAGCTGTTTTACTGTACTTGTGTTCTTCATACTATGTTATCTTATTTTTGCTGCATACTCTTAAGTGTTCAAGTGCTTTTATACTGCTGCATTTATTACTGCTTGTTAGTAGCCTGATTAATCTATTATTCTAAGCATCTTAGTTTTGGTTTTAGAGCTTGTACTTCAGGGCAGTTACTTCACATTTAAGAATGTTTTTGTGGTATACACTCTTGTGGAGAAACCCTTATCAAAACCCTCTCTCCGTAAGTCTGCCCAAGTATTTGGAACATTATGTCTGGACAATTCCCATCATTTTCTCCTGCCAGCCTGGTCAACATGGGCATACTAAGACAGTGTAGCATTTGCCTCATGTTTACTGACATCCCTCTTCTCCTAGCACATAATTCTACTGCTTGAGAGAAATGCATCTACTTCAGTAACCTGGAATCCATGCTCTCTCATGCCACAAAACAGACTGACAAACATTCCACACAGAACACCAAACACATCACACACAGCAGACAACACACCAGTGTCTCACAAACACAGCCCACAAGGCATAACAGTAAACCAAACATACTAATCATTAGCAACTCAGTTGTGAGATACACTGATGTCCCCCTCACCAGGCTCAACAAGGAGAATGTCACAGTCAGTTGTCTGCCTGGAACCAAAATACACCACATCATACATGCACTTAAGTCTCTCCACAACAAGTACAAATATGACTCTGTCATTGTCCATGTTGGTGTGAATGACTTGAGATGTACCTCTCTAAACTATATGAAGACAGACATGATTGAGCTCTCAGAGTATGTGTCCAAGCAGGTATGACCCTAACCCTAAGCAGCATCCTACCTTCGCAAAGAATGATACCACAATACCAACAAAAAATAATTGACTTCAACAATTGGCTTAGTTTCTGGTGTCATTCCAAGGGCATCCAGTATCTGTCTGGGATGACATGGTTGGCAGGCCTCAATGCCTTGCCAGAGATGGCTTCCACCTGTCACCACTGGGATTCTGGATACTAGCTAAGGCCCTCACCACCCCCATTGTGCTTTTTTTAGGCAACGTCCCAAAAACAAATCTTCAAACATAAAAGATCTGTACTAGGTATTATCAATGTCTAAAGTGCTATATTTCAGCATATACACCTCTAATTGTTGCACATTATCAAAATTTGTAACATTAACATTATAAATTCTAATAAAGTTGCCAGATATTCAATTCTCATGAAATGCAAATGGATTTTTAAGCCAGGAATCCAAGTCCAATTTAGTGTTAGAGGCACTGTTAGAATCTAATAAACAGTCACCTTGTTTGTTACTGGACTGTTGCATTTCATTATTGTTCAGTTCCGTTTGTCCATTTTATTCATCTTGGTCCAATAAAACCCTTGGAGTCCTCTGGAAGTCCTGGTCAGGTTCACAAAGTCCATTTGTGTTGGAAACAATACAATTATGTCTGTTAACAGCTTGTTTTGGCCGTGCACCATTAGTTGGAGGATGTCCCACCTCCTGGTTGCCAGGTAACCAGCTGTTGGCTATAGCCGATGCCATAGAGGAACAAAGAGGCATTAACAACTCAACCAATTGTGTGAGTTGTCCAACCAGTTTCCTCAAATCACCCATCTCTCCACCTCCTGATGCCATGGGATCGGGGCTGCAGTGAAAACAATTGTCTAGGCTTCCAAATATACCAACAGTAAACCAAACAGAAAAAAGCAAGTGCTGAAAAAAAGACTCAAAACCAAAAGAAACGGCGCAAAATACACCAAAAATGCAGCTCCAATAAATCCTCTTTATTGTAGGCCCCAGCAGGTGTAAAGTAGTACAAACACATAAACGCCAACACAACAGATATGTTTTCGTCCTAAGACTTCATCAGATGCAAAATAAATCAATCAAGAACCCATTATATTTATATACTCCTCATTAAAATCCAACCAGTGAGAGAAGAACATTAATTAAGATACAATAACTAGTGTAAACAGCAAAGAACTCTTTTTATGTTTAAACAAGCATAAAACCCTAAAATCTTACAAAATGAACACTTATAAAAATGTGTTTCAATTTATGAAACCAAAATCCAGTAGGATTTGCATTAAAAACAAAACATCTTAAAAAGATTTAAATCTTAGTTAAAAAATATATGTATGTATATAAATAAAGAACAAAAACTAAAACTCAAACAGTGAATGAAGTGAATGTATTAAATAATCACATGTATACTTGGTCCTTTACTCCAGCTCCTACAGGTTTGCAGCTTTCAATTTCAGGACTGGTGCTAGAGAAATAATATCAGTGAGACCAGAGGGCTTATTAGCTTCCAGTAGTATTTGACAGTAAACTTCTCTGAACTCTATTCGAGTCTCCCAAGGTTCACCACTTAGGTTCTTAACTATTTCTTCCAATACAAAAAAGTTATACTTTGCTTCTGTACAAGAAAGACTGTGTTTATAAAATACACTTCCCATATTTTTGTGTGTACATCGTAGGTATGCTCATAAATTCTCTTCATCGATTTTCTTTCGGTCTTGCCCACATAAAATGAAGTACACTTATTACATAAAGCTATGTATATCAAGCCACTAGAATCACAAATGCTATGGACACTACTGGCAAAATAAATGTCCCTATCTTCTAAAATTAAACTGTCTTTGTTAGGAAAAACAAACCTGTTTCGTGGACATCCTCTATTAACAGGCTTTACAAATAAAGGAAGAAACTGTTGTCCAAGAGTAAAAAGGAGCAAATTCTAAATTGGAAAAACTTCATTAGCCTCAAATAGCAAATTAGATCACTAGTGAAACACTCCAAAGCCAATTATGAATCAAAACTAGCCTCCAAAACAAAGGGAAACCACAAAGAATTCTTCAGTTACATCAGAAACCTCCTTGCCAAGGTCCAGGTTTGTGCCGGATTAGTACTTAACAGTATCACTTACACTGATCCCGTTGACTTAGCCACTCTGCTAGATTAAGTGTTAAAGGCCCTATCCAAGGCATAAAACGCAGCTTCCATGGGACCTAATAGTATCCCAGGCTGTATTCTGCAGCATCTCCAGCAAGAACTAGCTTCACCACTGAGCACCCTCTTCAACCACAGCCTAAGGACAGGCTTCATTCCTGGAAGGTGGAGAACTGCCATTGTCATCCCCTTGCACAAAGGTGGTGCCACTACTGACCCTGGGAAATTACTGCCTAATTAGCTTGACAAATCTGATCTGTAAAGCCATGGAGCATATTATTATGCAGCTCATAAACAAGGACATAACCTATTTCAGATTCATCAAGGGCAGATCTTACCTGTTGAACCTGGTTGACTTCTTTGACACTGGCACCAAGGCTCTGGATGAGAGAAAGTCAGTACATACATCTTACCTTGACTTGGTCAAGGCTTTTCACACAATCCCCCACTCAGACATCATCAAGAAGCTAACACAACTTGGTGTAAATCCGTATCTTATCAGGTGGGAGGCCAAATGGCTCGCCGGCAGGACCCTCAAGGTCAAAATAGGTGGCTCCACGTCTGATAGCAGACCTGTTACTAGTAGAGTTCCCCAGAGATCTGTCCTGGGACCCCTACTATTTGACATCTACTTCTCGAAGGTCCAGGGAAAGACAAAAGGCCTGTGGCTGACCAAGTTTGTAGACGACTGTAAGTTGGGGTGCAGTCATTGACTCCCCAAATGATGTTAACATACTGCAAGAGGGTCTCATAGCAACTAATGACCGGTGCCAAAGTCATGGCCTCAAGCTAAATGCAAAAAAAAAATGTATCTTCATACCATTCATCAAAAACATAGCCCTTTGTGATTACCACATCAATGGCAACCCCCCAAATACACAACCTGTGGTGAGACACCTGGATACTCAGGTTGATAACAATTTCACATTCGGCCATCATATAACGGCAGTGGTCAGAAAAGCCTTTTACTTGGTCCATCTCATAAGTAAAGGGATTGCATCCAGAAAAATGAGGTTATTACCTCTCTATACTCCTCCCTCATTGGACCGATAATTGAGTATAATGCCCCATTTGGTATGTACCTCTCCAAACATCTGCATCAACTGGAAAGGCCACAGAAATACCTCACAAAGAGAATCCATAGCCTCCAAAAGCTGTCCTATGTGGACAGGCTCAAATCACTGTCACTTTATTTGGTATCATGCAGATTGCTCAGAGGTGATCTGTGTCTCACCTACAAGGCAATCTTTGACGCTGCCTTACTAAAGATGCTCCATATCTTTAAGTCTAACTCCTCACGTTTTACCTGCTCAAAAGGCCTGAATTTAATTTGTGACATCACCAAAACCTGCTGGAGACAAGTTTGTCTCTCAGAAGCTGCCCTGTCTCTGGAATAGACTTCCCATACATGTCAAACAGAGAACCTCGCTGACCGCCTTCAAATGCAACCTTGATGAATGGATGAGAAAACAAACATTTTTCTCAGGGGTTCCACCCGTGTCCCTCACTAACAGGGGTGACATGCTGATTGGGGTTTCTTTTTGGGGGATAAACTCTTGGCTAGGCTTGTAAGGGCCCCAGGGCCATTAGCCTAGTAACCTCCTATGATCATATGATCCTATGATATCTACTGGAGCCATGGCTCATTACTCTGGTGAGAAATTCTTCTGGAACTGCAGAGGAGAAATAAAACACATCCCTGTCCCAGACATGTACTGTGATTGAGAGAGTTTTTGGCCTCCTGAGGAGCCATTTCAGGTGCCTGGATGAGTCTGGGGGTGCCCTTCTGTATGACTCATCGATTTTGTTTAGGATATTCACTGCCTGTTGCTTTCTGCATAATATGACCATGCACCAGTCTGGTGGTGAAGTGACCCACGCTGTTGCTGCAGCTCCCAGTTGTAGTCCCACTTTGACTAGTGATGACCAGCTGGCAGCAGTAGTAAGGGACCCCCTGTGGCAGGCTTGTGCATGGCATGCAACTGCACAGGTTAAGAGGTGGCATCTTGTCCAGAACTGTGGACCAGGACACTCAGGTTAGTGTTTCCTTTTTTGGTAAAAAAACACAGAGTATAACTGATGCATACGGGGATACCTGTGGAGTGATGCCTGTGAGATAAGCTGAGTGGTGCATCATCTGCTGTTACAGTTCATTTGACATTTTCCCTCATTTTAAAATTGTTTTTGTTACCATGTCTTTGCCCGAATGCTAACTGATTCCTGTTCAGTAATGCAGAAAGGCATCAAATCAATAAATATATCAACATTTGCACCTGCTGTATTTAGTATCTTTTGGTTTAATTATTTGTTCACTTTGCAACAGAAAGTGGTACTTGCAACAATGACAAATTCAGTTACATATGCTATTTCTGTGTAATGAATTATGTTGTACTGAACATCAGATTTCTTTTTTACTGTCATTCAAAATAATTATAACTTCAGAAACTGTCATAATTTCTCCAGTGATGAGGTTGTACTGGCAGCAGTTAAGTGTATATAGCAGGATGATTATTTTAATGTGTCATTTTTTTAAGATGTATTGGAGCTGGAAATGTTTCCTGACTGCTATTGTGATTTCTTATGTAACTTTAACCTTAAGGAATTGTAATCCACATTTCATTGTTTTTTGTCCAGTGTTCATTTATGTACTTAAGAGATGCACATAGATTTCCCTTCTCCCCACTATCCAGTTCCAATTAAACAGAAAGTTAAACAATTGTAATTATTAGAATATGGTGAAAGTAATATCTGTAAAGGGAATAACTGTGTGTATATGTAACTCCCCACTCCTAACAAGACCTTATTTCAAGTAAACATAAAGATTTATCAATGAATGTAATTCACAGCAGTTCCAGATCAAATGAGTCACGCGCATCACTTAAATGTTTTAGTTCCATTTTGAATTTCCCTATAATACATTAAGAATAAATATCATTTTAACCAAGTACAGGAAACTAAAATCACAACAAATTAAACATATATATAATTTCATTAGTAAACTAATATTCATAATTACAATATTTTTGTTTTGTCCAAATTCGAATATGTAGAATCAGAAATTCCCAGGAGAGTGTTGAGGGATGGCAATTTCTCTCTCAGTTTTCGAAGATATCATGTACCGCTACTCTAGGAAAATGGATATTTCTTTAAGTCTATCAGTTGATTTTTTCTGGGTTCCCACAAATTTATGATTTTAAGTTGTGCTGCTCTAAAATATATAGCATTCTGGGAGAACGTTCATTTTTTTATCGCTGCTCTTGCCATCATCTTTATTCTTTCTTCTGTCCTTACTGTCCTATCAATGGTTTTTGTTCCATGTGAAGAATTAAAGGTCCCAAATACAGATTAAACAGTATGGGAGACAATGGGCACCACTGTCGAGTTCCATTTTTAATTTGAATCCTTTTGGAACATTCATGATTTATATATAAACTAGTGTATGCATTCTTGTATAAATTTCTTAACATAGAAATAAAAGGCTGAGGTATATTGTAATATGATAATGTTTCAAATAAATAAGCCAAATTAACTCTATCGATCTTTTGAGCATCAATTATTAAAGCATATATGTTCATATTTTTATACTTTGCATAAGATATTAAAGTATGAAGAGTTAATGTATTGTCTGTAGTCTGTCTCCCATCTATAAACCCCACCTGTTCTTCTGATATTATCAAGTTTATTATTTTTTTTAATCTACTAGCTAGAATAGATGTCATGATTTTCATATCAATATTCAACAATGATATGGGCCTATAATTGTCTGGATTTTTGGGATCACTATATGATATAATTAAAGGTCTGTAGAACTTCATCAACTGTAATCAATGCAGTCAATTCTCCATGAGAATCGAAAATTAATTTTCTGTAAGAACTCTTTTCTCTTCATCATGCCCATGAGTTTGTTGCTCACCATATATCTGATTAAAAATTGATTCAAAATCTTCTGGTAAGCATTCCATCCCCCATCACTATGTAACAGTTGTTATATGACTGTAGAATAGAGTAAATTGAAGCTATATAATGATGTTGGTTCACATTGGGGGGCATAAACATAAAAGTACTATCCTTCATTGTTTCCCACTGGTCATTAGTCAAAAATGTGTCTTGTAATAGAATAAAACCTGCTTTTGATTTAAAAAACATGGTATCTATTTTTGTTTTCCACCTTAAATGACAAAGTGTTGGTATTACGTTGATTTGTTTGAAGCAAAAAAGCCATCCCATCCTTCCCAGTGCCTATATCCACTTTCCTCCCGGACCAGGATGAGGTTTTTTTTTTACATTGGATAACCCACCCAAGTAGCTAATAAATAGCATGCAAAAACTACACCAACTATATTCACATCTACAAGTCCTAACCCAGACATTCCCTACTAAACCTTTTAACTAACAGTTCACCTAATAAGCACACAGTTATTATACATTTGTTTAAAAACAAGCATTATTTAAACATTCCTACAATATTGCATTTAATTTTTATAGATATTACACAACTACTACTACTGTTTGCTAATTATTATATATATATATATATATATATATATATATATATATATATATATATTTTTTTTTTTTTTTTTTTTTTTTTTTCCCCAAAAGTTAAAAGAAATAAATTTATATTTATTATTTTACTTAACTAAAAAAAAACACAAAACAAACACAAAAAACAAAAAAAAAAAAAAAAAAAAAAAAAAAAATAATATAGATTCTTATACAGCAACAGCCAAACCATACATTTTTGTCCATACAAGACACACTTTACCTCATTGATCGTTTCACAGTCATTTTATGTTGCAGCAGTCCAGGCAGTTCATTTTTTTTTTTTCATCCCGTGAGAGGGAACCATGAATGGACCGGACTCTCTCACCACACCACCTCAAAAGCACCCCCCCTGCTTCCTTTACCTTGTTTCCTGTTTCCTCATGGGTCAGGAAGCCGTAGAAACCATAAAAACTCTCTGATGTTTCGTGTAAGGAAGACGAAGAGAAGATCAAAAAAAAAAGCGGATAATTACCAGGCAGAAGAGAGAAAGAACACACCATACACAGGTCTTGGTGTATTTGAAGCTTGGGAATTCCTGTAAGCTCTATATGCTCTCGAATGTCTCACTAAATGTTTGTGTTTGGGATGTTAGGTCTTGTAATGCATGCATCTTGTAAACAATGCAGAACTTAATTTCTTCCATCGTAAGTAACCTGTTGATCAAGCTGATGTTGTCTCCGCACATCACTTATTGATAGGCCTGGTGATGGTGCAATTGATCTGGAGGATGGGCTACCATGAGAACTGTAAGGTGAGCTAGTGCAATGGTGTGAGCTACACAAGGAAGTTAATCCTGCTGTCAGTGACCTGGCACTGCTGTGTGACTGTGGTCTTGACCTGGAATGTGAGGTTCTCCTAGGTGCAGATGACCATTGACATGGCCTGCGAGAAATGTGTTGCGACTGCTCACTGTGAATATTGACATTACTGTCTTGAGAACCAGTGTGTGTACCATTTGATCTCTGCTCATGTGTCTAGACAGTACCCTGTCCCCTGCCCCTTGTAAGATTGAGTCCAGCTTCACTCTGGTGTGTCCTAACTAGTGTAGAGATGCAGGCTGCAACTGATATTTAATGTGCCACCATACTAAGCATCAGTGATACCATGGCTTTATCCCTACTCTCGGACAATTCAAAATAGTGTTGGAAATCTTCACACATCCCCTGTGGGACTTTGACCATTTCTAGCTGACTCTGTGTTGTAGTGGTCTGAGCCCTAACTATGTCATGACACATTTCCTATTGTGTAACCAAGCTTTATATGTTTCCTGAGGTAGTTCTAAATATTTTCTGCATCTGGCACCTCTTTGTAATGTTGTCACTGTGGGCAATGTGGCCTCAGCATGTCTGCCTTTGTCCACAAGCTGCTCTTCTGTGTGTGAAGAAGCTGGTGTAGACGTGCAGGTTTGTATCTGCTGTACAAGCATGAGTGGAATGAGAGCTTTTTTTTGACTTTGTGATGCACTGTCACTTTCTCTAGAGTTACTAACATATTGTGAGGTGAGACAGCCTGCCATTAAACTTGAAGCCTGCCTGCAACTTCCCTTAGGTTGCCTCATAAATCCAACTACATCATCATCATCATCATCAGCAGCAGCAGCAGCAACACCCATTCTATTCCTGACTTCATCCATATTTACTGGTACCGTTAAAATGTTTGTTTCTGATGCTGACTCTGTAAACGAAATCATTGCAAAACATTAGTAACAGTGCAACAGCATATGGTATAACATGTTTACAAGGGGGGGAGTGAGACACTTGCCATAAAGTTTGCCTTGATTTTCATTAGCTGCTAATGCACAAGGCTGACTTAATAATAATGAACTGTGATGCGTTTAATTGCAAAAGTGTTTGCCACCATTTAGTTTTAACTAGAAAAAGTGTACATTTTAAACCAGTTTTCAGGAAATGATGAATGCAAATGCTGCAGCAGACTTTGGTTTGATGGAACCTTATCCACACCACCTCCAATAGTTCCAGTTGCACCATCTTCTGTATCATAGTCATCCCCGTGGATGGACAGAAAGAATTCCTCATTAGATGTTAAAACAATAAGATTTGGAGACCTCCCCCAGTGGTCCTAGAAAATGTGGCTTCATGTTTTGCTCCTCTTGACTTGTCTGGGCCTCCCTTTACCAAACAGCAGTTTTCCATATGTCCTAAGTGCAGCCATGTGTTCACGGTTTTCCTCATCACTAAAGTTATCATGTCTATGCCTTGCTCCCTTATTCTCCATCAGTACTACACAGGAAGAAAAAAGGAAAACAAAATACAAGGGCTACAGCCAGACACTTGTCTCACTACTGTCTGGATGACATCAGCTGTTGAACTATAAACCACTGGCCTGCTATTCCTGCCACCAACATAAGTAAATAAATAAACAAACAGAACTGTTATATAAACTGCACAACTTCAGTTTATTCAATAAGGAAAGTTGTTTGTCTTTTCGGCTTTTCCCAGTTAGGGGTCACCACAGCAGAACTCCGGTCCACTAATGATTGGCAGTCGATTTTTATGATGCCGAGTTGCCAGCCCGACGCCCAACCTTCAGCGAAGGCACACCCATTTACGCATGTCTTTCAGAGGCCACTCGACCATGGGGAGGACATGCAGACTCCACACAGAAGGCACTCCAGCTGAAAATCTAACAAGAGAACCTCTTGCTGTGACATAACACCGCTACCGCTGTATTCAATAAGGAAAGTAATTACACAAAACTCAAACTGCACTACCATTTCCATGTATTCCTCCATTGCTGACAGTAGTAACTAAAACATCACATTTATCAAATGTGTATTTGTGCCCTTTGCACATTATACTTTCTTAAGTGCAATGACCATTTTCCCATGCATGCACAATCACTAACAACTGTAATGATCTAATGATCCTTTATTACAGTTTTAGTGAACAGCACCACGTCAAACAACTGCAAGCACTTGACCAGAATTACCAGTCATACAATGGCATCAATTGCACACTACCTTCAAAATGTATTGAAAGTGAGCTTTAAAACTTTATGACAGTAACTACTTGTTTTAATAAGTAACAATTAATTTATGAAGTTTTTTTTGTACTTTTTGATGTCTGCAGTATCCTAACACATTTGCTGCCTGTCTTGGCTATTGTCAGCATGGCACAATTCAACATTTTGGTGTAAATTCAGGTCAATATAGACATTTAGTATATAAATTAGACTACTTTACATGGATGTCTATGAATTGTAGTATAATGCAAACATGTTACTAAGTATATCAGCGTATTTCAGATTTTGATTGATTGTGAATTCACATCCCACGGTACATGAATGTATCTAAAACAGACATGGAAGCCCTGTAGACATTTACCAACTCCACAGTACTCTGCAACAATGCCAAGCTGTACTTGGAGATACACTGCTTACCCTAAACTAGCCAAAACACAAATATACTTCTAAGATTCAAAATGGAGTCATCTGAATGTGACTTCATGAAACATACTGCTGTTACAGTAAAAGAGAAAAAAATGTATTTTTTTCAATAACCAATACTTTTTATAGATAAACTTAGAAATAATCCATTACTAATGGAAAGGTTATGTAACAGATTTCCTTTAAGAAAAAACAGTGTGTGACAAAACAGTTTTGGTTACTTTAATCAATACCTGGTTTAATGAGCATGCTAGCAAAAAAGGGTTTGATCAGGGTGATGTCACACCCAACAGGGAGTGGTTCTACCCCTGGTTAATGCAGCCCTCACCATACTCTCCTCATTCATTTTTTCTGGCTATTTGAATGATGGCAGCACCTGTGAGGTCATGAGGCTGTATTGATAGCTGGCCTGAAAAAGAGACCTTAGTAAGCTAGACCTTTTGCATGGCTTGTACCTGGAGAAGATACAGGTGTGCACTTGTCACAGTATGTGGAAGAAAATTGTTATCTACCAAGAGTTGGGTGACACAGGTGGATAACTTCACTGCACCCATGCAAATGCCAAATCATACACCAATGCACTATGTACCCAAAGAGTGGCGTACAGCAACAGTGGTCCCTCTCCACAAAGGTGGTGCCTCAATGGATCCTGGAAACTATCGCCCCATAAGCCTGACTAGCTTGGTCTTGCAAAGCTATGGAAAGGATCATCATGGACCTCATAAATAAAGATATTGGGGACCTACAGACACTGGATCCTACCCAGTTTGGCTTTGTTAAGGGCAGATCCTGCCTCTTAAACCTGGTTGATTTCTTTGAAACAGTCACCAAGGCCATTGACGAGGGGAAGGTGATCCACACAGCCTACCTGGACCTTGCAAAGCCTTCGATACAATACCCCACTCGGGCATTATAGATAAGCTCACCAGCTTAAATATAAACCCTATGTCACTAGATGGGTTGCAAACTGGCTCAAGGACAGAACCCACATGGTTAGAATTGCTGGAGCCATGTCAGACTCCAAACCAGTTACAAGTGGCATCCCACAAGGCTCAGTCCTGGGACCTCTCTTGTTCGGTATATATTTCTCGGCGGTACAGGCCAACACGGAAGGACTGTGGCTGACCAAGTTCGCAGATGACTGCAAACTGGGCGCCATAATCAACTCTCCAGCTGACACAAGCATCCTCCAAAAGGGCCTCATAGAAACAGACAACTGGTGATAGAGCCATGGCCTCAAGCTAAAGGCCAAAAAGTGTATAGTCATCCCCTTTGGCAAAAACAAAGTGCCCACAAATTACCACATAGGTGGTAATCCATTAAGTACAGAAGAAGTCATTAGGGACCTGGGGACACAAGTTGATAGCAATCTCTCATTTGACAACTACGTGGCCAAAGTGGTTAGAAAAACATTTTATATAGCCCACCTAATCATGAAGGGATTCACATCTAGATCAGGGGGTCATCGTGCCTCTTTACTCATCCCTCATCAGGCCCATAATTGAGTACAATGCCCCTTTTGGGATGTACCTTACCAGACACCTGCAGCAACTGGAAAGACCCCAAAAGTACCTCACCAAGAGGATCAAAGGGCTCAAACAGATGCCATATGCTGCCCGGTTAAAGAAACTCTAGCTCTACTCAGTGGCATACCACCTGCTCAGAGGCGATCTGTGCCTGACGTATAAAGCCATGTCCAACCCGGAATTAATGGACATGCTGCACCTCAGAAAAATCAAATCCCATCGAGCTACGCGCTCTAGAGACTTGAACCTCAGCATTGAAATAAATAGGACATGCTGGAGGGACAGATTCATAACCCAGAGGCTCCCTTCACTCTGGAATAAAATCCCAGTCCAGGTTAGGCAGAGTCCCACATTGACTCTCTTCAAGAGGAATCTTGATGAGTGGATGGGAGATCGTAGGTTTACCCCAGCTATCACTTCTGTGTCACTGTTAGATGGAGGCACAGTATACTAACCTCAAAAATAGGCATAGCAAAATTAATTTAAAATGGGTGGCGAAAGCCAAACACACTCTGGCTAGGCTTATAAATGCCCTAGGGCAGATAGCCTAGTATGAACCTATGAACCTATGAACCTATGAACACATACACAAATGCATGGATCTCGCCATACCCAACAGAACCAAGACATTCTCCTCCAAAAAAAGCAAGTAAATGTGGTGGTCTCCTGCCATAAACAGACTCTACAACAGAAGGAGGAAACTGATGCGGAATAAGGTGAAGTCCCAAGACTGGTAAAGCTCCCTTATCAGCCTCAACAAAAAGTTGAGATCCCTCATCAAATCCTCTAAAGCTAGCTATGAAAATAGAATTGCAGCAGATAGTAAAGACAACCACATGGCCTTCTATAGTTATGTAAAGAATCTCCACGGCAATACCCATATTTGCTGTAAGCTACTGCACAATGGTACCTCCTATACTGAGCCAACAGATATTGCCAGTATACTGGCCAACAGATTCAGTGCCAACTTTACCCCATCTCTTCCCACACAAGGGACCAGTCACAATACCAGTAAATTGCCAGGCACTCAGTATTACTGCTATACAGGTTAAAACAGCACTGTCCAAGGCCAATAATACAGCTTCTATGGGACCTGACAATATTCCTGGCTGTGTTCTACATGAACTACAGAGTGAACTGGCACCTCACCTGTGTGCCCTGTTCAATCACAGCTTCACCTCAGGCTTTGTCTCTACAGAATGGTGCACTGCTACAGTCATCCCTCTCCACAAAGGAGGAGTGACTACAGATCCTGGTGATCTATCGCCCCATTAGCCTGATGAGTCTGATATGCAAAGCTATGGAACGCATCATCATGGACCTAATAAACAAGGATTCAGGGAATCTCCAAACTCTGGATTCCACACAGTTTGGTTTTGTGAAGGGTACATCATGCCTGCCTAACTCGGTCAACTTCTTTGAGTCAGTCACCAGAGCTGTGGATGAAGGCAAGGTGGTTCACAGAGCCTACCTTGATCTGGACAAGGCCTTTGATACCATTCCTCACTCAGGAATCATAGAAAAACTTACTAAGCTAGGCATCAACCCCTATATCACTAGGTGGGTTGCAAACTAGCTCACAGGTAGAACCTACAGTGTGAAAGTAGCTGACTCCAAGTCAGACTGCTGACCAGTCACAAGTGGAGTCCCACAGGGTTCAGTCTTGGTTCCTCTCCTGTTTGGTATCTACTTCTCTGAAGTCCAGGTCAACATGAAGGGACTCTGGCTGACAAAGTTCACAGATGATTGCAAGTTGGGAGCTATTATTAACTCCCCAAGTGATGTTGATATCCTACAGAAAGGCCTCACTGAGACCAACGACTGGAGTCAGAACCATGGTCTTAAGCTCAATACCAAAAAATGTGTTGTCATCCCCTTGGGAAAAACCTGGTTTCCATGAATTACCACATCAATGGTAGTCCACTGAACACAGAAGACATTATAAGAGATCTGGGAACACAGGTTGACAGCAACCTCTCTTTTGACCACCACATTGCCACTGTGGTCAGAAAGTCCTTCTATGTAGCACATCTCATTGCTAAGGGTTTTTCATCCAGGAAGAAAGAGGTCATTGTCTCCCTCTACTCTTCCCTCATTAGGCCAATCACTGAGTAAAATGCCCCATTTGGGATGTACTTCACTAAACACGTGCAACAACTGGAGAGGCCACAAAGTACCTCACAAAGAGGATCCTAGGCCTTAAACATTTGTCCTATATGGACAGACTAAAAAAATTCCAGCTATTCCCTGTCTCATATCCCCTACTTAGAGGCGATCTCTGCTTGACTTACAAAGCCATGTCTGACCCAGTTCTGTTAGAAATGCTACATCTGAAGAAATCCCAGTCCCTCATTACCACACGCTCCAGAGACCTCAACCTCATTACTACAATCAACAGAATATGTTGGTGGGACAGGTTCATTACCCAGACACTGCCCATGGTATGGAATAGACTTCCCATACATGTCAAGCAGAGCACCTCACTGACCCTCTTCAGGAGAAATCTTGATAAGTGGATGGGAAATAGAAAATTCACTCCAGGGATCACTCCAGTGGCTTTACTCGACAGAGGCACTGGGAACTAAGGTTGGGTGGCACAATGCCAGGGTAATCTAATGGGCTGGGCTTGTAAAGGCTCCACGGCCATTAGCCTAGTACACACCTATGAACCACCTGTCAACCCTGACTGGTATAACCTACTCTGGATAGCAGTGCCCTGACAAGTATGATGATTTGCAGAAGCCTAGTGCTGACCAGCTGGCCGAGTGGGTTGACCAGGTTATGGTCAGAAGTCCAGAGTTGTATAGTAAGTAAAATTATATGTATATATATATATATATATATATATATATATATATATATATATATATATATATATAGGTCCCTATCAGTTGATCGAGTTTACAGAAACTCAAAATTCATATGGTCAAGACCATGTGATTGAGTTTTTGAAAATTTGAAGCTTTTGAATGGAGATTGTGGTACAGTGCGGATCTGGAAATGTTTCATTTTTCTCACTGGAGCTTGATTTGCAGGAATTGCAGGTGGGCTTCCCCCCCAATGTAAAAATGGTAGATTTTTGTGTTTTTTTTTTTTTTTTTTTTGATATTCGAGTTTTCGGAAACTCGATCATATGGTTTTGACTGTATGAATTTCAAGTTTCTGAAAACTCGATAATCTGACATAGACCCATATATATCTAACTCAAGGATCACTTGCATAAAATTAGACCTGTTAGTAACAGCCTGCATTTCATTGCTGGAACCTGTGTTCTGAGAGACTGCTTTTCAATCTATCTGGAAATATACAGAGCTAAGTATATTTTTTTGGTTTTAAAGTTTGTACTGTTAATTGTTGCTTATAGTTTTTCAGATCTCTGCTGAAAGTGTTTCCCCACCTCCCCCTATTTTCTGCTGTGTCTTCGGTTGGTATAACTGTTTTTTTCAGCTTGTGTGTTATCTAACTCAAGGATCACTTGCATAAAATTAGACCTGTTAGTAACAGCCTGCATTTCATTGCTGGAACCTGTGTTCTGAGAGAGTTCAATCTATCTGGAAATATACAGAGCTAAGTATATTTTTGGTTTTAGAGTTTGTACTGTTAATTGTTGCTTATAGTTTTTCAGATCTCTGCTGAAAGTGTTTTGTCCCACCTACCCTCCCTATTTCTGGTTCGTAGTTTAAATTTGGCGGCTTTTGCAGTTGCCCGCCCTACAATAGATTTGATCTGGGACACTCCCCCAGTCCCATCTCTTTACCACATTCTACCTAATAAACTCCTTCTGCACTTGCTTTTAGTCCTTTTTATTTTAATTGCATTTTTTAAACTGTGTTTGGTCTAATATTGCTGCATACGCAAGTGTGCTAGCTTGCACTGCATGTGTTATGTTTTTACTGCTGTTTTAGCTACTTTTCTGTAAAATAAAAATACTATAAGCCTGTTTCCTCCCTTTCCTGTAACTAGTGTAGTCCAGATAAAGATTTGCTGTATCCAGGACTGTATGTAAGCTTCTGAGCCCCCCAAGCCTTTCTGTGTTGGAGGGAAGCCTTCTAGCTTATCAGTGGGAGTGGTAAGCACTAGGTAACCTGTCTACCACATAAGGTGTGGTTCTAGCCCAGAAATTGTGGTTATTGGCCATTTGGGCAATCTTTTCCATCTCTCTCAACTTTCTGATTTGAAAGCCTGCATTTGCACTTGTTTCTGTCCTGTAACTCGTCTAGTGAAGATATAGATTCTTAGTTTTAGCAATTACATTTGCTTATTCGTGCTCAGCACTTGTTCAGAACTTGTAAGCACTAAATAAGCTACTAATTACTATAGCACTCAACCTTCCTCATTACCTAGACGAAAACAGATTTTGTACTTACTTTTCTCACTTACTTAGAGAAAAACAGCTCTTGTAATCACTTTCCTCACTTATTTAGAAGCAAATATTTTTTTATTCAGGCATGTCCAAGTGTCGGCTCCCAGTGTTCTCTCCTGTCTATCTGATGAATCTGGGCATCTTGAGGCAATGTAGAAATTGCCTCATGTACACAGACAACCCTCTCCTCCTACTACCCAACACTACAACCTCTGAGAGATGCACTTATCTAGCCAAACTGGAGGTAAAGCTCTCTCCAACCAAGACTGAACTTGACAGTCAAGAGGAGAAGGTAAACATTTGCACCACACCACACTCATCACATAGTCTCAATAAATCTACACCACCAAAATCCACACATAGTAACACAAAAACATTTGCGGAGGCTCTCAGTAATAATCTGTCTAAGCAAAAGAGACCTCCAAAGCAGAAATGCAAGCAGCCTCCATCCCCAACACAACCCAAATGACACATAGCCCACAGACTCAGTGTGCCACTCAACCACAGCAAATAAGGCAAAACAATGTACCCAACACACTAGTCATAGGTGACTCTATAGTCAGGCACACTGATGTCCCACTCATCAGGCTAAACAAGGAGAAAGTTACTGTCAACTGCCTGTCGGGTGCCAGGATCCGCCACATAACCCACGCACTCAGGTCACTCCACAACAAGTACAAATATGATTCTATCATCGTCCATGTTGGTGTGAATGACCTGAGATGTACCTCCCTGGACTACATGAAAAGAGACATGGAAGAGCTCTCCGATCTTGTAGCCCAGGCAGGTATAACCCTTGCCCTGAGCAGCATTCTGCCATCACCCAGAATGATACCGCAGTGCAAGGACAAAATGATTGACTTCAACAATTGGCTGAACTTCTGGTGTCATTCTAAGGGGATCCAGTATCTGTCTGCTTAGGATGACATGGTCAACAGACCACGATGCTTTGCCAGAGATGGCTTGCACCTGTTGCCCCTGGGATTCTGGATACTGGTTAAGGCTCTTGCCGCTCCTATAGTGCCTTTTTTAGACAAGGTTCAAATGACAAATTCACCACCATAACAGGAACAGGCAAGCAAAAACTGAAGGTAATGCTACTCAATGCTAGAAGTCTAGATCTCAAAATGCACTCACTTGAGGCACTCCTTAAAATGGAGAACATCAATATCTGTGCAGTGACTGAGACCTGGTTCAAGGCTCCAGAGAGCTCCCCTGCACTACTAGGCTATAACTCATACCACACTTTTCGGCCATGTAACCTGGACTGAAACACCAAAGGTGGAGGTGTGTCCATATTCATTAAGGATATCCACACCTCCAGGCTAATTGCTCAACATAATGCATCTGAGGTAAGTGCAGCTAACTCTGGGCAAAACTGCAATCTAAATTGTAGCTTGCTACAGATCTCCCACCATGCCCCAGGATTCCCACTCCTCTTTTCTTGATGTACTGGAAAATATTAGGGTTCAACCAAACACCCTAATAATGGGTGACTTCAACTACCCCACCATTAACTAGGAAAACTACTCATGTACCAACTTCTTAGGTCAACGCTTTCTGGAATTTATAAGCTCCAATGCCCTGGATCAACTTATCCACACCCCCCACCAGGGGCAACAATATCCTAGACCTAGTCATTACCAATATGAGTGACCGGTGTTCCACACCTGAAGTCAGTTCCTCGTTGGTCCGATCCGACCATAAGCTAATAACTCTTGATACCAACATCCCGCCCCCACCCCCATTAAAGAAACCATGGTAAAAAATTTCTCCAAAGCCAAATTCATGCTTCTTAAGACAGAAGTGGTGAACTTCATGACACCCATGCAGATGGACAATACAGTTACAACTGCTGAATCCTGCACAAATGCACTCTATAAGCACTTACACGAGTGCATAAATCGTGCTATCCCAAACAGAACCAAGACGCTATCCTCCAAAAAAAGGAAGCCAGTCTGGTGGTCCCCTGCAATAAACAAACTGTACAACAGAAGGAAGAAACTATTGCAAAAGAGAGTAAAATCCCATGAGTGGAGGAGCTCCCTGGTCAGCTTCAGTAAGAAGCTGAGATCTCTTATAAGATCCTCCAAAGATAGCTATGAAAACAAAATTGCCACTAATTCTAAGGACAACCAAAAAGCATTCTATAACTATGTCAAGAATCTTGATGGCAACACCCAGATCTGCTCTAAGTTACAGCACAATGGCACAAGAATTGAACCAACTGATATTGCCAACATACTGGCCGATAGGTTCAGTGCTAACTTTACACCCCCTACCCCCTAAAGGGCCCATATCTATACAGGAAAAATGCAGAGTCCCTGTAATCACAACTACTCTCTAAAGCCAAAAACACAGCATCCATGGGACCAGACAACATCCTAGGCTGCATTTTAAATGAACTTCAGAACGAACTGGCTCCCCACCTAAGCACATGTTCAATAATAGCCTCGCATCAAGCTTTGTGTCCACTGAATGGCGCACAGCAACAGTTATCCCACTCCACAAAGGGGGAGCCACCACTGATCCTGGGAACTATCACCCTGTTAGCCTGATGAGCCTGGTCTGCAAGGCCATGGAACGTATCATCATGGAACTCATAACCAAGAAAACCAAAACACTACTAAAAATCAAAAGAAAAACGAGTTGAATGGTAGGGGAAAGCTGAAATAAGCAAATACGAATAACGTAATGCTAAAGCAACTAAAAACTTTAATATGGTAAGCGCTTTCAGGGGTAAAAATATTCCACCTTCTTCAGACCAAAGGTCAACAGCTGTAGAGCATACATATAAGTTTAAAACATAGTGACAGACGTTGAACATAGTTACAAATGTAGAACATAATTCATCAGTAGATAACTGAAGGAATGTTGTTTGTGAGGTTCAAAATAGACATTATCAATTGCTGCAATAAGAAGTTCTTATTGTATGGTAAGTAGCTTAGCAGGTTAATGAGCAACTGAGCTTGCTAAAATCAAGGTAGTTAGTGGGGTGCAGAGAGGGGTAGTGGGTGGATGGAGTAGGTGCTGTTAGGGGGGTGTTGCAAGGGCATATTCTGCAATTTCTAGGTGTGCTTTTAGTAAAGATTTGAAGTGGGTGCAAGATGTTACAGAGGTAATATAGGGTGGGAGGGAGTTCCATAATTTGACTATAGTGCAGGAGAATAATGCTACTCCAGCAGAGTTATTGGCTCTCGTGACCTGTAGGAGGTTTTTGTTGCTGGATCTCAGTGGTCTGGTGGTGATGTAGGGTTGGAGTAGTTAGAATGCATATTGGAGGAGGGGAGTGGGGGTTACCTTCCTGAAAGAATGAACAGCACAGCCACAGATATTTTCAGAGAAAAGCTGTTTTACTTCACTATTACATACCATACATCAGACACAGTTCTGCAGAAAAGGAAATTCACACTTCCTTCAATTAATACATTTCAGCCTTTGCAATTCAGCTATTACACATACATTTTTTAAATCAAGAAATAAGACTCATTTCATATTTCCCCACTATCCTCACTGTCCTCCACAATTCATTTTAATTCACAATTAATTTTAATTTTACACTCATTGCTCTGATGTGATATTATATTTTTCTCCAAATGTACTTCATACCCTATATACATACATACATATATATATATATATATACATGGATTCACTTCAGAATCTCGAAATTCTGAAACATCGAATTTCATATGATCGAGATTATATGATCAATGTTTCAAAATATCAAAATTCAAAAACAAATGCAAAAAACCCCCAACAATTTAAATGTTTCTGCAGGGGGGCAAGCCCCCCTGCACCTCCTACCCCCATTACATAAATATCCCAACTCCAAGATCGCACTACAGCGTGGAAAAGGGAAATCTCCCATTCCAAAAGTTTGATCATATGTTCTTGGCCATTTGAAATTTGATCTTTCAGGATTTCAGCATTGTGAAGTGTCCCTACATATATATATATATATATATATATATATATATATATATATAGATATATATATATATATATGTAGATATATAAAAGCATCTAAACAATAGTACTGTGATCATGCAAGGGAATTAAATGTATGTGATTACCTTACTAATTAATTACTTTTGTGCACAGTACATTACGTAAATATGTCATATGTAAGTAAGTAAGCATCTTAGCAATTGTATTTATATATATATATATATATATATATATATATATATATATATATATTATTGTATATGACAATACTATCACTATTTTTTTTCTCTTTATCATTTTATATCATATATGTATCTTATGGAGCTTTTCTCCTTGGGTCTCCTCTGAAAAAGCGCATCTGCCCAGTCAGACTAACTCGGTCAACAAATGTAAACAAATAAATAATAAATAAATAAATTCAATAGAATGCTTAAGTAGTGTATTGCAATAATACACACATGTATGCATACAACAGTTAAAATGAGAAAGAAAAATATAAATAAGAAATACAAAGAATATAAGACCTATTTATGTTTATATGTGAAATAAATTCAAGTACAGATAAACAATATTATCATTCTGTGTTGTAATTATAGCTGAGGAAGAGATACAGTATGACAGCCAACAACAGAACAGAAGAATGCAACATCTGGTTGTGTCCAAAAGGAATTTATTACTTAACTGTGCATAGTATAAGTTATTATACAGAATTCAGGGTAGCAGAAACAGTAATAAAGCAATGTTTTGGAAACTGATTTCAGCAGTACTCTTGTCAGGACCAGCCTTTGGTCAGCTGATACCCTATGCAAAAGGTCTCCACAGCACCCCCCCCAAACACAACCCTGTGGCCCTATTCTGGTCTACCTACACCATCCAGATTACTGGAAAAGTGTCGCTGCTAGAGTGGTGTCCTAGGAGA
This sequence comes from Protopterus annectens, assembly GCF_019279795.1. Lineage (NCBI taxonomy): Eukaryota > Metazoa > Chordata > Ceratodontiformes > Protopteridae > Protopterus > Protopterus annectens. Next base: position 270,086,222 of record NC_056736.1, on the reverse strand, counting down.
CCACCTAGATGGCCTATGCTTAAGGCCGGCTATGACTCCTGTAGACAATGTTGTTACACCTTCTCACATGAAAAAAATACAACTAAAGACTTCGGAGATCCAGGTCAATGAGTTATACTCTGATTTATTACCTTGATTAACTGCGATAATTAATGATTTCTTCTTTTCAGATGGTTGTCTGGGTACTGTAAACTCTGTTTGTAAAGTACATAGTTTAAGCTCATAGCCTTTCAGGAAAAACAAAAGCCCTTGCCATTTCAGTTCATCTATGTATAAACACTACTTTTATAAATTGTCCCACATATATAAGCACTTCCCCAATCACTGCCCAGTTGTAAGCAAAATCTCTTTTCATACACAAGTTTACTAAAATAAAAATATTTTTCTGTAGTGTTATATTGTACTACTACCTTGCATTAAAATGGTGTTGTGTGGATTTATTGTGCTTTTTCGGTTTTGTCTCTCCCCAACTTTTTTTTTTCTCTTTTTTTCTTATTTTGCTTGTGGGTTTCCTTCTCCTTTTTTGTTTTGTTTCTCTCTCATTTTTTCTTTTATACAGGTTCAAATCCCTCAGGAACAAACCAGGCATGTACCTCCTAGGCTAAAGACAGATCACCCTCTGCTCATATGGGGACGTCCTCACAGGTTCAGAGTGGAGGTGCCGGTCCTGCGTGCACTCTAGCACGTGGCAGCCTGGCAAGTCTCACAGAAAGATTGTTTTGGAGTTTGGTTGAGGATGCACTTGTAGAAGTAGTGGACAGGAGAGTTCAACCAGTCTAAGCCTCTCTTCAGCATGTAGAAGACACAATCACTCAGTTGGTGAGGTAGTGGATGAGAGTTCAGCCAGTCTAAGCCTCTCTTCAGCATGTAGAAGACACAATCACTCAGTTGGTGCCAACCACAGTGCCAACACAGGCCCCTACCTCCTCCACATTAGGATAATCCATTGTAACATCGTATGGCAGTGGATGCGTTTGAGCCACTGAGGACTGGGGTTACAGTTAACACTTCCTAAACCCTTCTTCCTTTACCATTTCTCCCTATTTCCCACCTACACCACCCTCTTATAAAAAAATTGAAAAAATGGGGGTAGGTCTATCCACTGACAAAAACATTCTGTCCATCCTTTCCCACCTCCTTCAGTTCAAACCCTCTTGATGTTTCCCTTTTGTGTTCACCCATATTTTTTGTCTCCCCTTGATTTTCAATCTGTCCTATCACCCCATTACTATTCTTTAATGAAACTATCAGGGTATCCACAAAAAGATGCCACTATATGAAAAAATTGTAAACCCCTTCCTTTTTTAAAACAACAATCCTCTTAGCTGCTGTAAAGTCCACATCTTTCTTACAGTGCTTTCAGCGTGTCTGTGCTCAGCCGCAGTTGTCCGTGATATGCCATGGCATATACCATTTACGATTCTGCAAAATAAGTCAGACTTTGGAAAAAATAAACCTTGTACAATTTACACTTTTATGAAAAATGGCTGTGATTACAATTGCTTGACTTTTCTGTATTTATTACACCTGCATTTCACTGACCTTATTTACATATCTGCACAGTGTCACTGTCCACACATGACTGCTACTCACTTTTGAAGACCCAGACTATGAATATCAGCCCTTGTGTCCCTGCAGTGGAATGTTCATATATTCCAAAACTTAAAGTTGACAAATTCTTATATCTCAAAAACGGAGCAGTTGGGTGGATCAAAAAACACTTCAAACACAATAATCCAGCTTGGTAACCTCTGTAAGCCTGAATAAATGTTCTGGAAGCTATATATATATATCGAATGATTTTATTAAAAAATAAAAAAATTAAAAAAACAGGATACAAATGGCTGAACACAGCCTGTAACACACTAACAGTCCCAATGAGGTAAAACTTTACTGTCAGATGAATTCAGTCCGCAAGTAAAAGCAATGGTGTAAAAGTCTTAATTGACTGGAGTGCTGTTAGCTCACAGTAGCTGCTCCTATTGTTCAGTAGCTGCAACTGAAACTAAAAACTTTGCAACTGCATGTCCCAATTGACTGCACACCCTTCAAGTGTCCAAAATATGTTGAAATAACAGCAAAGTAGCAGCAAAATGTGGTAATCAAATCATACCAAGGCAATAGTTCCAAATAGTCACTGTTGTACCTCATGAGTGTAACTGCCAAGAATAGCAGCACCAAACAACTCCAAGGAACCAATTCCCAATAGTCGAAAAAACAGCTAAATATAAGAAGTCAAATAATTCCAAGGAACAGTTCCCAGTAATCACAGTTGAACTTGTGGGTATAATAATAGCACAAATAGCAGCACCAAACAAATCCAAGGAAATAATTCCAAATGGTAAGTGCTTCCGTCCACCTAAATGTGGACTTTCTCAAACCTCTTTTGTTTATTCAGCTGTTTTTTCTACATAGAGTACACGTAGACATGGATGGCTATCAGAGGCTATGGTAAGCGTGTGTCTCAATCTCAGCTGTAGAGTGGTCATGCTTCTCCAGATTCCTCCACCACCCAGTGTGGCATCAGTACTCAGGTCACCTGGGCCATAGTCAGGGCCTTTACTCCTGTATGTCACTGGAGTGACTTGTTCAACTTTACTTCCGAGTGCTATAGTACATTTATGGGATCATGTATCACTGACACTGCATCAGGCTTTAGATATATACAGTATTCTTTGAGCACACTTTCTAAGGTTGAGAATAAAGCAACACAGCCATGCAGGATGTCACTGGAGTGGTTCTGCGCAGTATCTGAAATGTCTCTATGATAGTGCAACTGATTTTGGACATATGCAGTTTTTTATTTTTAAACTGTGAATGGTTTCTATCATTGCAAGTTTTTCACAAGCCACACAATCCAAAACATTATGAAATTACCTTATTTAAATACAACAATCAGAAAAAAACAGAGACTGAAGTTTTTATTTTGTATTGACATGTCAGCAGTTTCTGTCATAATGGTGGTCGTCCATGACCAGAGTAGGGTAACAATGTACACACAACTCTATTATTTTTTTAAAAAAGTATTCATTAAAAAAAATTGGGTTTGCACTGGTCTGCACAAGTCTGAACGTTAAAATCTATATTATGCCCATTAATTCTCAATATTTGTTTCTAATAGCTAGCCTGGCATACTTGTTTTACTGCTTCAGATATATTTTCTGATTTCAAAGCATGAAGGCTTTTCACATCAACAATATTCACAAAGAGATCATTTTCATATTTCTTTTTTTTTATCTTTCCATAGGACCTTGTCCAATGGCTTTCTTACCCCTGTACAGGGTCTGGATGGTCCTATGGTTAACCTGGAGGTGAAAGTCATGCATTAGGGAAAAGGATAGTGTGCTCCAGAAAATTCACCACAGAACATCTAGATTTCCATGCTCCAAGCTAGAAGAAGGTAATTTAATCAATTATAAAGCTATGTTGGAATCTCATCTCATAAATCACATGCTTGTTCCTGACTTTCTCCTCAGTGGGCTCATGTAACCCAAACCCTTAGACTTAATTCTCCTCTCACATTTCTTAAACAGTGGAACCAAAGTTGTGCTTTCATACAGACTTTCAACGGCCTTCTTTCTGCTTGGTATTCACAATGGACTTCCATGCAGACAGGTGGTCTTTATTTTGCTGCTGCTGCAGAAACAAGAAGTTGAGAAGCTGGCTGTTTGGTACAGTCAGGATAATCTGGAGCTGAACACACTTAAAACTGTGAAGATGACAGTAGACTTTAGGAGTGGTACCTCTCTTTATATTTAATACTGCTGTGTCAGTTGTAGAAACCTTCAAGTTTCTGAGATCTATAATCTCCTGGACTTGAAGTGGGAGACCAATGTAGGGTCCATCATAAAAAAAGTACAACAGCGAATGTACTTTCTGTGACAGCTAAGAAAGTTCAACTTCCCACAGGAGCTGTTGATTCAGTTCTACACAATAATCATTGTCTGTTCTCAGCTCATCCATAACAGTGTGGTTTGGATCTGTGTCTAAACATGACAAAAATAGGTCATATCAAATAGCCAGAGCTGCCAAAATATCATTGGTGCTAGTTAGCCCTCTTTACAGGAACTGTACTATTCCAGAGTCATGAAATGGGCATAGAAAACATCACCGACCCTTCACATCTAGGCCACCATCTTTCTGAGCTATTACCATCAGCCAGGTGTTTTAGATTAATATGCACCAAAACAAGAAGATATAAGAACAGTTTTTTTCCCACAGGGCATCATGTTCATAAATGGTTAATTCAGCTTATTAGGCTGTGCATTCTTTTTCCCAAGCCTCCGATGGTTCTACACAATTGTTTACACATTGTTAAAACTTGTTTCTTTCAGAGTTTATTTCAGTAATTCTTGCACTGAGTTGCACTTTGCACCTTGTATGCATATGTATATGTATTTTTACATTTTTTGTCTTGTTTTTAATACTTGTATGCATGTTGTTTATGTAATTCGTGCTTGGAGAGTCATTGAAACCGGACTCAAATCCTTTGTATGTGCACATACTTGACCAATAAATGTAATTCTGATTCTGATTCTGAAATGAGAACTGCATGCTACTAGATTTACCCATTAACTTTTTGCTTTGGAAGGATCTTCCAATAAACACGTTCATGGACTATTACATGTATTAGATGTCTGACACAAACCTATACATAGCAGCAGTAAGTGGGTTCTCTACATCAAGCATTTTGTGCACATTTGATACATTAACCTTAAATGCTGTAGCCAAAAAATGTGTAAGCTTTCACTGGCTAACTTTTGTTACTTTACTGGCAGCCAACTCTATGAATGTTTCCATGCAGTATAAATGGAGACAGATACTGCCGTTGCTGCACTTAAATTGATATGCTGTATGTACCCTCTATTAGTAAGTTACTGTCTATGTTCAGAATTCCTTCACCCAGCTATCCCCTCCACCTAGAAACATGCCACATAATGAATACATCTGTGGCTGAAATAACACCCTTGTCAACAACTCATTATTTGGTTCATTAGCTCTAATTAAGACCATTCTTTGGTTTATAATATGTCAAATGTGCTGTATATGAATGGCAACCATTTAAATTCTTGGGGCCCACATTGCAGGGTCCTGAGATGTGGAGACGGAATAGCAGAAGATCCAGGCTTACTTCTACTAATTCTCAGAATATCCCTTTTTCTGTGATGTGTGGCAATCTCAGAGTTAGTAAACATAAGTTCAGGACATTTGGGAGGCTTGCCGAACCATTGAGGGTGCAGGAGGCTTGCCTCCTTGCAAAAAAACAAAAAAAAAAACACATTTAAAGGAGAAGAACTAGGTTTGATATTCACTGTTCTGTATTTTGGTCTTTTTTGTGTCTTGGGACTTAACAATTTCTACCTCAAAATTTCAGTAGGGAGCCATGCAGGTTGCTGCAGTTCTATTCTAAATGATATAAGTAATTTTTTTCATGAATAATTATCCTGAATTGATAGGAGGTACACAGATCCACTGGATGTGTAGTTTTTTCAACTCCATTCTTTCTTGTTTGAGTTACTAAATTCTCTCTCTTGTAAGTATGGGTTCCCAAGATCAGTTTCTCTCATGGAAGTACAGTCTAAATTACTGTACCAACTTATATTTGATGCTGCTGATTACAGTATGTAAATAATTAATTTAAATTAATGACTATTCATCATTGTAATAGGCAGAACAGAGTGTGGCAGCAAGTTATACTTGAAACGAGGACCATTTGCTCTCCATTCATCTATAATTGGTTGCTACATAGGTTCATAGGTTGATAGGTTGATACTAGGCTATCTGCCCTAGGGCATTTATAAGCCTAGCCAGAGTGTGTTTGGCTTTTACCACCCTTTTAGATTAGTTGACTGTGCCTCTGTATAGTAGGTCACAGAAGATAGCCCTTTTAAGGTTAATTTACTGTGCCTCTGTCTAGTAGGGACACAGAAGAGATCCCAGGGTAAACCTACGATCTCCCATCCACTCGTCAAGATTTCTCTTGAAGAGGGTCATTGAGGGGCTCTGCCTAACATGGATTGGGATTTTGTTCCAGAGTGAGGGGATCCTCTGGGATATGAATCTGTCCCCCCAGCATGTCCTATTTATTTCTGTGCTGAGGTTTAAGTCCCTGGAGTGTGTAGCTCTAAGGGATTTGGATTTCTTGAGGTGGAGCATGTCCATTAATTCTGGGTTGGACATGGCTTTATACGTCAGGCACAGATCGCCTCTGAGTAGGTGGTAAGCAACCGAGTAGATCTGGAGTTTCTTTAGCCTAACTGCGTAGGGCATCTGTTTGAGTCCCTTGATCCTGTTGGTGAGGTACTTTTGGGGTCTTTCCAGTTGCTGCAGGTGTCGGTTAAGGTACATCCCAAATGGGGCATTGTATTCAATCATGGGCCTGATGAGTGATGAGTAGAGGGGCACAATGACCTCTCTTGATCTAGATGTGAACCCTTTCGTGATAAGGTGGGCTATATAGAAGGTCTTTCTAACCACTTTGACAATGTGATTGTCAAAGGAGAGATTGCTATCTACTTGGGTCCCCAAATCCCTAATTACTTCTTCTGTACTTAATGGATTACCACCTATGTGGTAATTTGTGGGCACTTTGTTTTTCCCAAAGGGGATGACTATGCACTTTTTGGCATTTAGCTTTAGGCCATGGCTCTGGCACCAGTTATCCATCTCTGTGAGACCCTTTTGGAGGATGCATGTGTCAGTCGGTGAGTCAATTATGGCACCCAGTTTGCAGTCATCTGCGAACTTGGTCAGCCATAGTCCTCCTGTGTTAGTCTGCACCTCAGAGAAATATATACCGAACAAGAGAGGTCCCAGGACTGAGCCTTGTGGGGCACCACTTGTAACTGGTTTAGAGTATGACATGGCACCTGCAATTCTGACCATGTGGGTTCTATCCCTGAGCCAGTTTGCAACCCATCTTGTTACATAGGGCTTGATATTTAAGCTGGTGAGCTTATTTATGATGCCCGAGTGGGGTATTGTGTCGAAGGCTTTTGCGAGGTCCAGGTAGGCTGTGTGGATTACCTTCCCTTCATCTATGGCCTTGGTGACTGTTTCAAAGAAGTCGACCAGGTTCAAGAGGCAAGATATGCCCTTAACAAAGCCGAATTGGGCAGGATCCAGTGTTTGGAGGTTCCCAATGTCTTTGTTTATGAGTTCCATGATGATACATTCCATAGCTTTGCAGACCAGGCTAGTCAGGCTTATAGGGCGATAGTTTCTGGGGTCCGTTGTGGCACCACCTTTGTGGAGTGGGACCACTGTTGCTATACGCCATTCCTTGGGTACATATCCTGTAGTAAGGCTGAGATTGAACAGTGACTTTATGTGAGGGTTCAGTTCTTCTTGGAGCTCGTGTAAGACGCAGCCCGGGACACCATCCAGTCCCATTGATGCTGTGTTTTTTGCTTTGGAGAGGGCAGCTCTCACCTGTGCATCTGTGATGTCAGGGAGGCTACACTCTGTTGGGATAGACATTTGCTCTTTTGGGGGGAAGGGGGGAAGACGTTTGCACTGAACCTGTCTGCCAGGATGTTGGCAATGTTTGTGGGTTCAGTGTATTTTTTGTCATTTTGCACTAACTTAGAACATATCTGGGAGTTGCCACCCAGGTTCCTGACATAACTAAAGAAGGCCTTGTGATTATCTTTAGCGTCTTGTGCAATTTTTCTTTCGAAGCTGGCCTTAGATGATTTTATGAGGGATCGTAGTTTCTTGCTAGTACTGATCAGAGATGCCTTCCCTTTTTGGGATTTTGCTCTATCATGTAGTAGCTTCCTCCTTCTGTTGTATAGCTTATTTATGGCTGGGATCCACCAGATAGGTCTCCTGCCTTTGGAGGAGTGAGTCTTGGTTTTATTTGGGATAGCATGATCCATGCATTCCTGTAGGTGTCCATAGAATGCATTTGTAAAGGATTCTGCAGTTTGGGCCGTATTTTCCACTGGCCTGAGGGCTTTGAAGGATTCCACCTAGGTTTTGAGAAGTGCGAAGTTTGCTTTTAAGAAGTTCTTCACCGTGGTTTCCTTGGCTGGGGGTGGGGATGGGATATGGATGTCCAGTGAGATTAATTTATGGTCAGATCTTAGCAATGAGGGTATACCTCTGGTATGGAACATAGAGTCCCCATGTTGGTGATGATCAGGTCCAATATGTTTTCCCCTCTTGTGGGAGTGGTGACCAGTTGTTCCATAGCATTTGAGTTTATAAATTCTAGGAACCATTGGGTGAGGGTGTTGGGGCTTGAGTAGTGCTCCCAGTCTATGTTTGGGTAGTTGAAGTCACCCAATATAATGGTGTTTGGAGAGACCTTCATATTCTCCAGTGTTCTCAGGAAAGCCGAGTGGGGTTCCTGAGTTTGGGAGGGTGGTCTGTAGCAGGCTACAAACTGAAAGGCAGTTTTTCCCACTGTTAGTTGCACATGGATGGTCTCTGATGCTTTGTGCAGTGCCACTAACCTGGAGGTGGGGGTATCTTTGATGAATATGGATACTCCCCCTCCATTTGTGGTTCAGACCGAGTTTTGGGGCCGAAAAGCATGGTATGAGGTATAACCTGGTAGTGCTGGGGTGCTCTTGGGAGCCTTGAATCAGGTTTCTGTTACTGCACAGATATCGATATTCTCCATACTGAGGAGTGCCTCGAGTGCGTGCATCTTGAGGTTTAGACTTCTGGTGTTGAGCAGCATTACCCTTAGTTTCTTTTTCCTTGTGTTGTCTATGGAGGTGGGTTTGTCTTTTGAGCCTTGCCTAAAAAAGGCACTATGAGGGTGGCAAGAGCCTTAGCCAGTATTCGAAAGCCCAGGGGTGACAGGTGCAAGCTGTCCCTAGCAAAGCAATGTGGCTTGTCGAGCATGTCATCCCAGGCTGACAGACACTGGATCCCCTTTGAATGACACCAATACTTTAGCCAATTGTTAAAATTTATCATTTTGTCTTTATACTGTTGCATCATTCTTGGTGAGGGTAAGATGCTACTCAAGGTCAGGGTCATACTGGCCTGGGCTACATGATCAGAGAGCTCCTCTATGTCTCTTTTCATGTAGTCCAGGGAGGCATGTCTCAGGTCATTCACACCAGCATGGACAATGACAGAGTCATATTTGTACTTGCTTTGGAGTGACCTGAGTGATTGTGTTATGTGGCATATTCTAGCACCTGACAGGCAGCTTACAGTGACCTTCTCCTTGTTCAGCCTGGTGAGTGGGACGTCACTGTGTCTGACAATAGAGTCACCTATTACAAGTGTATTAAGTGTGTTGTTTAGCCTTAAGGGCTGTGACTGTGTGGCACACTGACTTTGTGAACTATGTGATACGTGGGTATTGTTGCGGGGTAGCGGTTGCTTGGATGTCTGCTTTGGAGGTCTCTGCTGCTTGGGCAGATTTTTATTTAGAGCCTCTGAGTATGTTTTTGTGTGTTTATGTGTTTGGTTTGCTGTTGCGATAGGTCTATGTGAGACTGGATTTGTGGTGTGTGGTTACTTTCTCCTCCTGACTGACTGTGTCAGTACTGGGTTGAGAGAGCTCAGCCTCCAGTTTGGCTATATAGTTGCATCTCTCACATATATTTGAGCTTGTTGGGAGGAGGAGAGGGTGGTCTGTGTACATAAGCCAGTTGTAACATTGCCTCAAGATTCCCAGATTCACCAGCTGGACTGGAGAGTAAACCCAAAACTGACTTTTGGACATGCCATAATAGTATAAGGAACTACTTTTTGATTGATCAAAAAGGACCAAGATCCTGTTGATCTCCTTTTATATACTAAAATAACTTCCCACCTGCTGCCCTTTAAATTTTTACTTTCTTTTGACACCTTCCATGTCAGATGTTAACTTCTCAATAGTGCATATCTCATTATGATATTGTTCATAGAAACACAGATGTAGCATATAGTATATAGCATGAAGCATCCTTAGCATTTTCTGGGTCAGAAGGTGGAAGAAACACTTTGAGGGACTCCTAATTTTTGGAATCATGTCCTCCTTTGAGGAGGCCATGTAAGAAGCAACTGATGGGAATGGATCCATTTCTGGAGATGGAGACACTGCAGTATTTATATAGTTCTGCTAAGGTAAAGCTGTGGGAGTAGAGAAATTATCCCAGAAATCCTTAAGGTATTGGACACCAATGAGGTGTTGTGGTGAACATACATTTTCAGTACTGCATGAAAAGTGGGACCAGGCCTTATGGAATGGCAAAGTGGGATTGTGTTCCCCCTTTTCAAAAATGAGATGGGCAGACATGTTGTAAATGTAAATAAATTATGTACCTTAGTCTGCCAGGAAAGCCTACACAGTGTACTGCAAAGCAATATTCATCTGGTAGTCAAGCCTCTGATGCAATGTAGATACCATTACGCCCATGGAGAAGTGGATCAGCTCTTTTCATTGCTCAGATATTGGAGGAGTCATGAGAGTTTGCCAGTGCTTTCTCTATGTGTTTTCTATACCTTTAATAGACATACGACTCTGTACACTGATATACCTTAAGGGAGTTGCTTAAGCAGTAAGAAGCCCCAGGGCTGCTGCCTTTTGGAATATGGTTCCTGTATTTCATGAATGGATTGTTGTGTTTGTAATCTCAGCATTAAGGTAGATATTTTCAGGGTTGGCCTAATATTCCATAAGGGCTAGGTTTTATCTTTCCTTCTGTTCTTGATTTTCATGAACAGGATAATAAGTTGTTTGTAGGCTATCCATTTTTGGTATGTCCCCATCTACATAAAAGAAAGGTCATCCCTGTCCATATTCAAACACAACTTTGATGTATAGCCGGATATTAGAAGCTTTACTCTAGGACTGTCCCCTGTACTATTAGTGGACACAGGCAGCTCCAAAATGCATTATTCCACACATGGGTCCCCTCAATCTTATCTATGGTATGATCCCAGTTATTCTCACTAGAGGCAATATGTAATTATCTACCAAGGGATGGGTAATGCCAGTTTAACACCAAATGGAAGAGGTTAAGTCAAACACCAAAATGGCCTGTAAGGTAGGATAGTAATTATCTATGAACTTATGAGAAGTGCATATTTCTTGTCTGCATATCATATTGTCCTCATAGCCTAAATTCACTGTGATTTTCATCATGCATTCAAGCTGCATGAATCAATACTTAAAAACCACACACCATGGTTCTCTCCCTGATAACAGTGGATTCCTTTTGTCAGGCAAGATGTGAGCAACTACCCCAAAAGGAGGAATTTAAGTATCATAGAGACTTGCTTATAAGTAGAGATAGAAAAACATAAGCACTTCCCAAGTAACTAGGTGCAGCAGTGCCAGTATAACATACATTTTACTTGGGTGTGCTGGTGAAGTGAGAGCTGAGTCCGAGGATAAAGCTTGAGTTTACTGTTTAACCAATGTCCCATTTCCTGCCTATGGTCACAAGCTATAGTTAATGATTAAAAGGATTAGACCACAAATCCAAACAGCAGAAATAAGTTTCCTTCACCGGCTCAATCAGAATGACAGAGTAATGAGTTTGGTACTGGAGGAGGATCCCTTATTACAGCCACTGCTCCTCTAAGTTAGAAGGGGCAGTTATTCTGGTTTGGAATGACAGTGAGCATGGCCCCCCCAGTACTTCCTATGAAAAGTGTGCCAGGCATGGCCCACTGGGAAGAGGCTCTAGGACAGCCTAGGATATGGTGGGCTGATTGTATGTTTCAGCTTGCATATGAACATGTTTGGATTCCACAAGTTGCTCTGGTTATGAATATCTTTTCCTGCATAGATCCCTTCACCATGACCCTTATCAGGACAAGCAGTTTTGAGAACAAATGCAATAATGGTTGCTTAAAAGAGCTAAACTTCCAGGAAGTGGCATCTCAGTGATATAGTACTAGAAATATTAAAGGCAAAAACAAGATACCATACTTTAAATACAAGCACATTGATGTTTAATAATGGAATTACTGTAACTGTGTGGTGTATCGTATTGATTAATTCATTATGTGGGTATATTTTAAAGGCTGCGTTGGCACATTATATTTATTCTCTGCCAGTCCCCATAACTCATACTCAGAACCATACTCACTTTAAACCATTAGAAATATTTTAAAAATCCACTTATTAAGGTTGTTTTTTAATATGAAACACCATCTGGCAACATGTACTCTGTACTAGGTTCATAGGTTCATAGGTAGGTACTAGGCTATCGGCCCAAGGGCCTACGTAAGTCAAGCCAACAAAGTTCCATGGCTTACGCCACCCAAGAAAGTTATTTTCCTGTGCCACTGTCAAGCAGAGACACAGAAGTGATCCCCGGAGTGTATTTCCTATTTCCCATCCACTCATCAAGATTTTTATTGAAGAGTGCTAATGAAGAACTTTGCTTGACATAGATGGGTAGCTTGTTCCAGAGTATAGGAAGTCTCTGGGACAGGAATCTATCCCTCCAGCATGTCCTGTTTATTGCGGTGACAAGGTTTAGGCCCCTAGAGCATGTAGCTCGGAGGGCTTGGGATTTCTTTAGGTGTAGCATGTCCAACAGCTCTGGGTTTGGCATAGCTTTATATGTTAGGCAGAGATCACCTCGGAGTAGGCGATATGCTACGGAGTAAAGCTGGAGTTTTTTGAGGCAGTCAGTGTAGGGCATTTGTTTGAGGCCAGTAATCCTCTTTGTGAGATACTTCTGTGGCCTTTCCAGCTGCTGCAGATGTCCTGTGAGGTACATTCCAAAAGGGGCTTTGTACTCTATAATGGGTCTAATGAGTGTCGAGTAGAGGGGAATAATGACCTCTTTTTTCCAGGATGAAAACCCTTTTATGATGAAGTGTGCCATGTAGAAGGACTTCCTGACTACTGTGGCGATGTGACTATCAAAGGAGAGACTACTGTCCACCTGGGTCCCAAGGTCTCTTATCACGCATTCAGTGTTAAGTAGATTGCTGCCTATGTGGCTATTTTTGGCATTGAGCTTGAGGCCGTGGCTCACCAGGCATCTGTCTCAGTGAGGCCCCTTTAGGATGTCCACATCATTTGGGGACTTGATTGTGGCTCCTAGTTTGCAGTCATCTGCGAACTTCGTTAGCCAGAGACCTTCTGTGTTAGCTGTACTTCAGAGAAGTAGATACCAAACAGGAGAGGTCCCAGGACAGAACCCTGTGGTACTCCACTTGTCACTGCTTTGAAGTCAGATTTGGAGTCTGCAACTTTTACAGTGTGGGTTCTGTCAGTGAGCCAGTTAGCAACCCATCTTGTGACGTAGGTATTTATACCTAGTTTAGTGAGTTAAACTATAATTCCAGAATGGGGGATGGTGTTGAAAGCATTGGCAAGGTTAAGATAGGCTGTGTGAGTCACCTTACCCTCATCCACGGCTTTGGTGACTGCCTCAAAGAAGTCATTCAGTTTCAGGGAGGCATGATCTGCCTTTCACAAACCCGATCTGCGTGGGATCCAGAGTTTGGAGGTTACCAATGTCTTTGTTTATGAGTTCCATGATGATACAGAAGTGATCCACGTTCCATGGCCTTGCAGACCAGGCTCGTCAGGCTAATAGGTTGATCGTTCCCAGCATCAGTGGTGGCTCCCCCTTTGTGGAGTGGGATAACTGTTGCTGTGTACCATTCAGTGGGCACAAAGCCTGATGCAAGGCTATTATTGAACACAGTGCTTAAGTGGGGAGCCAGTTCGTTCTGAAGTTTGTGTAAAACGCAGCCTGGGATGTTGTCTGGTCCCATGGATGCTGTGTTTTTGGCTTTAGAGAGTGCAGCTTTTACCTGTGTAGTTGTGATTACAGGGACTCTGCATTCTTTCTGTATAACTATGGGCCCTTTAGCGGGTGAGAGGGGGGTAAAGTTAGCACTGAACCTATCTGCCAGGATGTTGGCAATATCAATTGGTTCTGTAATTTTCGTGCCTTTGTGCTGTAACTCAGAGCAGATCTGGGTGTTGCCATCTAGATTCTTGACATAGCTATAGAATGCTTTGTGTTTGTCCTTGGATTTAGTGGTGATTTTGTTTTAGTAGCTAGCTTTGGAGGATCTTATAAGGGATCTCAGCTTCTTACTGAGGCTGTCTGTGGAGCTCCTCCACTCATGGGATTTTACTCTCTTTTGCAACAATTTCTTTCTTTTGTTGTACAGTACAGTTATAGTAAATATACTGGTGATTTTGGTGAGCACAGGAAATAAGCAGTGGTACCACATCACCTTGAATTTTGTTTCTTATCTCTATAGAATACAAATGTAGAGGGGCTTCACTGTGTTAGATACAAAATGTGTCTGTATCATTCATCCATCAGAAATGGTATATCAACTTTTTTGTTAGATAATAGCCAACCATGTGGTGTAGTGCAATAAAGCCCTGTGACCCAGATGTCCAAGGTTTGATAATGGCCCAGGTGCTGTCTCAGCTGACCAAGGGGGAAGTGGAATGATGGGGTGGGACCTATTCTCTTCTCTCTGGGAGGAGGGATGGGGGTCCACAAACAGAATGCAGACTGTTTGGATTCTATTGCGACTTGGTAACACCAGAAGTGCTTGTCTTCAAGGGGAAGGGGTGAGGATGACATGATGCCACTCACAGAACAAGGAGTTGTGCCCTCATAGATGTCTATTGCATACCAACCCCTTGGGACATAAGTTCCCTTGGGACATAAACTGCGCATGTGCAGACAGTAACAATAAGGCCAGACTTGAAAACACTTGATCCCTGCTGGATATGGCTGCGCTCCTATAACTTGACCTTTGCTCCTGGAAGAATAAATGAATGCATAGCTCTGACCTCAAGAAGGAATAATTAAGCCAATTGTACATATAAAATAGAAGCTCAATGATCATTGGGAATACAGCCCCCCTCCTCCCCAAAAAAATTAACTTTATGTTAGATAATAGAAGGTAGAATACAGAAAAGTGCACTGTTTTATTTAACTGACTGTTCAAAACAGCAGTAAAACTATACTGACTAAATCATAACACTACCAATCCACTGATTGTACCCAACACCCCAGCCAGCAATCCTGTAACATTTAGCCTTAAACCAATACCTACAAGCTACATTAACAAACTTCTCCATCGACTGAAACCTTCAACTCTAGCAGCTGAATGCTTCCCAATGAATTCTTAAAGCTAGAAGCCGATGCCATTACTTACCCAGTCTTCCTAGTAATAAACAGGCCCATCTCTGAGCAATACATTCCTAAACTATGGAAGATATCCCATATCATCCCCCTACACAAGGGTGGCACCTCAACAATTCTATCAAACTACAGAATCATCGTAATACTCCCTTTCCTTGCAAAAATCCTTAAGAAATGTATACACTCATAAATCCTTCCCTATCTCCTGAACAATAACATCCTCTCAGATACACAACATGGCTTCAGATGCAAGCATAGCACCACATCTGCCCCAATTATATTCACAGACATAGTTAACCAGTCCAGAAACAATGGCCTTTACATCTCATCAGTTTTCCTAGGCATGTCAAAACCATTTGACACTGTCTCACACCTAAAGCTTCTAGACCAACTAGCCACCTTAAAATTCTCACAACCCACCCTGTCATGGTTCTATACCTACTTGTCAGACAGACAGCAAGTTAAATGGCTTGACAAAATATCTTCACTCTTACCAGTCTCGGGAGGCATACCTCAAGGATCCAAATGTGTCTCTTTAAAACAATCTCAAAGCAGCCACCACATCAGCTAACATTATACAATACATGGATGATTCCATACTCATCTACTCAGCCTCCTCAATCCTGAACTCTTGCAAAAAATACAAAAAGCTTTTACAGATGTTGAAAGCTACCTTTCCACAAATCAAATAATACTAAATCCCAATAAGACCAAACTGCTATTAGTTACCAGCAATAAAACATCTCAACCATACTCTACCTTTTAGTGCAAGAAATCTGGACAAAGCCTAACAAAATGGGGGGACAAAGGGGCTAAAATTGTGACATATTTTAAATATTACTTTTACAACTTTGGAAAGTTGCTAGAGTTACAGGGTTTGTTTTAAAACATATTTTCTGAAGGATTTGAAGTCTGAAACTCAAATGTATGTCATTATTTAATGACTTCAGTTCGCAGATCATTCCAGTGATTTGCCTGAAAACTACAAATGTTATGAGGAACAGACAAAAATATGAGCCAAAGATCTGGACATTCTGTGAAAATCTGTACAGTTAAGAGGTATGAATTCTCAACCCCCCATCTACTACACCAACAACACCAAAATAGAGCCAGTAGACCACACCAAACTGCTAGGTGTCACCATTGACAAATCCCACACTTATGACATGCACATATCCCAAACAATTAAAAAGGTCCACGTAAAACTCGGAGCACTCTATATAGCCAAATCATTCCTCACCCAAACCACCAAAACAGCTATTGCCCAAACCCATCTACTATCCTGCCTGTTATATGCTTCCCCAATTTTCACAAACTTAAAGAAAATGAGTCTAAATAAACTGGAAGCTTGTTACAACAAGATGCAAACTTTGCCACCAACCTCTCACACAGAACACATTGTTCTGCCCTTCACAAACTAGACTGGTTGGAACTCCCAAATCTATTATGACTCAAACAACTTACAATTTGCCATTCCATCATCTACCTTCCAAGCAATTTTCCAGCCCTTAGAAACCTAGTAATATCCTACACCAGCAATAGATCCCTCCGCTCTTCAACAAATTTCTTCTAGAAGTCTCTAAAACCAACAATAGCTATGGAGAGGCCTTATTCTCTAATTATATCTCCAAAATCTGGAACTCAATTCCCCAGCCCATTCTTTGCACAGCTAACCCCTCCAAATTCAAATTTCTTTTTAAAGCCCATTTGGCTAAAAACTGGTGGTTATGCTCCTGCTCAACACCAGGCCAACCACTCAATAAATCTACTTTACTTCAAGCATCTTCATCCTACAATATTTCCTCTCTCTGTCATTTGAGTATTTTGTTTCCTTTTTGAACCTATCACTAGCTTATTACAGTATATCTTTATTCTAATTGTTTAATTTGGTGATGCTATCACCTCACCCCTAAGTAGAAAGACACTAATGTATTGTTCTTATGCCATGCATTCTATGCCCAACACTTATAATCTGTAATATCAAGGACTAAGCATCTTTTTATTGCATTTGCTTTACTGTTGTCTGTTTTTTTTTTCACTCATTTCAATTGTATTACTGTTTACTATGTAACTTGGAGCTTTTCTCCCCAGGCCTCTGCTGAAAATGGGCCTGTTGGGGTGAGCCGGACAATCCAAGTAAACAAATGTAAAATAAATAAATAACATTTTTTTTTAATTTATTTTATTTATAGGCATTTTTCTTGCAAGGAAACATTTAAATGTTTTCAGGTTATAATGTATCATTTTAAAATATACTATAGTCTTAACACAGTGTGGTTTAACATGAGGAGAGTAAAATGATGCATATGCATTATTATAAGAGTGTTGACTTTATTAGGGTTAGTTTTGCAAAAAGTAGTGGTTTATTCAAAGTAAATCATAGTCACTGGAATATGTTAGATTTTGTTTAATGACATAATTTTAAAGGTCCCATAACAGAAATACAGGGCCACATGTTAAGTAAATTAAGTGTAATAAAACAAATTGAAACTTATTTAACTGTCATTAAGGTGGGAAAGATTAAAATGGCATACAAATCTTGATAATGTAAAGGAAGCAGGGAAAGTAGTCAAAGTGGATAAATGCAGATAGAGAAAAGAATACCTGAAGGAGTTAAAAAGATGTTTCTTTTAGTTATATTGTATTAAAAAAAGTGATTGGGACTGTGACAGCAAAATGCAAAGAGAAGGAAACAAGTAAACCAGGGATGAGAAGAATCCATGATAAATGATTTATGTGCATTTATATATTGATGAAAGACTGACTTTCTTTAATATAGAATGGAGATGGAAAAGGTCATACATAAGTATTATGGCATCCAGGTCCAAGAAAGTTATAGTACCACTCTACTCAGCCATTATCAGATATGTTATTGAGTACAATGCCCCTTTGGCATATACCTAACCAGACACTTGCAACAGTCAGAATACCCGCAAAAGTTCCTCATTAGGAGAATCCAGGGCATGAATACCCTGTATTACATGGCTCACTTAAAGGCCCTATCTCTGTACTCAGTATCCTATAGGCTGCTGAGAGGTGATCTATAGCCAACTTATAAGGCATCCTCAGATTGAGCCCTCAGCATTAGAAACACTAGACCTAAGGATTTGAACTTCACTTGTGACATATATAGAACATGCTGGAGAGACAGATATGTGACTCAAAGGCTCCCTGTGTTATGGAATAGGCTTCCCATCCATGTGATGCAGACTAAATAAAAAAACAAAGGTAGAATGTGGAAATGGGGAGCACAAAAGCAGTACTGCAGGTGAAACTGACCACTTACTTTGTCAGGACAAAAAAGATGAACTTGTGATAAATTTAGAAAAGTCAGGAGTCTTCAGAGGACATAGTACTTATGCAGAAAACTGCACCTAACAGGGGCATACCTAACCAAAGAGCATTCACATCAGGGACAATGTCAAAGAACCCCAAACAGGAAGAAGTAAAAAAAAAATAGATAATACTAAAGTTCAAACAGCAGAAATGCATAAATAAGAGATGTAAAAAATAAATAAACCAGCTATTTTTTATCTCTAGAATATTGTAAAGGAGTACTGCGGTGGTGGTGCTGCAGTAGCGTTGTCGCCTCACAGTTAGACGTTGCCCGTTCGATTCTCAGTTAGAGCATCTTCTGTGTGGTGACATGTGTGAATGGGCATTCCTTCGTTGAAGGTTGTGCATTAGGCTCAGCAAGCCAGCACATAAAAACTCTACTGCCAATCATTAGCGGACCGGAGTTCAGCTGTGGCAACCCCTAACCGGGAAAAGCCAAAAGACACAAACATTGAAAGGAAAGAAAATGACTTCTGTTTATTAATTGCTTTACTAATTGTTTGAATGACTGATTACTTGATTATTTTTATTATAGTATGGATCAGGAAAGAGTGCATACTAAATGCAGACCACCAAGGTGAGGAATATGCTTACCTGATTGTTTCATAGCAGGGAGTATCCCAAAAGAATTAAAAGAATGGTAAATATAGTTAAGAGGCTACACAGAAGTACATTCCCAAATTATGAAGCAGCTTAAAAGAATGATGAAAAGACCAGCCAGTGTCACTTACAGCTTTGCACAAGAAACCATCATAAAATGTGCTATTCTGTTCCACAAGGAGTTAAAGGCGTTCATTTCAAGGGCAGTCAGTCCTAACCTTGGTGTTTTAAAAATATTTTCTGGAGCCAGCAGATGGCAGCATCTAATAGAAAATGGTTTCATACAGTAAGGCACTGTGAAAAATGTGCCAATAGTTTTCACATTCTTGCTTTCTTTTTCAGTGTAATAAAAGAGATTGATCAAGGTATACAGCCTATAGCACATTTCTGATACAAACTTGTATAAAATACTAATGAACACATTCTAATCTTCATAAATGTAACATCCAGTAACAAGCTAGATTAACACAGGGATACAATCCGTCCTGCCTTACGCAGGACAATCTCTTTTTGGGCACTTGTGCCCTACGAAAAACAACATGAAAAATGGCAAATGTCTTGAGGTTTAAGGACAAAAAAAATCCTATATGTTCCACTTATAGTTATGCAAAGCAGTTATTATGTGTTTGAAACACTATAAAAACTCAAATTATCCAAGGATGAGGTTTTATTTTGGCAAAAGAGTGAAGTCCAATTCTTTGAACTGATTGTGGGCATGGCATGTCCTGCAAAATTTCACATTTCCACTTTGGGCATTTAAATAAATGTCAATCCAAGGTTACAAGGATGAAAACTGAATGTTTAGCGAACACATGACTCTTTCTGGGATATGCCTGCCCTCAATTTATCATGAGAAAACAATAAAAAAATGGTTTTATTTATTTATTTATATATTGACATTTGATTACCAGGAAAGTCTGACTGGGTAGGAGCCCATTTTCAGAGGAGGCCCTGGGAGAAAGGCTCCAAAGTTTTATAAACATTTTACAGTCTTTAAAAACAATACAAAACAACTACAGTTTAAGTAATTATACCAAATTAAACATATTATATAATACAAACAGGAATTACAATACAAAGGGAGAGAAAAGCAGGCTTATGGTATATTTAGAGAGATGCAAGGTATGAATAGGTACTTGTTCACATTTAGGGATATAGTTTATCTTGGTGTTGAGCAAGAACAGAGCCAGTTTTTGGCTAGGAAAGCTTTCAGAATGGTTTTAAAGGATGGGAGGGAGGGTATTGACCTGATGGATAAAGATACAGAGTTCCAGGTCTTAGCATGTAAGACGATGTCAAGCAGATTTGATAGGTTTGTCAGTCGACAGGAGTTTTTGGTGACTGGATCAAAATGACCAACTGGGAACATAATTGTGTAGAATGTTATTTAGTGCTGGACAAGCAGATGGATGCTGGATAATGTTACAGCTGATAAGAAGCTGTGCATATATTAGTTGTTGGGGTAATTCTAACCAATCTAGGCTTTTCTCATATAGTGGTGGGTTCTTATTCTTAAAGAGTATTTGCTGCAAATTTAGTAATTTTGAATTTTGTTATAGCATTGTTAAAGTTTTGATTTTTATTTAAAATAAAGAAAGCAAAAATGACTGTTGGAATAGTATTGTAGCCCATTAGGAAACATATAAAGATCTAGAAATGTCTAAACTTGAAGATTCTTCAAGTTCATCTTCAGTATAACAAAATACAAACCTTTTGAATTTAGTTCATACAAATCTAACAGACAAACGTCTTACTTGTTACTAGTCACAGCAAACCAAATGGAGAAGAAATACTTAAAAACATTTTTTTTGTCTTGTAGTAGAGGAATGTGGCAGAGTGATTGTTATCAGTCACAGGCAATGCATGGAGTATACATCTTGTTAGCGAGGCCTCACCTTAGGTATAGTGTGCAGTTTTGGAGGACACATATTGGGCCAGAGCTGCAGTCTGATGCTCACATGAACTCCAGCTAAGAACTGCTAGCATGTAGAAATTCTCCTTGACATTTCAGGGATTGTGTCACATTTACCAAATGAATGTGAGAAAGAAAAGAGGTTTATCACACTTGTTGTTGTTGTATCTTTCTGCTTTTCCCGGTTAGGGGTCGCCACAGCGGAACTCCGGTCCGCTAATGATTGGCAGTAGATTTTTACATGCCGAGTTGCTGGCGCTGACACACAACCTTCAATGAAGGTATGCCCATTCATGCATATCTCCACACAGAAGGCGCTCTAGCTGAGAGTCGAACAGGACAACGTCTTACTGTGAGGCGACAATGCTACCGCAGCACCACCACCACAGTAAAAGAGGTTTATCACACTGCTCTTCTAAAATTACCTTGACATATGCAACATTTTTAATAAAAAATAGATAGGAGTATACAGAAATCTGCTAACCTAAGTGGATTATGGGTCCAGACCCCCTACTCTTGCATTCTTCACCACACAGTGTCCTCTGATACTAGAAGCAAAGAGGAATGAATTAGCTTTACCTCAGCTGTGGCCTGATGGTCATGGTACATGGATTAATAATGTAATAATACTACTACTAATAATAATAATAGTAACTGGAGCTTACTGTATAGTACCAGCATGGCACTTTATGGTTTACTGCTGGCAATGAAACAGCCTTACTCTTCAGCACGCTTAAATCTCAGACCAACATCTTCTCCTGCCATAGTGGGTGATTAAGCACATGATTTATGCAACTCACTGCTGCCAGGCTGTCTCTGGGATGCAGAAAGCTTAAGAAGCATAAATAAATATTTGTATTTCTTTGCATTGTAACTTTCATTTAAAATGCCCCTAGTGTGCCTTATTTGCTTGGGTGAAGCATTTGTACTGCTCTGTTTTGTCATTACATTCTTTCTTTAAGTTTAAAAACATACATAATTATCTTTGCCACTTTCATGTTATACAGTGTAACTTAATCCCTTCTTTTTGTCCACATTTAATTCATTTTTTGAATAAGATTAGGATCACTAGGTGTATTTTGTTTGCAGCAACAGCCCTTATATCACAACAGAACCTGTTGCATTCCTTAATCTGTTAATACTACACTAACAAGTCTTTTTTGAAGCCTATTTGAGTGTGTTGTTTTAACTGTGGAATAACTTGATCTGGTGTTTAGGAAATGTGCAGTGTACATGACATGGTCTGCTTTTGTTTGCTCCATATTTTATCTAGTTAAACCTTTCTAAATGCATTCAGTTTGGGTGGGTCAACTGTATGGCGACATATTTGCTTTAGAGTATCTGATATCAGTGTAAAGTGAAATTAACCAGTGCTTTACTTATAAAAATGCTTTCCCTAGCCAAATACTGTTCCGGGAATTTAGTTTCTGCCTAAGTTATTAACATTGAATTTACTGTTCATTTAACATACAAGATAGAACTGGATAAAGGGGTCTCTTTTTAATTAAGGGTCCATCACAATGAATGAATGTCACATCAGTTACTGTGAAGTACAAACAGGGAATGACCTTGGACATATTCTTGATATAGTTTTCTTTAAGGTCAATCTTTTCTACCTTGGGAAAATGTACATAAAATATAAACAATTTGCCAGTGATTTCCATCCTTTGCTTGATTTAAGAAAAGAGTTTTGCCTGGAAACATTGTGGTTAAATCCTTCCCAGAGAAGGGGCCTCAGATATGTTACATTCTTGACTTATCTGAAAAAAAAAATTCCACTGCCATCAGCTCTAAGCACATCACATGTCACAGTAATCAGGTCCACCCACACCTCACATGGTCACCAACAATGAGGGTTTTTCACACTACAGTTCTAAAATGACCTTGAATTATGCAACAAAGCAAGTTCTTTTTGTTGTGAATGCTGAAATTTAGTGACACTAAGCATATTTTACTAGGTGTTTATATAGTATAACTATTTTGAAAAAAAGAGACACATGAAAATAAGGGTACTGGAATTTATTTACTTTTATAGATGTTAAGTGTATGAATCATAAACATCGTTCCATTCAGTGATTTTTTTTCAGTCTCCTATACTGGGTTTAGCTATAAGCATTCCAACTGTTTCACGTTACCCATTCCGGCTCTCTTCAACTGTATCACTACACAATTGACTTTTGTTAAAAATGTCTTGATAGTAAACTTGTCGCTCTCCAACCTCACTCAGATTTGTGCCAATAGCCAGCTACCCATATACTATTACAATCAAATTACCAGAGTTTGTTGTTTTTACACATAATCATCTTTTAGCTGTGTTTCCTGCTTAGCTCAGAAATGTGAGACTTGACCCAGCAATTCACATTTTTATAAATAAACTGCAATTCAAACAAACAGCAAAATAAAAAAAGCAAATGCCAAATGTTGCTGTTACACCTTTAAAGCAGTTATTTTTTAGGGGGAGCCTTAGATACCCTGCATTTCCCAATGTGATGAGCTGTGTCTCTACATCCCTTCCACTCACGTGCAGTAACTCCCAAGATTAGTGTACCTTAAAATATGTTAAATACTCCTAGACAGGTGATACAACCTTGGAGTCAATGTACCCTTACATTCAAGCTTTTAGTTCTACTGTTCCAGGGATAGCAGTTCCAATCCTTGGAATTTCAGCAGACTCCTGAACCTTTTTTTGTTCTTATAGTAGAATGTAAGGGTACAAATGTCATATTCAAAAAGTCTTACAATCCAAATCAAGTCTTATCTATACCTTTTCCAAACCATATAACTGATCCATAACCACTAGGCTGTGTGTAGGCTGAAGTTAGACTAAAGAATTCTCAGAGAATGATCAACTTGCCACATATCAGAATGAGTCATTTAAAAAAAAGAACCAAAATATAGTCTATGCTATAGAAAATTCTGAAAGCTAGAATTGGATGTTGTTAAAGTAAGTCCAGCTTAATACTATTAATAATTACAAATTTTTGCAGCTGCTCTGAGTTATAGATTTACTATGTAGATAAACACAAGTGGAGCCTGTGGTAGTAGACACACTCAGCATACAACTCCAAAAAACATTAATAAGTCCAAGCTGAGCTGCTGTGCTTCTTTACTTACTGTATAACTTGCACAATGGCATGAAGAGGCAGTACACATTATTTATACTAACCTCAAACAGGCAGAAATACACATGTTTAAATCTCCTTCCTATTTACCCCTCCTTACATTTTATTTTTGATTTATTATATTTTTGGTCCCTGCCTCATCCTACAGCACTCTGACCCAGTGTACACATCCATGCTGGGTCTGCCAGCTTCTCACAGTCCTCTGGACTCTATTCCAATATTGGCTGGTGCTGGTTATTGAGTTTAAGGGTGTCCTGGCATTGTTGTCCATCACTATTTCACCAGGGATTTTCTATTTATGTCCAAACTCCAATCCTCCATCCCAATGCTGCTGTAGGATTAGGCTCAAGTGTCAGGGGTACAATGGAGGTATTCTTCATATTGCCCTGCCTATTCAGACAGCTCAGCCTTGCCCACCACTCTTACCCTCTTGGAGCCATGCCATGTTATGCAGTAACCCCAGCCGCCATGAGTAATCACTGCAGGGAACACCCACACAACTGCCTATCCCCCGGAATAGGCATGCTCTTCCATCCCATGCTACTTATCTGTCAACTGAGCTGCTAAATAAACCAAGTTGACTGGTTGACTGGGCTTGAGACAAAGCTTTATCCCTTGACATCTCCAGAGCAGCCTCCTCACTCTTTACATTTGAAGTTAAGAAAAGAGAATAGCACAAATATCAACAGTAGGGCATAACTTAATAGTATTTATTTCATATGTATTCTTTATGAACAACAGTTGTTTACCTGTAGGTGGTATTATTTCATGGGACTCATAATGCATAGCTACATAAATGCATTCTGTGCACTGAGATTAGTATGCCACCTGTTGGTACCATGATTCATAGACATAGAGCATTGTACTCATAGCTGGGGTACAGAGGAAAGCTAATTTTTATGAATGGTGCAGAGATGCACACAGTACACCATGGGGTATTATGACACTAGTGCTACTAGCTGCACTGCTGGGTAGCATGCCTGTTCTACAAGCACAGCAGGGAATAGTTAGTTAATAAGGTATAGTACACCTACCTATGTGTCTGTTCCCTGCCATAGTATGATCACTGTACTCCATCATCATACCACACAGTGATTACTAGCATGCTTAATTAGGCATGATACTGGACCTGATGGTAATGTGGGGATCTGGTGCTATGTGAGCTCCCATTTGCTGTATTAGGGGTTTCACTGTGAGGGTGCAGTGATGTTTGTGGCTGTGTTAGCAGGGTTACTTGCATCACAGGAGACTCTGCGACTGGATGGGGTATGACAGGATTATTCCTAATAAAAAAGTGTTTTAACCTTTTTCTTTTTTGTACTGATGTTACTACTCAGTCATGTTAGCTGAGCAACACACCAGCAGAATCTGTAGGTTATTGTTGTTTTTCTTTCGGCATTTCCTGGTTAGGGGTTGTCATAGCAGAATTCCAGTCCGCTAATGATTGGCAGTAAATTTTTACGGTGCTGAGGTGCCAGCCCAACGCCCAACCTTCAACGAAGGCACGCCCATTCATTCATGTCTTTAGAATGCCACTTGACCGCGAGGAGGACATGCAGACTCCACACAGAAGGCGCTCCAGCCGAGAATTGAACGGGAGAACCTCTTGCTGTGAGGTGACAATGCTACCGCTGCACCACCGTGGCTTATCAGCAGAATCTTAGACTGTAGTTATGTAGTACTAATCTTGTAAGTTACCCCAGACAGGCCACCTTGTATTCCGTTGTTGTCACATTTGTGAGCTGTGTATGATCCTGCATGGGACATTTGTATGTGTACCCTGTGTACAGAGTACTAAGGCAACATAATAGTGTTAAGAATTCATACAAGATTTTACCCCACTGTGTACCAGTCTTTATGAATCCCACAGGGCTTTGGTATAGCCTTACTGCATGAGCCACAGTGTACATGATTCCCACCCATTGTCTTTTGTATTAATGTCTCTTAATCCCAGAGTTATCAAACCATCTGTGAATGCCACTGTGGTTTTAGGGATTGCATAAATATGTGCTCAATGGTTTAGTGTCACTTTATAGAACTGCAGTTATTAACTACCATAGACCCTTACCAATGCAAACTTCATTCGCCTAACCACTAACAACTGGGGCAACTCAGGATAATTATGGCTAGGCTTATAAGGGTTCTAGTGCTGTTAGCCTAGTAAACTTCTATAAAACTATGAACCTATGATTGAAATTGAATGTTTAAAGCAATCTGACTGACAAGCAACTGACTGAAACCCTGAAATCCATTTCACTGAATCACAAATGACAGAAAAGTGTAGAAGTGTAGATAGTATGTGAGGGTGCCATTTCTGAGGATATGATTTGCTAGGGAAGTGAGTCTAGAAGATTATGTGTGATTTGGCAATGTCCCTGCCACGTCTTCATGCCTCCAAATCTTTAGATGTTTGTGTTCCTGTGCCAACACTGATTGACTATGTATAGTGCTTTTGTTTCCTCCGTTGGTTGTGCAGCCATAGAATTACTAAATATAATTAAGTGTATGAGGGCAGGGGGCTTGCCCTCTGCAAAAACTTTGTTTTATGCCTTATTTGCTTACGTTGAATGTTTTCTGTTATTTGTTATTTATTAAATGGGTTTCAGTCAACTGGGTTTTTAGTGAAATGAGTTTCTGTCAAGTGAGTTTTTAGTGAAATGGATTTTCAGTCAAATGCTTTTTAGTCAAATTATTTCAACCATTTGACTTTAAGTCAACTGCATTTCTATCAAGTGATAGTAAACCATGCTTAATAAGAACAGTTTAGTGATAATAACTTCTAGATAATCATTAAAGCAGCACTTGCAAATTTTCTCAGATTAATAAAACGCTCCCCCCACTTTCTATTTTCAGAGGCATTTTTCTAGGTAGTCTGGTCAGCATCTCTGTGACCACCCCCCACTAGGTTGGAAATAGTGACATGCGTTGGTCTTTTAATGGGTATTTTCATCTTGCAATGACATATGACACTGGAGCCCTGTTACATATCACTTGTAGATCATCATGATCATTCATCATTCCACGATTACGATTCTAGATGGTCTTCCCTCTTTGGGTACAAGTATGCCATATTTTCCCTCTCTCAGGTAATGATTATCCTGTAAATGAAAGAACTTTCATCTATTACACTGATAACTGCATGCTGCATTTATAAGACATTGTATTGCTTTATGAACCTGTTTTATCGCTTGTCTATATTTATTAATCTCTAAATGAAAAGCTGTCAGCTAGACTACTGCTAAATGTTAATCATAGAACATTTCCACCTAGACCTCCACTTAAAAGAAGCTTTGTCCATTTGGACTGTACAAATAAACATATAGAAAGAAACAAACAAGCATACAAACAAACACAAACAAATAAAATAAATAAACAAACAAATAAATAAAATCTCTTCTATCTCATGGTATGCATACAGATGGTCATCTTCTGGCAGTAATCATTATCCTTTCTATGGTAAGCCATTCCGTTTACAGTAGGAATATGTTTTGTTTTCTTTATCTGGACATTCTTTACCTTCAATGTCTGGTCCGCAATCTCAAAAAGATTGAAAAGATTATGTCAAATGACATTTTGATAAATGCTTTGTCATAATAGCACTCAACTAACACATCCACAACCACAAACAACCTTTTTCTTTCTTTTTTCTTGAGGAGAGCTTTGCCTCACACATTTCATAATAGGTAGGACTACTGCAGACTCCATCTAATAATAAAGTAGGAAAAGCAGGAAGCTGTGACATTACTTGTTAAAGGACTGTCTGACAGCTGAAAGTAGAGACAAATCTTTTATTACTATCTGAGGTTTGGCAAAACGTTGCAACATCTAATGCTTGTCAAAATAGTTAATTCCATCATACGTATCTTGTGCTAAGGTGGGTTGTTACCAGGGGGTGGGTAAGGACTAAGGGGGGTTGTTACCAGGGGGTGGGTAAGGACTAAGGTGAGTTGTTACCAGCGGGTGGGTAAGGATAGTTAGTCATGCTTTGTCAAGTGATTCTTTTCAGTTGTGCTGCCTGGTTGTTAATTCTGAGCTGTCTGTCTTTGTGCATTCTTAACTGGTCTGCATGTTTCTATACACTGTGCCATAATTCTTCTTCAGAGTACTCTTAAGTTACTTTCTTGCAACAGATTACACCACTTTAGTAATCTCTGGTCATCAGTTTTTGACCTATAGCAAAGATTTGAAAGTCTTGATTTCCTGGTGCTGAGCTGCTGGGGCTATCCTCTATTATGTTCTTCAGGCTATGAAGTTACTTTTGAAGCACAGTTTCCTGATTCATATAACACTGCTTATGTAGAACTGGTACTTGTCTAAACCACATTTCCAAAGGCAAAAAGGAATGATAAATCTTGTATTGTGCTGGCTTCATGTAGGGACTCATAGGCAAAGATTTGCTTTTTAATTTTTTCACAAATGTCTTATTCAACCCATTTGTGGTTGGATATGTGGCTATTGATAGAATGTGTATTTCCTTTTTTTGTTTCAAGAATGTCATAGCATCTCATAATCTAAATCATGGACATATTAGCTGACGATCTGCTTATGTAACTCATTTATTATAAGTACTGTTTTTTGTAATGATATTTTCAACCATTTTAACTCATTACAGGTAACCACTGACTATTTTACATGCACTTCCACTATAATTAGAATCACTGTATCCACTATAGGACTCATGAAGTAATTATGATTGTTTTGCCAGGCTGGATACATCCATTGCCAAGAATGTAGAAGTATAGACAGTGGTTCATTCTAAACCATATGGGATTCATCTCAGCTTCTGGCTAAGTCATCATTTTCATATCTATATAGGTTCAACATAAAAATTGTGTAAATGGAACCATTCTAGTTACATGTACTTCTCATGTACTGCATCTAACACTATGCAATGAACATTTTTGAGAATTAAAAATTTGGTGCCACGCATTAAGATTCATTGGAATAACAACAGCTGATCTCCCAAGTTAATGAAATCAAAGTGTAACAAATCATTGCCTTAGGCCATTCCTTCTCAGATCATACTGATCAGCCACTAAGATCACTTCTAACTGGCTTTGTGTTTTATTGATTATAGCAAGGCTTTTGATGATGTAAATTGTGAAAAACTCAGGGTCACTCTGAGAAGTGTGGGTATAAAAGAACACCTGATATTTCTCATAAAAATCATTGCATCAATCAAGAGATGACAGTTCAACCAGAAGAAGATAACACAGAATGGTTTAGAATTGTTAGAGGCATACAACAAGGCTGTGTATGTATATATATGTATATATATATATATATATATATATATATATATATATATATATATATATATATACAACAAGACTCTGTACACAACAGGGCTGTGTCTATATACAACAAGGCTGCGTATATATACAACAAGGCTGCGTATATATACAACAATACAACAAGGCTGCGTATATATACAACAAAGTTATGTATTGTCTCCATATCTGTTCAATTTTGACTATGTTGGTTATACTACAATACTGGCTGAAAGTAAGGACAATCTGAAATAAGTGCTTAGTAAGAATAAACAACATAGTCTCAAAAATGATTTTGCACCTTAACATGAAGACAATGATCTCAATAACTTGTCAAGTCAATAAACCTGTTTGAGATGGAACGAAACAGAAATAGTAGACTGATTTACCCTGCTTGGATCAATTATAATGGTATGAACAGCAGTCACGAAATCCAGTGATAAACTGCTCTTGGCAAAACAACTAGAAAAGATCTAGATAATATCTTTGGGTGCAGATATGCACCTCTGAATGTGAAGGTTTGACTTGTCCAATATATGGTACTTTCAGTAACATCATATGGATATAAAAGTTGAACAGTCACAGAACATAACAACAAGAAAGTCTTAACCTCTGAATTATGGTGCTGAAGAAGAATACTGCACATCTCATGGACTACCCAAAAATAAATCAATCGGCATTGAAGGAGACAAGTTCAAAGGCTAGAGTAAAAGAAGAAAACCAACAATGTGATATATTAATACAATAACTAAAATGATGAATGCTCCTTTGTAAGTGATTAGTCATCTGACCAATGTCAGAAGACAATTGAGCTAAACTATCCAAAGAGTCTCCATTAGTCAACAACAACTTTATGGCACCTAACAAAAATAACAAATCTAATGGCTCCACATCTACTGGTTCTCCAGGTTTTTTATATTATAAATTTGACAGTCCTTCTGCATTCCCACTTAGCCTTGTTTATTTATACTCAGTGTCATATAATGCTCCCTCATAGTGGAGTCCATCAGTGTAACCTGTCTGTAGCTATCATAACTAGCTGTCCCTTTGAATTAAACAGACCTTGTAATAGCTCATAACCTGTAACCAGCATATGTTTCTTCCTCCTAGCTAATAGTCAAATGTCCTCACTCCTTAAATCAGGCTAAGGGTTTCCAAGTATTTGTAGCCACAGTTACATTTAGCTTTCTTTAATAAACCATGAAGCAAATGTTGTAGTTCCCTCCATATCATCTCGGAGTTTGTGCAACAGACTTGTGCTAGCTCACATGATGAAGCATCACCTGCCATCTCAGCACTACTTTGGACAGCATGGTAGCCAAATGATAAGATATTTGCCAAACATTTACAGACCGCAGGCTTAATATTAACTTACTGTTTGTGTGGAATTTATATATTCTCCCCATGTCTGCTTGGACTTTCTCTGGAATGTCCAGTTTCTTCCATAGAAACACATTGGTTAATTGATTGCACTAATTTGTGTGTGTGTGTGTGTGTGTGTGTGTGTGTGTGTGTGTGTGTGTGTGTGTGCTCGTATGTGTGTCTGTGCATGTGTATATTTAGTATTTACTCTTTCCCTTGTGACTGGGAGCACAATTCATAGGTAAATAGGTAGTTGTTAGGCTTGCAGTCCATGGGACCATTTAAGACCCTAGCTGCCCCTAACCATTGCATGGTTAAGTGACTTGCTCACGGGTCACACAATAGGCAAATGAGGGTTGATGGAATGAAACTCTGTATCATAGGATCTACAGCTCATAGCTTTAACCCTCTACACCAACTGCCAGACAATGACTGAAAAATGTCTATGTAAAAGGCCACATACCCAATAAGCAAAATGCATTATTGCCAGATTTAGGAAAATATATACACTTTGATTATAAAAATTAATGGAAGAAACAAAAAGCAGACAATGACATACAAGATATAGTAGTTATTGTGCACATACATTAAACTTTTGGTTTGTTGCAACCAAAATCAGAAAGGCTTAATCTGTAACATGCTTTACACTCAAAGGTACAGTCAACATTTAATGGAAGGTCGGGGTACTCATGCAAACTCCACTGATCAAGCCTTAAATAGCATATAATGTTGTACTTTGTAGCTTTAATGTAAGCCACCTGACACAGCTCAGAGAGTCTTAACAAAGAAACCTGAGAGCAGGGAAGCAATAACTACTCGAAAGATGACAAGAACCCCCTATATTCTCTATATGATAAACCCTGCTTAGATATGACCTTTGTGTGCCTAGGATATACAGTGAATGGAGCTAATACGATATCTACTAACTTGTTGTTTTAAATGGGCATAACAAACAAAATGGATTAGATTAATTATCCAGTGACTTTCACATTTTTGGAATAGATTATGGCTTTTAATAAAGATAAGCATGTTAATAAGAGTATTCAGAAATAACACTGTATAAGCACTTGGGTAAAAGGAAATATCAGCATGAGATACTGGTAATCAAGTTTCTTGAAGGCCAGTAAGTCTATAAACTAGAGATCATAACTTAGGAATCTATAAGCAAAGCAAAGCAAAGCAAATTTTATTGTCATTCAACCATACTGAGTACAGCTGAATGAAATTACATTCCTCCAAGCTCATGTACGATAATATAACATAACGGTACAGCACAACACAGCTACATGTAACAGAAATAACACAACAGTCAAGGAGCCAACGAAAATCAACAATATATAAATAGTCCCTTTTCATCAGTGTAACTACAGCTACCTGCAGTCAGCTGCCACTACCTGCATCT
Source organism: Protopterus annectens (assembly GCF_019279795.1). NCBI lineage: Eukaryota > Metazoa > Chordata > Ceratodontiformes > Protopteridae > Protopterus > Protopterus annectens. The sequence continues at coordinate 270,054,123 of NC_056736.1, read as the reverse complement.
ATGAACCTGTGAACATGCCAGCTTACCAGCAATGACTGATTATAATACTTTTCCCATTCTAATCATCTTCTTTGACTTCTTCCAAGGAGTGTTCCCAGCCATGTGTTCCTTTCCATTCAGAAAGATCTTGTAGTAATGTATTTAATTGCTACAGTACTGCCACTATGCTCTGCAGCAATTTATAATAATAGTTTGTCAGTTAAAAGTATGACCACATAATGTGGCACAGCCTGTATATTCCCCAGTGGTCTGTACAGCACTCTGTTGTCAATCACATGTCCATAACATGTCATTTTATCTTTGAAAATTCAACATATATTAATGGATACACACCACTTGTTTCACTTGGCTGTCCAGGACCCCTGATAAAACCCTCACACACTCATCTTTCTTCTCACCATCACTAAAAAATCTACTGGGTCTATTTCTTGCTGCCAAATTACAGCTATGGATGCCACTCTGAAAAATTACTTGGTAAACTGAACACCCCCTTGTACACATTTCCATTTAACCAGTCTGTATGATTGTTTCAAGGACATTTTTGCTTGCAGCAAGACAGTAAAAATATTTTCTGTTCTTGACAAGGGCTATACTGCAGTTTTTAGTACCGGATTACTAGTGCCTTTGAAATCTTCCCATGTATTTGAGTATCCCCTCATTTGCTTATTGTGTGAATTGTTACTATGGGTTTGACCCACTCACTGTACTGACCTTTGCTTGTACTAATTACAGTTTACTTTTCATCTTGGATGTCAGGCCTTCAGCTATGGAACTTTGGACCTGCATTTAATTCTGTTTTAATTATTGCCTTATCCCTCTTGGTTTGCATTTTACTGTTAAAATTATAGCTGTTCTTCTCCAGTATGTTAAACTCTGTCTTTAGCTGCCATCTGTAACTACAGAATCCAGATAAGTGTAACTCAAATAATTTTATCCATTCCATGTCACAAAATGCTTCTGCTTTTAAGTCACATACAATAAAGCAAAGGGTTTGCATTCTGCCTTAATGCAACATTTTGCTCATTCATGCTTGCATGTAAGTCTTTTGTTTTCCGCAAATGGTATATAAAGCCAAAATGCCTCATACTGTTATAGAAATCATAAAGAAAGCAGGCCAGTACATTTTGTATATCACCTCATCTTTCAAATTATTGTTACCATTTCTAGAACAAGAACCTGGGATACTTAAAGTCCTCCTCCTGAGGTGTTTGTCCTCCTTCCATCACCTGGAGAGAGAAACTGAATTTTCCTCTAGAAGAGAACTATGGTCCTTAATTCAGAAATGCTGATTTTCATCACAAGCACTTCTGACTCTGCTTAGAATAACTCCATTATATGCTGTTGATAACAGTCAGTGTGATTTTTGTGGATATACTATCATCTAGTTTGAGGACTTAATGGTTTCTCTTTCAGTTTTGCACATGGCCCTAAACAGATTATTACATTTACAGGTACAGCAGGATTAAGTACATTTATTTTTCCCATTCAGTGAATATCTCAGCGAATGGTAACCGAGGTCTTAAAATATAGCATTGACTTCATTATACCTGGGCCTCCTTAAAGAGTCTGTCAAGTACAACTAGTAAGCATCTTGTTCAATTCCCTTTCTTGCAGAATAAAAGACAGGAGATCCCCCATTTTGACATTACTTTACCTACCTGTTCTCAAAGGACAGCGCTACAGTCTTAGAATCATTTATTTATGGTATAAAATTAAACATCTTATCTCTCCATGAAGGTATCAGAGAATTCCAAGCAGATATGATGATGCATTTCTTACCTGCTGATATTGCACTCCATAAGATATATAATAGGATAATAGTATGTACTGTGTCGTCAGAGCACTGAAGTGTTACATTACAGAGAAGGAATAAACAAAAAAGTGAAGGAAGGCACCAAAATGTAACTGGAATCCACAATGCAGGTCCCTCAGAAAATGGAAAATACGAGGTGACTTGAAAAAAGTTTTTAATGCACAATCCACAGACTTTACTCACTATATAAACATATAAACGCACTTGTAGGACCAGCATTTTCATTTCTCCTCATAAAGACTTCATCAGAAGACCTTAAATCCTAGTTTACCATTTATATACTCCCTCACTTGTGTAAATAAACCAATCACATTATCTAATAAATAATATAAAATTATTTAAACCAATCACTTCCTCTCCTTTTCCCTCATAAAACAGTATACAAAGAAGGTTTAAAAGACCATTAAATGTCATATATTGCACAAAATGGTTTGTAAATAAATAATGAATAATAAAGTTAAAACATTTCCTTAAAAACATATTATTACACAAATACATTCATTTACATTAAATACTTTCATTAAAATACAAAAGTAAAAACTATTAAACTTGTTCAAATGTCATAAAAAGCAATGTTGTTACACCCTCTAGTGGCATTGTTAAGAACTGCATCATAAAATAAAAACTATAGCTTAGCAGATCTCAGCTTTAGTAGTGGCATAATAGATATAAAGTCATTTAAACCAGGGGGGCTTGATGCTTCCAGGATAACTTGCCACTAAAGTTCCCTAAACTCTATTTTCTCCTCCCATAGCCCACCCCTAATTTCTTTTGGTATTTGTTCTAAAACAAGAAAGTTGAAATCTGCTTTTGAGCATACCTTTGTGTGTTTGTATAAAGCGTTGGTTTCCTTTTTGTTCAGAATGCCATATTTGTGTTCATAGATCCTTCTCTTAAGTCTACGTTCAGTTTTACCAACAAAGAAGGATCTACATTCAACACACAAAGCAAGGTATACTATCCCCATAACTTCACAATTAAAGTATCCAGGGCTATATACCCACCTGTTCCTACCCTCAATAAAAAGTTTACAGAGAAGGAGTTAAATCAGTAGAATCACCCTAAAGCTTTTGGTGGGAAGCTAAATTTAATTTCTGAATTTCTACTGCTGAAAATGAGACACATATGTAGTCATGGATCTATATTAAATTGTCAGTTTTACAACTTTGAATCACTAGACATCGAACACTAGTGATCGAAGTTGCGGAACATCAAACAATTAAAAAAAAAACAAAAAGAAAGAAAAGTAAAAGGGTTTAAGCAGGGGGGCAAACCCCCCCTACACCCCTTACGTGGGGGGCTGCACCACCCACACTCCCGCTACTTAAATATACCAACTCCGAGATCACGCTACAGCGTAGCAAAGGGAAATCTTCCCTTTCCGCACAATACTAGATTAAAGTGCGATCTTGGAGTTGGTATATTTAATTAGCAGGGGGTGTGGGGTGCAGGGGGGCTTGGCTCTCTGCTTAACGCCATTACTTTTGTTTTTTTTTTTTCTTTTTTTTAATCAGATATTCAGTGCTTCAGTACTCCAATCATATGGGGTCGACCATATGGTGTTCGAAGTTCTGAAACTTTGATTATCTGATATAGACCCATAGTCATATACCAGATTTCACTCTTCCAGTACTGAAGGGATTCAAATAGGAATGTTCTGTGGAGCCTATTAGGAATGTAAAAAAGGATTAGTGTAGGGATCTCAACACATTCAATCAACAAGCAGGCAACATTGCCCAGTAAATTGTCCTGTTACAAAATCACTACTGAAGGATCTCTCATCTCTTTTATACACTGCCAAAAATAACTTACACACAAGTGTATGGCACTAGGACCAGGGAAGTGATTGTCCCATTTCATTTGGCTCTCATCGGACCAGTCATTGAGTACAACACTCCCTTCAGTGTGTACCTGATCTGTACAGCTGTTGCATGTGCCTGTTCAAGTACACCCATCCACAGAGTTTCCTCACAAAAAGGATACAGGACATAAACAACATGTTGTATGTGGATCTCCTAAAAGCCATATTCCTGTACACATTATCCTGCATACTATTGAGGACTGATCTATGCCTGATATACAAGGCATCCTTGAACCTCACTCTGATGGACCTTCTATATATCCATAAAACAAATAGCATCAGAAATACCCAATCTAAGAAATGAAACCTAGTTTTGTCTCAGAGAATACCCCTTTCTCTGGAACAGGTTTTGTATCCATGTGAAGCAGAATTATTTCATAAACCAATTCAAAGGTAATTTGGACCAGTGCATGAAGAGTCAGAAACAGATCCCTATCAGCATCTCAAACGCTGACAATATCAAATTTGATATTGTTGCATCGAGAGTGCCGAAAGGGCAGAATGTCGAATGGGTAAACAGAAATCTCCATAAGGGGAGATTTCCATTTACCTCAATGTAGTGCAGTCTCGGAGTTAGTATATTTAAGTAGTGGGGGGTGGGGGGGTGCCAGGGGGCTTGCCCCCCCTGCCTACACCCTTTAGTTTTTTTTTTTTGTTTATTTTTTTTTCTCAGCATTCGAAAATTGGATAGTTCGATCATGTTAGTTCGACATTTAGTGAGTCAAACTATTCAGTTTTCGAAATGCTGTTATAGACCCATCAGAAACTTACCCCTGGTCTGACACCAATTTTCCCGATGGACAGAGGCACCTTCTAAATGCTTCACCACCCAAGTTGTAGCATACATATACCACTTAGAATAATCTAAAGGTCCCGAAACATGGGTAGGCTTAAACAGGCCTCTGTTTAACTATTACAAGTCTAGAGTAGAGAGGAAATAATTCAATATTGTGCAACTTATAAATGGAGGTATGGATCGAGGTCCATGGAATCATTGTTCCTCTGTATTCAGCATTAATCATACCTATCATTATCTAACTTGGATAGTTACACGAGGAACAGGAAATTCACCATGGTTTGACACCTGTGTTTCCTATGGACACAGACACCCTGTAAATGATTTATCTCTCAGGCCCCTGCTTGTAAATGTTTCATCTCCCAAGCCACTGCTTACACTTATCAAGGGTACCAGAACTTATAAGAGATTTGGGATGCATGGCTAGGCTTAAACATGCCCTAGTGATCATTAGCTTAGTACACACTTATGAACCAAATAACTTACTCTCTTTCATAATATGGGTTCATAGGTTAATAAGAGATTACTAGGTGAATGGCTGAAGAGACCTTACAAGCCTAAACAGTTTTATACATATTTTACCCAATTTTCTATCTCTATGGGAATGATAACAAGGGTCAGCAAGCATGGTTTTGCCAGTTTTTACAGACTGCCTCTGTCCATAAATGGCATATGCACCACTCCAGGAGAGAATTTGCAATTTTCCATCAGTTGGCCCCAATTGTACCTGAAGATGTTCAGAGAAGGGCTCTGCTTCATATGAATAGGAAGCTTATTCCAGAGGAGGAGCAATCTGTGGGACACATATCTGTCTCTTCACCTTGATCTGTTTCTACCAGAGATCAGGTGTGGATCCTTGGAGTGGGTAACCCTCATGGTTTTAGTTTTGTAAATATGCAGCATTTCCATCAGGGCAGGGTCAGAGACTGCTCTGTAGATCAGGCATAGATCACTCCTCAGTAATATGTAGGAAAATTAATATAGTGATAGGGCTTTTAATCATTCCACATATGGCATGTTGGTGCTCCAGCTACTGCACGTACCAATCAAGGTACATGCCAAAGGGTGCATTGTATGCAATTATTGGTCTGATGAGGGCCAAGTACAGTGGTACTATGACATCCTTAGATCTGGATGCCATGCCCTTACTTATAAGCTGAGCCACATAAAAAGATTTCCTCATCACCATGGACACATGGTGGTCAAAGTTCAGATTACTAACAATCTGAGTACCCAGATCTCTCATCAATGGATCCACTCCTAAGAGGGTATTATCAGTATTGTAATATGAATAGTTATTTGATTTCTCAAAGGTATTGTTATGCATTTCTTCACATTTAGTTTAGGACCATGGCTTTGACACCAATCATTAGTATGCATCAGTCCTTTCTGTAGGATATCAACATCATTTGGGGGAGTCAGTGATTCCCCCTAACTTGCAACCATCAGCAAATTTGGTCAGCCAAAGGCCTTCTATATTTGCCTTGACATCAGAAAATTATATCCCAAACAGGAGGGGGCCCAGCACTGAGCCTTATGGTAATCCTCTAGTGACTGGCCTCTTGCTGGATATCGATTTCCCCACTCCAATAACATGTCCTATCCATGAGCCATTTGGGTATTCATCTTGTGATGTAGATGTTTATAATCAATTTTGTGAGTTTATCTATAATACCAGAGTGGTGGGGTATTGTGTCATATACCTGGGGCAGGTCACGGTTGGTGGTATGTACTGTCTTGACCTCATCCATGGTCTTGGTGACCTTCTCAAAGTCCACCAAACTGAGCAGGCAAGACCTGCCTTTGATGAAGCCAAATTGGGTTGGCACTAGTGTCTGGAGATTTCCTATGTTGTTAATCAGGTCCATGATTATCCTTTCCACAGCCTTGCATATCAGGCTAGTCAGACTTATGGGGTGGTAGTTTCCTGGGTCTACTGATATACCCACTTTATGCAGAGGGATGACTGTTACTGTCCTCCACTCTACTGGGACAAAGCCTATTTGGAGACTGTGTTAAATAGAGATCCAAGTGGGTCTGCTAGGTCATGTTTCAAGCTATTTAATAGGCACCATTGGATTCCATCAGGGCCCATTGATGCTGTGTTTCTACATTTAGAGAGTGCAGTGATGACCTATTCTTTTTTATAAACAGTCAATGGAATTGTAGCGTTTTTTTATGAGGAGTAACAGCAGGTGATAAGGGGGTGAAATCTGAGCTGAATTTAATGGCCAGCAGGTTTGCTATTGTTTCAGACTGAGTACAGATAGTGCCATCAACAGCCAACTCAATATACTGTTGAGTGTTTATCCTTGAGAGTTCAGACATAGCAAAAATGTTTTGTGGTTATCCTTTGCTTGGGAGGCCTTTTTAGTATCATATTTGGCTTTTGAGGACTTGACTATTCCCCTGATTTGCCTGTTGAGACTAATGAGGGATTTTTTCTTTGTTGTGTACCCTCCCACTTGCCTCTAGATAAATATTTTTCTTTCTGTTGTATAATCTCTTTATGCCAGAGAATCACCAGGATTACTTGTTTTTCCAGCTAGACCTGGGTTTAGTTTGGTCAGGTATTGCTGTTTCTTTGCAGTTGTTTATGTGGTTGTACAGGGCATTCATGTATACTTCTGCATGACTTTCATGTTTTCAGGGTTAAGGGGAGCTTTAAAATGATCTATGCTATCAGTAAAAAGAAGGTAATTAGCCTTGGAAAAATTATTCAGGGTTTAGGGTTTGTTTTGCCATTACATGTATTTCAAAGGAGATATATTTATGATCCAGTCTTACAAATGAGGACATTACACTGGGGTGGCAGTGCTCCCCATGTTTGTGAGTACTATGTCAAGGATATTTGGGCTCCTATTGGGAGTGCAGACCAACTGTTCCAGAGTATTTGCATTGACAAAGTCCAGGAATCTCTGAGCCTGCATGTTAGTGGCTGTGTATTTTTCTCAGTTTATGGAGGGATAAATTAAAATTGCCCATGGGAAGTGTGTTGGGCTGGATGGTAAGTGACTCTAGTAATTTCAGGTATGCAGAGTGCATGGTTCATTGCTAGGGACTTGTAGCTAGCGATTATATGGTAGGGGATTTTGCCTGTGATAGCTGGACATGGAGTAGCTCAAGTGAGTCATTCTGCTTCACTGTGTGGTGTGATATATCAAACAACTAAAAAAGAGTGTATATAAAAAGCTCAGTCATTATAGGTCTGTGATTACTATATTTAATATCTAACTGGTACTAGTTAACACTTCAGTATTACAATTTATTTATGTTTTTATTTATTTATTTTGTTTCTTTACTGGGATGGTCTGGCTGAGCAGAATGCCCCTTTTGAGCACAGTCGTGGAGAGAAAAGCTCCACTGTATATGGAGAGACAAAAAATGTTGTGAAGTTTATATAGTCACACTGTGATTGAGTTATACGTGGTTTTGATAGAAAAAAAAAGTTCACACATTTGCAAGCCCTTTTTCAGCAGAGTTCAGGGGATGAAAAATCTCTACAGTATAACTACACCAAAAAGAACAATAGCTTATACATAGTCCATTTGTTCTAGAAAACAGTAATCTTACTAACTATAGTATTCCTTTTCATAAGAAATACCCTGCTTGGTTATTTACAGTTTTATAGCGATACCAACTGTGACATCCCTCCTCTAGGCCAGTGATCAAGGATCCTCGCTCCTCATCACTGACACCAGTGGGAAATGTTGACTGACAAAAATGTAGACACACAGTATTTTCAGATGCAGCTCTCTGCACCAAGTGCAATTTCCCTTAAGAGCACACAGAGAATGCACATTCCAGTCCTGGGACTGACACAGCTATAGAGTTAAATCCTTAGCCAGGTGTTCCAAACCAAGTCTTCCACCATCCTCTGTGTAAAATCAGTGTCAGTGTCCCTGTTCAAAGTAGCTGACAAACACACTCTCTTTTAGATTTAATTTTCACATACAAAAACACACCCACAAACGCCCCCACACACACACACATGTATGGATGGCACAGTTTACACTCTTTGCCACCCCCACCCAGACTATAAGGTAGATTCACTGCTACCAGACAGCTACTTTAAGGCTCTTACCAGGGAACCCGATTAATCTTAGTAACATTAATACTTATACAAATGGTAGCATTTCCAAGCCAAGCAGCAAGACTTTCAGAAATGTGGAGCCACAGTGCCACTAAATAAATGCAATTACTTTCAAAGGTAAAATATTTTCTAAAAGACCAGCCACAATGAAAGGTATAGATATATTAATAATTAATAATAAAATAAAATAAAAAAAACATGAAAATACTGAATATCTATTTACAACAAACATCACAGTTTCAATTCACAGGAAATGTAAAAAAAACACAGATGGAAAGCTTCAGACAGATACAGAAAAACAATATTTAACTAATCTCACTATATTTTTCCTCACTGAGTGAAGAATTACTGTTCCCTACTTACTTGCTAGACCAAGGCAAGATGGAATGGGAGTATCTTTGTTGTTAGTTCAATAACAGAGTGCTTCTATTATATCTCTCACTAGTATCTAAATACAATTTAAGTGCCAGCTACAGAATGACATCACATCTGGTCACCTGACTCTGTGGTTCCCACACTACTCCCTCACTAGCAATTGAGCCAGGATTTGGCATGGATGTATCACAATACACACATAGAACTTTGCTAAGGCTTAATGCAGCATCCATAAGCTATAAAACAATTGCAGCACTTGTACCCTTCCTGCAGAAAGGCTTTTCATAGACATTATGTCTCTGCTTGCATTCAGACCTGTGAGATAGAATCTTTATCTTAATCTTAAACCAAGTCATTTAATTTCAGGCTATTTTTTCTTAAGTTTAGCTGGTCTGAAATTAACCCCTTCCCTTCCAGTATCCTCTGTTAAAATATATACATTTCAGCAGTTACAACAATACAACTGACATACATGTATATTTCTTTTCTGTCTGGCAGAACCCACTGTTGATACATTTTAACACAATCAGCGTTACAAATACATTTTTAATACACAAATCAGTTTGATATTCAAATGACATACAATTCTTTACAAACCTCCAGCTAGCAATGCTGGCATATGTTACACATGCGCTGCCCTACTATTTCTGGCACAGCTGGCACTATCTCACATCATCACACCAACACATTAGGAGAATAATGGGGAGTACATAGTGAGGAGAAAGGGATATAGAAAGTTATGGATGCAGATTTTATTAAATAAGAGAGTCATTAACTGTAGGCCATGCAAGGAAGTGTAATATGTTTAGTAGACAGAGAAGCTGGGGGTAGGCAATGGGAAACTAGTTTGTTAGATTAAAATAAGAGAGATATAATAACTATGAAGCAAGGGAAGAACAAAAGTGTGAAAAGTTTAGGAGATATCAGGAGAAACATAGGACAGGTAGTAGAACAGTGGGAGTTAGACATGATTAGAAATAGAAGGTGAAGGGGCAGGGGTGCTAAGAAAGGTAAAATCATTAATTGAGGAAGAAGAAAGGAAGAGTGGATAAGAAAGGTGGTTGAGGGAAGATAAGAGGAGTCAGGAGCAGATCACAAAGGTACATACAAAGTAAAGAGTAAGACAAATACAACAAGGAGTAAGCAATGAAGATGTATCTAGTAGGAGAGTAAAGTTGGATTGCAGAGGAAGTAAGGAAGTAAAAGAAGAGTTGGAAAAGTAAGAATTAGGAGGTGTGGGGTAAGAAATAATTAGTAATGGATATTTAGGAGATAAAAGATAAGATGATAAATGCAACTGATAGTAAAGTGAAAGAGCACAAAAAGTAGAATACAAAAGTTGGGCTTCATTTTATAAAGCAACATGAGCTTTTAGTTGCAAGGAACTGATCAAAACTGTAAGGACTAATCTACATCAGAATTTTTGCAAAACCTGACCATTCTGCAATCTTGTTTTCACATAGTCCATCAAGTCTGACCCTTCCACATTTCAAAGAACTTCATGCAATCATATTCTCTTGTCTTTTTCTCCATTTCTGTTAGTTGTTCTGTCTTCAGTGTTTGTTTTGCCATCATCTCTGCTGACTTTTTCCATATGAATATCTGGCTATTAGTAGATCTCATGGCTATTGCTGATCATCCAAAAACTCTGTATGTTCCACCCCAGTCACTTCCCAGTGCTTTAGGTGGGCTACAAATAAGCTTATTATGTTCCAGTTTTTACTGTCTCAATGTTTTTTTTCTGCTAGAGACATTTAATTATGACAATTTTCTTAGATGTCTCTAATTGATGATCACAAAGCATCATGACCACCCTGTCCACCTTGCTCTGATTCATGGGTCACACTACCACCAGATTGTTCAATTTACAATACACATTTCATTAATTCCATTGTCAGGCAGTAAGTTACATTTTTCATTCAGAAAACTTTAAGCACTTGGAAAAAACCCACTAGACTAGACTAGATTTTATTGAACATTTGTATAAGAATATAGGCATTTTTAAGGCAATTTGATGGTAGATAGTTATCTTATGTATTTATATAAACATTTGTGTCTTTATGTATATGTCAGTGTTTTTAAGCAATATTCAGCTTCTTTTATGATTGCTTTACATAAAATGGTGGATATTTAATTCCCTGCCAATGAAATTGGTTTTCTAATTAAGCAACTAGTCTATATACAGGGATTTTTACTCGGTATGCGTTTTCCATCTGAAGAATGTTTGGAGATGAAAACACTGTTCATTACTCTGTTAAAGCATTAATGTGTATGTACTGTGACCAGAAGGGGTATTTTTAAAAGTTTTATTTTTTACCAAGTGGAGTGACTATTAAATATATTCTTATTGCATCCAGAGGTCTTTGTGGACTTTTTCCAAGTGCTTAGAGTTTTCTGAATATTGTTGTGGTTTGAAGCACTGTAGCCCAGTTTGGTTTGACATTTTTTATTCTTCTTTACAGAAAAAGTTACATTGAATAAACTGCTTTTATTCTAAAGTCCAGCAGATTTTATTATTCAAATTATAAAGTGACCCGAGGAAGCAACTAACTTCATCAAACACCACTAGACTTGTGCCATGTCAAAAGAGATTTTAATGTACAAGCAGTGGAAAACACAAGTAGTAGCAGAGGTGTGATTTCCAGACAAGAGGCCTCCAGGAGATACTGAAGGAACTGAAAGAGTATGGGATAGATGGTGGCAACTTGGCTGTTTAGCCTGCAGTTCTGAGTGTTATATTTCTTTGCTTTTTGGATTTTGTAATTTAAATTTATCCTTAACTTGAAAGTTTTGTTTTGCTAATGTACACTGAACCTTTTTTTATTTTTTGTAAATATAGTGTCTCACTGGAGCACTCATCTTTACAATTAGGACTATCTGAGGTAATGAAACTGATTTGCACAGCTTAAATCAGAATCTTTATTTACTTTTTAATTATAATAATACTTCTTCAGTAAATGGCTTGTATTTGTGCTGCAAGCAATTGCTTTAGTGCCTTACTATTGACATGTACACTGTAGCCTCATTTCCAGGTTTCAAGGTTCAAGAACTGGCTATAGACCTCACCAAACATCATCACTTGCCTCTCTCCACTTACATAATGGCCAATATATCATTACATCAAACCATAAATCAGCCTTGTTTTAAACACATTAGCACTTCTCTAATTTCAAGAGATAATTAATTCCATCATTTTCCTGTTCTATATTGAAAGTAATTATTTCCAACCTTTCTGTGCATCCATTAGAAACTTAATATTTCTAATACATCTTAATTCTGAAAAATAACTAATACCCACTAGGCAACCAAGGTCATGCTGAGGCAGACATTTATAAATTGATATTATATCACAAGTCTAATAATATCATTTCTAGAGTCCCAAACCATGATTGGTCTTATGACTCAGTTGCAAAATAGGAATCATTTTCAATTTGTCCCTAGATGAGGCCGTTCTCAGAATGTTCCTATAACTATGTATGTTTAATATGTTTATAAACACACCCTTCAAAACTCAATTGGTAATTAATTACATTTCCAATATCTTCATATTCTTGACTTTCCATAATAAAACAACAATCCATACTCTAAGGATAGCCTAAAGTTTTCCTACCATTTTAAGCAACTAGCACAGAGTTACTAAAGTGCATACCATTTGATTGAACTCAACCATACAAAGTATCTAAATATGATTGTTTTCTCTGTTGGTCCTTTACAGACATAACCATCCCAGCAATGTTTACCATTATCTGCAAATTTTCCAATCCAGCATTTATCAACAGAAGGTAATGTGCACTATGGGCCTAAAATTGAGCCTTGGGGTATTCCCCTGGATATTAGAAATTATTTTGATTTAGACTCCATTTAGACTAGATAGTCACACTAGCTGTTGCTTTACTGATCCAGTTTCTAATCCATTTAACAACATAAATATTAAATGTCCTTTTTTCTAAAACTCTGGTAATTTGTTGATGAGGAATAATACTAAAGGCTTTGGACAAATCCAGATATAAAATGCCTCCTGCTAAATCATTATCCAAAGCCACAACTACATCGTAATAAAAATAATATGTGTTATAGCAGATTTTCCTGAAGAGAAACTATGATGAAAGATGTCAAAATATGATTGTTCTACTGAAGTTTGCATTACAACTAAAGGAATTCTCTCAAAGGTCTTACTAATATAACTATTCAACCCTGTATGCCTAAATTGTCAATCCCAAATATATTACCACCTTTGTGTAGTGAAAATTTCTGAGATAATGGAAATAAGTAAAATAGCATTTCTGTAATACTCTATTTAATAGAGAAAAAAACAATCAATTTACCTCATCTGAAATTTTGAAAATAAACAATCCATTTACCTCATCTGAATCCAAGGCTGCGTCTTCTTTTTGATAGTGTTTGCATTAACCTCTGATGAGTTATTTCAGGACATTCACTATCCCAGATGGAACTATTAAAGGAGGAAGTTTCCATAACTTCATCTCCCCTACTATTCCCCCAAAATGTTAGGCATAGCTATCCACCAGCACACTTTGGCCTCTCTCTATTCTACTTTCACATGCAAGAACAATGTTTGAGCTGCTAGCATTCTTGTATTGTCTAACATATTTATAGAATGGGTCTCTATTCTACTTTCACATGTAAGAACAATGTTTGAGCTGCTAGTGTTCTTGCATTTTCTAACATATTTATAGAATGAGTTTAACTAACACATTTAGTCTGAAATTCGGTTTGAAAACATACTTGGTCTTCCTCATTTTCTAACATCTAATGCCATATTCTTATAAGAAAACCTGTTAAATTCAGAAGAAGTTTTCCCAAGGTTTTCCCAGTATCTCCTCTTTTCTTAAACACTTATTTATTTTAGAATTAAGTGGAGATGCGCTATTTTGTTTTGATGCATTAGCTATTTTTCTTACAGGAACAAACTTTTCTATAGAAAGGTTTATTTTCTTACGAAACGTAATCCACATATCTTGCTCTGATAGTCCTGCAAATCTGTGTCTCCAATGCCAACTATCAGTGAAATCATGAATAGACAAAACATCAGCTTTACAGTATTTTTTTTTAATTTTGGGGGAAATTTCCAGCTAAAGTTTTATTTAACTAAACTGTGGTCAGAGGTGCCTATGGGATTTATAATAACATCTCTAACATTAATCTCTTGAAATGCTGCTATCCCTTGTGGTCTGATATACTTGTTGAATGCGCCTAACTCCAGGATCAGAGACAAAAATAATTCTTATATAACCTACCACTTACCTTCATGCAATTCCAATTTAACTTGATGTCCAAGAATAAATTTATTTCCTAAAACTGGTCTTTTAAGATCATTAATCCATAATTCATTATCTTCCTTAATTTGTGATGGGGTTTGTAAAAAAACTATGACAAACAATTTTTATCTTTATCACAAAATATTTAAAGTTAATATTTCACAAAACTCATTCTTGTGCACAAGTTGAACATTCAAATTCTTCTTAGTATAACTTGAGACCCCTCCACCTCTGGTGGCATTATGGAAATTATGAAACTCTTGGATTCCTGGAAAAGGCTGGAGATTTCCATTATACTATGTTTCAGTCATTTTTTCACACCTCTGCCTTTTCCTGATATAGCAGTAATCTCCATTCATCGTACTTATTACATAAACTTCTAGCATTAAAGATGAAGAGGACAGCAGAATCATTAACATTTGCATTTAACTTTCTTAGACGATATTAATTCTACTTTTTAAAAAGATCCTTCATTATTTTTCCTAATTTATGGCACAAATTCTTAGTTACAGATTAATTCAGATGAAGCCCATCCTTTGCTGACTGTCAGCCATACATTTTCAAAGATAAATATGAGTATTAGAATTAAACATCAATCTCATAATACTACTATACTTTAAATGTATGTCTGACTGCTGCAAATATATCCTCGAAGAAAAGCTTAACATGGATTTTAATGCAATGCTGTGTTATCTTGGAGACCTCCTTTAAAAAGCAAGTTGGAATCATATATTCCAACATCATTTTTATGTCTATAAACAATGATGGCAGAATCTGATTTTTACTTTTAATCGATCTAATAGTCCTATGTCTAATGTCATCATTCTTGTTTCACGAAGGGGGTATAATGAATATCCCTTGCTAGTTAATTCCTAGAAAACAGTTGATTTATTTCTCTCAACATAGAGTTCCTTTACATCTTGAAACATTACACCTACCATTCTTTTGTGGGGCATTACTTTGTAGAACTGCTGAATAGCATTTATATGGATATACACCATTAGTATCATAGTGGACTATTCCTATGGGCTCACCAACTTTGGTTTCTTGCGATATAACCACTAAATTTACATTTTCAGCTATATCACCATTTTGAACCGAACCAAGGTCTTCTGCCTTCTATTTCTAACCTTAATATTCATCCTGTCTAACACAATATTTTCTGGGAAAGAAATATCTTCTGCACTTTATTCAATATCCTATCTTTTTACACTTTTTTGGATTAGAGCTACTTGGAGGGAACACATCCAAGTTTTCATAAGAAATTGTAGGAGCAATTCATTTTATAATTTCTAAATTTCCCTTGTTATTTTAGCACCAAGATTAAAAACACAGGCTGTTGGACTTTCAGTCTACTCAATATCTCTGAATCCTCACAACTTCAAGCCAGTTAATCAGGTATTTACATTTGCAGTTTTTACCACAAGCATTTTATTAGCTTTGACAATGGCAATAGTAAAGGAAACAGTTGAGACTTTTAGCTGTTTTACTGTCTTCAGCATCTTGACTAGACAATGGAATAGTGACTAGTTGATGATTTAAAAAAACTCTGGAGCTTGCAGCCTACAAGTTGTTCTAGTTGCTTATTTTACATTTCATCTGTCTGCAGCTTCAACAGCTGTGACAGTGTGGGGTATTGGTAGCTATGCCAAGAGAAGTGGGGCAGTGGATGTGTAGCATATGCCAGCATAGCCAGCTGGAATTTTCTAAAGAATTATATGTCATTTGTATAGCAAACTGATTTGTACAGATGCTTGTGTTAAAAATGTATTTGTAAAGCTGCTTGTGTTAAAAATGTACCAACAGTGTGCCCTGATGGACATAAATAAATATGCATATATTATTGTAACTGTTTAAATGTATATGTTTTAACAGAGGACACTGGAAGAGAAGAGGTTAATCTCAAACTTTGAAAATAGTTTGAAATTAAATTACCTGGCTTAGCCAATAAAGATTGTATCTTACAGTTCTCAATGCAGCCAGAGACAAAAAGTCTGTACTAGGAAGATTCATGCATTGTCATTGGGGTGAACTAATTGCTACTCTGGAAGGATGGAGGTTTGACATTGTTTTATGACTTCCAGGAGCTGCAGCAGATCTTAACAAGACTCTGTGCATGTGTATTATTGACACATATGTGCTAAATCCTGACAGCACAGCTTCTAGTCAAGGTGGAAGTATGAGAACCAGAAGTCAGATCACAGATGTATGTGATGTCATTTTGTAATCTATCACTAAAAATTATATTTGAATTCTAGGTGTCTCATAGCACTCTGTTTTGTAACCTGACAAAGAAAGATCTCTCTCCTACTTCATCTTGCCTTGCTCTAGTAAGTAACCAGGGGATAATAATTCTTTAGATCAGTCAGGAAAATATAGTGAGATTAGTTAAGTATTGTTTATCTGCAACTGTGTGAACATGCCCACCTGTGTTATTTTTAATATTTTCTGTGACTGAAACTCTTAGGCTTATTCTAAATGGATATTTAGTATTTTCATGTCCTTTTCTTATTTATTATTATATATATTTAAAATCTTCATTGTGGCTGGTCCTTTAGAGAATATTTTAATTTCTGAGAGTACTTATATATATCTGGTGACAACTCTGGACACTCCTGAAAGCCTTGCTGTTGGTCAAATTAACATTTGTATCAATATTAATTTCACTCAGTATAATTGGGTACCTTTGTAAGAGCCTTAGAGCAGCTGGCTTTGGAATGTCTGGTGGCAGTGGAACTACCTTATAGTCTGGGCAGTAGGGGGCACAACTAGTAAAGCTGTGCCAGCCTTTCCCAGATGTATGTGTGTGTGTGTGTGTGTGTGTGTGTGTGTGTGTGTGTGTGTGTGTGTGTGTGTGTGTGTGTGTGTGTGTCTGGTGGGTTAATGTTGTGTGTGAGTGTGTGAGTCATGGTCGGTGCATGTGGGGAGCTGGGTAGACTGGGAAGGGAAGTGGTAGTGTCTCCAATGTAGTGTGACTGCATGGTGGTGGATGGTGCTTTTGTGTGTGTGTGTGTGTGTGTGTGTGTGTGTGTGTGTGTGTGTGTGTGTGTATATGGCTACAGTTTCAGCTGATGTTGTAACACTGTTCTGTGGTGTGATGCACAGGGCTACAGTACCTGCATAAGATCTATGTGCTGACTGTGTATAACCCCATCCATGGGAACACCATCCTTTTGAAAAATCACACAATTGATCCACAGCATGCATAGGATAGAGTGCTCCATGTGCATGAACAAAGAGATGTATTATTGGTGGCTTCAGCATGAACACCCCATCTATGACTGCATTGCACATAACACTAGATGGTGATGTGGGGGTAGTTGTGACACTGCAGGTCCCAGACTGTACCCTCTCCCTTCCATGATGGACTGTCTCCATGGAAGGTGGTGGGGATGTGCTCATTGCATTACTTCTATCTACCAATGACAACATGACCTTTGACTGTGCTAAGATTTGGCTGCCATTGTTATCAAGCTCTGACAAACTCCTGGCATCAGGCAGGTTTATATCCTCAGTGAAAGAACTTGATAACACAATACCAGTGAAGGCAATAAGCATAATCCAGTGTATGAAGGAGCTCTTCACCAGTGCCCACAACCCAGTGAAAGTAATCCTATATGACAAAATGCTGTGGATAATCTGTGATTACAAGCTTTGGGCAGAATGTTGTCTTAGTTGTACTCTCAATGTTCCCATAATGACAGAAAAGCAATGCTTTTATTTATTTATTTATTTATTTATTTATTTATTTATTACCAGAATAGAACACTGATCAAACAATGACCAACTGCAGGCTTAGCCTGGGTTGCATCATAATGTAATAAAACAATGTACACTACACAAATAACAGTGGCTTTCATTTCTGAGCAACCATAGACAATCTGACAAACAATATATATGTAGAAGATCTAGTAAAGCCAATGTAAGTACAGTTACAAAACTGGAATAAACATGGGAGAATTAATTGAAGTAGGAGACATAGAAGTGTTGGAGAAATGGATAGTATTTTACAGATTAATATAGCTAACAGAGACGTGTAAGATGAAAGAGGAGATTAGATTATGTGTAGTGGGTTTATACCAGTAATGGTAAACTGAATTACAGTTTAAGATAAGTGAGTTAAAAAAGCAGATTGGGTATAGTTGATGTAAAGGTACCATGCAGTTGGAGACTTGTTTATGTGACATGCCTTTAAGATGGGCAATTGCATTCAAACTGCTTTAGAAAGTATTGTTTGAACTGTGACCTGAACATGACATAGTTTGTGTAATCAGTTAAATCAAAAGGAAGTAACTGACATAGTTTTAGGGTCAGTACAGTGGAGCAATGTCTACAGAGGGCTGTCTGAGAGAATTTGCACAGCCCTGAGTTGGGTGTGTAGTATGGATAGTACCACATGTCCACCTGGGGCATCACCAACTGATTTTTGAGGTGCTCTGTGTAGTTTAGCACTCAAATCCAGAACTCTACTATGGATAATGGAACTGTCTGGACACCCACAAAGAGATGACAATAACTCCTTTGGACATAACTTGTCAGTGCACCCCCATCTATGGCCCTCTGCTTGTATGGTAGGTGGGTACCCAACTATGGAGATGTATAGGCATGCCAATGACTCTTTTTTGACCTCTGCATATAACCTGTGTTTCACCATTGATAGCACTGTTCTAGTTAATAGTCCCTTCAGATGTGCTCACAGAAGGTCAAATCAGATCTCTCAATCCAGATAATCTGCAAACTATGTTCATGGATGGCCTGCAGCAGACCATTGTTCTCTGCCTGGGTAAATTTTCCATTGCAGAGACATTCACTGACAGGCATGACAATATGTGATATGAAAGAAATATGTATATATATATATATATATATATATATATATATATATATATATATATATGTGTGTGTGTGTGTGTGTGTGTGTGTGTGACCTGGTGGCATGTCATACACTACTTTTGCAACACATTAAACTGTCATTGTTGACATGACCAATTGCATGTTCTACCATGAGTTGGGATACATGAGCAACTGCCATACTTATGGTGGCAGTAAATGTTATTTTGCAGGGTGTTGTATTGACACAAGGCAGGAGGTCATATTACTCTAAACAGGACACCTTGCAGAAACATGGATGTATGAAAGTCAGCTCATATCCTCTCTATTTCTATGGGTCATCATGTCAAGCATACTGCTTCTGTCTAAAATGTTGATAGTTAAGATTGTAGTAAAATGCCACATGGGTTATTCCCCAGCACTGTGTGAATACTACAGACCTGGAGTAGATGTACTGCCACTGTTCAAACTCCCTGACAATGATACATACTGTGAATCTCATGTACAGTATGTCTGCCCCCAAAGTACACTCAACTGATGTAAGACCTTTGAGACTGCTAAGTGCATAACCTAAAGGAAGGCCAAGTTCCATGCTAGGACATCCCCAGGTTGTATGTGCAGTCCACTACTATTATCCACATAATGTATGTGTGAAGGCCCCCCCCCCCCAAACAATCCAAACATAAAGCACCCTGGTACAACTGTAGAAAGAGGAAGGCTATAAAGTCTACAGAAGCCTTAGAAAAATCCTTCCCTAATGTGACCCCTGAAGCCAGCAAGACTGCAGTTGACAACTTCCCAGCTCCACTTTTCACAATGGAAAACTTGCAAGTAATGTATCATTGCCCTCTCAGCAGACAAGCAGGTAGTAGTCAAATGACACACATGTAGTACTGCCCACTAGACAGATGTAACTCTCCCTTATAGCACAAGGTAGCATATAGAGAAGCATATGTGCATTAGGTAGAGTCAAACAGAACACTTGCCAAAGCTTGTATATCAACAGTGACTGGAACATGACCCACAGTCCTTGGCATAAACCAAGACCTATGTGTCCTACATAGTACCAAACACATCCGATCTTACTGTTTGCAGTTACTTAAACATGTTACAATTCATACAAACATACTGTAAAAGCAGAAACCCCCATGCTGTTCTCTACACCCATTAATTCAACCCCCTGCAACACAGTGTAATGTATTTCAGCAAATAACATACAAGTACACCTTATGTCTGGAGCTTTTCTCCCCAGGCCTCGAATTAAAATGGGCTTCTACCCAGTCAGACTTCCCTGGTAATCAAATGTCAATGAATAAATAGATGAATAGATGTATAACACAAAATAAAAACACCAGATCACAATCATGTCTACTGATTGCTTGTATATCTTGTAGACTTCCTGCTACCTTTAGTGATACCGAAATCTACAAGTTGCTGTATGGCAAACCATGCAGTTTTGAGGGCCCTGTTGCAGTCATTAAGGTAATGAGCCTATTTAGAGTGAAAGTTCCTGAATCACACTTTTATTTCATTGTGCAGTTCATCTAAGCTTCATTACTGCACTGACATCTGTACCTGTGAAGTGCTTTGAGCATGTGTGCATGGTTTGATGACCCTATTGGGGGCAAAGGAAAAAACACTGTCATCTTATAGTCTCTAGAGGTGACAAAGTGCAGAAATGAAAACATATGCAGACACCCTAACATATTCACACCAAGCAATGGTGCCACCATAATTGGTCACACTAACGAGATGCCAGAAGATGGCTGTCAAATGTCGACAGCAGCAACATGTTTAGACACAAGACAGCTACCATTTTTCTGATGCCATTTTTACCTTGTAGCATCATCAGCAGGCCAGTGCAGAAAGAAGCAAAGACTTAGCCATAGCAAGATGAGTAGGATTTACAGACAATTTACAATGTAATGTACTTCAGTTGCATGTATGTCCACTTATGGCACCCTTCCCATTGTGTCACCACTATTTAGGTTGTGAGTGACAGGAAGCAATTAACCAGGCTTCTCCCCCACAGGCATCCTTTGTAGAAAGCAAGGGTAACTTAGTAATGATCCTTAGACTACCTAATCAAGGAGTCCAGCCCCATCACATATGCACAGCCCCATACCTTGTGTTGCCCACGTAGAGGTAGTGGCATCTGTAGTGGTGGCCCAACTACAGCTGAAACAGTTGATTAAAGTGCGGTGGATCATTAGCTGTAGAACAGGTTCCTCCATATGAAATACATATTAATGAACCCTTGATAAGTTTAAATGAAATGAGACTATCTGTTAACATAAAAAAGCGTTGTCAGAAATACCCGCTTACTTGCTGTTATATGAGGTAATACGTAACATACTCTCAACTAAAAGCAGGAAAGCAAAGTAATATATGCAATACATTAAGTACAACCTACTCCTACTAGATTTATAATGAGCTAAAAGAAGATACATGGATAGTTGTGAAACACCCGTTATCATCTCCTTTTTATAAATGAGCACCCAAAGATCTTGTCATGCGACTCTCACTGTTGCCAGGCAGACACAATCTATAAATGTGTCATGTGTCAGCTCTTTTTCATTCCTCTTTATATATCTCTTCTATAACACAGAATTCATTCCAGAACTTGTAGACAGCACTAATCTTTTATTAGTGTGACCTGCAGTGTTTTATCGTCCTTAGTGTATCAGAAGAAATATTAAAGGAGTGAATTCTACCTAATGAAGTGTGTGTGCATATAATGACATTTTACTATATAACATGTAACCTAGATAAAAATCATCTTGACTTGACTATATTCTTAATTGTAATACTGGATTGATAGGGATATTGTCATTAATACCAGGGCGGTTCGTGGCATTGAGTAACAACTGCCATTAACTTCTTTCTCTTCTAATAAAACCTTAACACCCCCCCCCCCAGGGATTCACAATTAAAATTTCTAAAATTGCAAATTTAAACATGTTACACATCAGACTAGCTACCAAATGTCTTTATAAGGCATTGTTGGTATTATGCCTTTTTATCTGGTAGTTGTGTTCGTATATTTTATTCTTTAGAGCTCTATCCATTTTTCCTACATAAAAGATTGAACGTGATGTACACTTAGCTAAGCAGACCACATGTCTCGTACTACAATTTCCTTTCATAAAATATATTTTGATCTTGTTAATATTTTCTAATATTATGCTTTCATCTTCTAATATAGCAAAACATTGGTTACAACTTCCACATTTTTTAGTACCACCATTGTTACGTTTCTTATTGTGTTCAATAAATACTGGGTTGTAGTCAAATCTATTTTTTTAATTGGCCCCTGCTTTGGACACAAAATTTGGTTTGTCACCCAGTATTTTGTATACTTCACCATTGTTTCTTAAGATATTCCAGTTCTTAACCACAATATTTTAACATATTGAATTGTTGGATTGTATTCTAGCACTAAGGCTCTCTTAAAGTCATTATTAGCATTATTATTTTCAGGGGATTCTAAACCAATTCCTAATAGTGGTTTATATTTAATACCCCATTATGTTTTAACATAATTGGTAATGTCTTTCACCATTATCTGGTGGTAGCCTCTAGTTAAGAAAATTTCACCTATAAGATTCACTTGCTTCACCATATCTTCATCCTGTGAGGTCATACGTGCAGCACTGATACAGCGCCTGTTGAAAATTCTTTTTTTCTGACTGATAGGATGGCAACTAGTATACTGTAAATAAGTATTACTAAAAGTAGGTTTACAATATAAATTGGATCTAAAACCATCTTCAGAATGTGATATAAGTATCCAAAAATGGTATTCCTTGCCTATCATAAGTATGTGTAAACTTCAAAAAGGTACTTGTATCATTTAAGTACTTAATAAATTCAGCAATACTGTCACTAGTAACTTTCCATAAGACAAATATATCATGCAAAAATTGGACATAACATTAGATATTATCAAAAAATTTCCGCTTTAGGACATACTTAGTCTCCCAATCTATTAAGACTAAGTTTGCAAATATGAGGGCGCATGATGCACCCATGGCTACCCCTCTTGTTTGTCTATAATATTCACCTTCAAAATATATGAAGTTGTAATCCAATACCAAAGCCATAAATTCAGCCATTAATTGAATTTTCTCCCATTCTAATCCAGAATATGCTCTCATACTGTTAATAAAACTTTCCAATCCTTCATCTCTTGGAATACAAGAGAATAAGTCTACAACATCAATCATTAAAAATATCAAATCCTTATCCCAAATTCTAACATTTAGGTGACAAAAAATCCCACAAATCTTTTAAACCTCAGTCTCTATTTTTTTGGAGAGGAATTAGAGTGAGTGGCAATGTGGATGCCTACTCTACCTGGTCCTAGTCTTAAGTCATGTCTTGTATACTTAGATATAAAAGTAAAAGCCTACTTGTTTTTACAAATCTTTTAATAGATGGCCTACATTACCATAAATGTGTTTTAGCTCCTGGATCTGCAAATGTGTTGCACCAGATTAGCCCATCACTCCTCTTCAGCCTCATCCCTGCTCAGTTCCCCTCATATTCTCCTCCTACCTGCATTGTAACTCACTGCTTCCCCCTTTTGTTGTACTCTTTCACCCTCAGCTACACTTGTCTTCTTTTTCTCAACTCTAGCTCTCGTACCACTATACTTCTTGTAAGATAATTGTTTTCTGATGAAAATAGCAACAACATGGCTGTTTGAATACTTTATCAGATTTGAAAAGCAATTTACCTTTTTGAAAAATGTTTTACAGACTATTGTATATGATTATCTTTCAGATATTAGTATCAGTGTTATATGTCAATCCCTTGTCATCCCAACACCATGTGTGCAAGGCTACTCCATTTGTCTGTAATATTTAGTGTTTGTTCACCCCGGCAAACTCTCTTACTCTACTCTATATATTCCTGTTTTCCTTGCTTATGTCTTACATTCCCATCCCTTCTGAATTGATATAACCCTCTCAAAAATATTATCCTGCCTTGCAGGTCTTCACATTTCAGTTTGTCTTCTTATGTGTTTCCCCTTTGATGAGTGTTGACCTCCTTTCTTACTCTCATTTAACTCCCTTTCCACCTCACTTCATTGTTGATGTAGGTGGCGACATATACACACAACATTAGAAAATGTGCATTTAAGTGATTTTTCTGCATGGCTATGGGCTGTTATGCTGCACAATGTGCTACAAGATGTGTTAGTACACATGCAGTGCTATTTCTGCTCTATGTAGTCAGATGAGACCTATATATGGCATGCTAACAAGCACATGAATGTAGGTCTGCTACTTGCAATATCAACAAGCTGTTCTACTTTACCTAATACAATGATATTTTTGCTGCTTAGTGGATAACGCAATATGTAACAACAGTGTAGCAAAGGTTACAACAGTGCACTCCACCTCACTAGTATATTCCTAAGTGTTCTTGTAAATACTAAGGCGTGCAGTTTATCTGCACATGCTTAGTGCAGGAGTGCAGCAATTTTTTAATCCATCTGTATTTTATTGACCTTTACTAATGTCAGGATATCTTAGCACCCTTTTGTCAGTTGCACCAGTCTGAGTTCTTCCTTAGATAATAGTTAATGCACTGCCTTTGTGCTCATTGGAGGTTGTTGTCATACGTGTCTGTGATTTTGCATGACTAAATCTGAGTTGTCACTTCCCATTATCACTTAGATTCATTGCAAATCCCCAGCTGCCTACTGCATGTTAAGACTGCACAGCATGGATTAGTCAAGCTCTGCTTTATGTAACACTATGTGTAATAATTATGATTTTGCTCTCGTAGCAGAAAGCTCCATGATTCATCTTGTCTAGATATAGTAAGAAGGATGCCTAGTGAGTCTTGTAGACATATTAACAGCATCTAAACCACTCTTTTGAAACATTCCCATACCTGGCATATCCAGTTTTTGTCTGAAACCCGCTTCTCTGGCTACATTCCATATGCAACACACACATAATCAACAAAAGCAATCAACCCTCCATGCTGTCTGCAGATGCCCTACCCACAGAGCACTGAATATA
Organism: Protopterus annectens; assembly: GCF_019279795.1. Lineage (NCBI taxonomy): Eukaryota > Metazoa > Chordata > Ceratodontiformes > Protopteridae > Protopterus > Protopterus annectens. Next base: position 270,029,041 of record NC_056736.1, on the reverse strand, counting down.
ATGAAGCCCTTTCTTGAGGTTTAGACTTGGGTTTACAGTAATTTTGTTCATAGTCCACTTTGTAGATAAAACTGTTGAATAGCCCTGGGCTTACAGTAATTTTGTTCATAGTCTACCTTGTAGTTAAAGCTGATGAATTCAGTGCATTTACTTAGATCCCAGCTTCTTGCAAGTCAGGCTGCAGAACGCAGTGTATTGTGTAATAATACTCACCTTGTCTTAGCGGACCGGAGTTCTGCTGTGGCGACCTCTAACCGGGAAAAGCAGAAAGATACAACAACAACAACCCACCTTGTCTTTCTATTCATAGCACACATGTATGTATTGTTTACTTGACTCAGCTATGTAATTCAGTCCCTTCCACACACATCAATAAACTAACTTCAGGTGCAGATCCTTTTCAGAACGTGTACATGATTATAAACATTATCCCCTTACAGCCAAGTCCTTATCTTTCTCTCTTTCAAATACATCCACACACCTCCACACACACTCACATCATACACACACACTTGCCTTTTAGCCCCCTTCTTGTTCATGTCTGCAGCAGCGGCCTTAGGTCAGCTGGTGCCATAGGCAAAAAGGCTCCATGGCACCCCCCACACCACCCAGGTGCCCCCATCCTGGTCTACCTACATCAAATAAATACTGGAAAAGCACCCCTGCTACAGCGGCACTCTAGGCGGCAGCCTAGTTGGCCTATGCCTAAGGCCAGCTATGCATGTCTGAACTACAGCAAAGGAATAGAGTTTATGCCCCCCAAACCACTTACTCACTCACTCACAAGAAAGTGGCTAGCACTATGCTAATTTAATCAGTTGTACAACGAGACATCTGCAAAAATTACCACTTCATGGTAATTTTATTATTCACACATAAATATAATAGTACCTGGATGGCAAAGGAATACTAGACAATGTAAACTGTCTTAGCACAACTGATTAAGTTAGCACAGTGCTCGTCATTTGGTGACTATGCCAGAGGCTTTCAGTGAATCTGCCTACAGCTAAGGAAAACTTCTGATAAAAAGACAAAAATAAGTATTATTTTCCACTTTTATTGATAATTATGATTGCATTTTATTAGTTTCCTGTAATATTTGCTGCATTTGCTGCACTTAAAAAAATGTACTGTGCTGCTGCTTTAAGTACTTATTGCATTGTATCAGTTAGTCAGGGCTGTTGTATCTAGATTGTGTAGTCTTCTTACACTTGGGTTCCAAACAAGCCATTTTATATGAAGATTGTTTTTCTGCATTGTTGTGGCAGAAATGTGCTAATCTAAACCTATCTGAGTTTGGGAATGCTGGTGGAAAGCTTATTGTGTGCTTTCCTTATTGGTAGTTAGTTTAAAACCCGTTTCTTTTGCCTGTACCTTGTGTTTGGATGAAGCTGCCCTTTGCGCAATGTCATTTAGTAAAGCCCTTTTACATGCAGATGCCTTGAAGATAAACTTTCCCTAGAATAACTGTTACTGAAACCATACCGAACCCCCTGCTGGTCTAGGAACAACTAAGCTGTGCACTGAGCAGCATTGCTCTGTTGTTTAATCTTAGACTACACAAGTGTATTTCCCACTCATAGTCTGTGCTACCAACACAGTCCAGTGTAATTTACCCATTCCTTTCCCTGATTAAACCCACAGTAAGAACCTGATATCATGGATGGGCAGTTTCTTACCATCTTTGTAGCCAGCCTGATGGACGTGGGCATCCATGTGCCATTTGGCATTGCCTCATGTATACTGACAACCACTTAATCCTAAAACAAACAAATACTACATGTGAGGGATGTAGTTATACTAAGAAAATGGAGGCAAGGACTCTCACATACAGACAAACCAAATGCCAATGAGGTTGTCAGCACACACACACACACACACACACACACACACACACACACACACACACACACACACACACACACACACACACTCACATGTCATTTCCTACACCAAATAAGGATTTGATGCATAAATATGTGAAGTTACTCACTAATAACTAACCAAAAAGTCAGAGGCCTCTCAAATGCTGCCTTCAGAAACCACATATAACACGTCAAAGCAAACAACAACCACAACACATAATAATACACACTCCAGTGTCTCAACAAACAAGCCCATAAGGCAAAACACCACAACACCTAACATAATGGTCATAGGAGACTCCATAATAAGACACACGGATGTCTCCCTCATCAGGCTGGATAGCAAGAAGGTTATGGTTAGGTGCCTGTTCGGTGCCAGGATCCATCAGATCACACAAGCACTCAAGTCACTCAGCCACAAGTATCAGTATGACTCTGTCATAGTCCTTGTAGGTGTGAATGATGGGAGATGTTCCTCCCTGGACTATATGAAGACAGACATGATTGAGCTCTCAGATTATGAGTCACAGGCAGGTATACCTTTTGTTTTATTAAAGATTGTTATGGTTTTTATTCAGCCGTGGTTGTTGATTCCATTGTTTCTGTACTACAGGTATAAGCCTAGCTTTGAGCAGCATTCTACTTTCACCAAGGATGATGCCACAGTACAAACAAAAAAATACTGACTTTAACAATTGGCTTAAGTTTTGGTGCCAGTCCAGTGGGATTCAATGTTTGTCAACCTGATAGGATATGACTGACAGACCATGCTGGTTTACCAGAGGTAGTCTGGACCTGTCTATTTTAGGCTTTTGGATACGGGCAAAGGCTTTAGCCACCCCTATAGTGCCTTTTTTAGGCAATGTCAAAGTAACCAACCTCCAAATGTAACAAAATCTTCTCTTGATGAGCTCAAGGTTCTGATACTCATTGCCAGGAGTCTAAACAAGAAATTGCACTCCCTAGAAGCACTTCTCACCTTGGAAGATCCAGATGTCTGTGCAGTCACCAAGACATGGTTCAAAGGCACATAAAGCACTTTGGCCATTCAGGGCTACAATGCCTTCCATGCATTCAGACCACCAACTGAGCAAGAAAGAACCAAAGGAGGAGGTGTATCCATCTTCATAAAAGATAAGTACACCTTAAGACTGGTCAAACAGTATGACTGTCTCAAACTACTCCATGTCCATCTAATCATATGCAAAATCCCCTACCACATCATTGCTAGCTATAGTCCCCCTTCCATGAACCAGGAAAAACATACCACATAATTGGACTTACTGGAGTCACTTATCATGCAGCCTAATATCTTTCTCATGGATAATTTTAACTAGCCTACCATTGACTGAGGAACATACATGACCACTAACATACAAGTTCAGAGGTTCTTGGACTTTGTCAATACAAATGCCCTGGAACAGCTGGTTGGCACACCTACTAAGGGCTCAGATATCCTGGACATAGTACAAACTAACATAGGGGGACCATTTCACCCACCCATGTAATGTTCTCTTTGGCAAGATCAGACCACAAATGGTCTCCTTTGAAATAAATATAAGGCCAGATACCCCATCAAGCTGAAAAATGCTAAAGAATTTCTCCAAGACAAATTATCTCCAACTAAGTGATGACATAAAGAATTTCAAAACTCTCTTGAACACAGAAAACACAGAATCCTATGAAGAGGTGTACACCAATACCCTGTATAGCCACTTAAGCAGTTGTATAGAATTGACAGTACTGGACCAGATTAAACCCAGACCTTGCTGCAAGCCACACTGGTGGACCCCTGGTATAAACAGGCTATGTAATAAGTAAAAGAAACTAATGTACAAAAATAAATAGGAACAGGCTCAGCAGAAGAAGAAGAAGAAATTCTTCACTAGTCTAAACAAACAAATCAGAGATCTGGTTAAGTCCTCAAAAGCAAATAATAAAGCAAAAATAGCCTCCCTAAGCAAGGAAAATCACAAAACATGTTTTAACTGCATCTAAAATCTTAAGGGGAATACCTGCTATGCTCAGAGCTGGTTGTGGATTCCACCATCCATACTCAACTGGAGGAAATAGCCAACCTGCTAGCTGACAGATTGAGATCAAACATCGACCTCCTGTCCCTACCAATCATCTCCAAAGTGTACATCCCACCATTCCTCAAAATTTTATTTCAAGAGAGCAGGTCATCTCTGTGCTCTCTAAGGCTGAAAACACAGCATCAATGTGACTGACAACATGTTGCGTTGCCATTTAAATAACTTAAAATATATCCCAGCAGATTCACATGGAACCCTATTTAACCACAGCCTCCAGGCAGGCTATGTTCCATCAGAATGATGGACAGCATCAGTCATCACTTTGCACGGGGGGGGCACCTACCGACCTAGGGAATTATAGACTCATAAGCCTGACTAGCCTTAACTGTAAGGCCATAGAAAGAATCATCATGTACCTTATCAACAAAGATATAGGTAATCTCCAGACTCTGGACCAGGCCCAGTTTGGATTCATTAAGGGTAGATCATGTCTGTTGGGCAAACTGTTATTCAAAGGGAGTAATCATGAAGTTAACCTATCTAAGGAACCATTTAATGGTGTGATATTATAACAAGCTCCATGAGAAGAATTTTTATATATGAGAAAACAGTGTGCATTTCTCAAAGAAACATAACAGCCAGTTGTGGATCAATTGTTTGTCCTTTCATGGATATTGAAGGATCCTTTGGAGTTCACATCAGTACAGTTATTGTATTTTGTGGATTTAATGAAAACATACCACTCCTAGAATGCCTTGAGGAAAGTGCTGCAACAGTGCTGTATTTGTGAAATAAGAGTTGAAATAAGTCAAATTCACATGTTGTTTCTCTATCTTGCTCATAATTTTCACAGGCAAAATATCTAAATGCAGCTGTCGTATGGACAGTAGGTGATCGGGAGATGTGAGTACTTTGCTTTTTGTTGTTTGCAGCCAGTTTTCCTTCAAATGACTATGATCTGTAGTATGTGTTGGAGCAATTCACTGGTGCATGTGATAACATCTGGGATGAAAATCAGGACCCTCAAACCAATGGTCATATTTTTCTCTTGAAAAGGAGTGGAATCATCTATGTAGGTGAAGGATCAACAGCTATCCCCTGTGAAGGAGTTTAAGGTACCTTAGGGCCTTTTTCACAATGGAAGGTATAGGAGGTTGGAAGTGCTACCCTTGAATGTGGTGGTAAAATGAGAGATTAGTCACTAGATAAAGTTTTCAGTTTACTAGTTGGTTTCTGTGTTTCTATCCTCAATTAAGAGATCATAAATAAGCAGTGGAAGTGAAGTCCCTCCACAGGAATGCTTGTCTCAGTCTCTGTAAGACACTAAGAATCTCAGCAGCCCAGGAGTAACATGTAGTACAACCATGGTTCCTCTAGGTTTGGAAGAGTCCGTTTTATGTGATTTGGGCACCAAGTGAGGATACCTCCTGGGTACCTCCTTCACCAGGAGGGTTCATGGCGTGACACCCGTGCCCTGGCCCAGCAATCAAGGAGCCTCAATCTTCACCACTAACACCAGAGAAGGCATCTCATATATGAGGAAAGGACAACAAATACACACCGTGAAGTGCAATTTCCCTTAAGAGCACACAGAGATCACAGTCAGTCCAGGGCTGGTTACTCCCTTACATCCCAGGTTCCCAGTAAGACTCCCCACTGGCACAGCTATAGGGTCCAGCTCTGAGCCTAGCTGGGCAAGCTAAAATCTCCAGCACCCTCTCTGTCCAACCAGTGCTTCGTGTCCCTGCCCAAGTAGCTGACATTCACACACTTTGAGATAAGAGTTTATACAACCACACAGACACTTCTGGGGAAGGCTGGCACAGGTTTTCAAGCTGTGCCCCTTTTTCCCAGACTGTATGGTAGTAGCACTTGCCACCACCCAGCTAATATTTATCAGCTACCAAAGGCCCTTAAAAGGGTGTCCAGTTATTACTGTGCAATGTTATTATCCAATTGGTAGGTGTGACTAAACAGTCAAAGCTTATTTTGAGTGACCTGGACAGTAAACTCTATAAATATGCAATGTACTCTAGAGCTTAACTTATCTCTACACAAACCAGCCACAGTTAAAAGGTTTTAAAATATTTAATAATAAATAATTAAAACCACAAGACAATACTTTCTACTACACAGTGCTAGTAAAAAGAGTTCAGAGATCACTCAGAAATACTTAAAATAAATCACTAGTACATTTCTGACATCACAGAAAAACACTTAGTCTAATCTTTATAGTCCTAGCTATTTCTACAAGAAAACACACTTCTAAGATAACTTATTTAAGACAACAGCCAGTGCTGATGAGTTGGATAGTCAGACAAAAATGCTTAATAATCTCTGGTTCTCACTGCTTAAATTGCTATTGCAGTTCTGATAAACATTACATCATCTTTTTACACTTTCCTGGTGTTCCCAGGCTGACAGAAACTGCATTTACATTCTTTTACACTTAGAGCAATAAAGGACATTCCACATGTAAATTCTGGTCATTAACTTTAGCCTTAAAACAATAGGCAGGAAGCCTTCATCTAGCTGGACTGGAGCCGACTTGTAAACATGAAAGGCAGTGATGAAATAATTTTAGTTTCAAAGGACCAACAAGAAATGCTTGACTTAGCTTTCTTTACAGCAGATGGCAATGTTGCCACCTTGTTTTAACTTCAAACTTTCACAGCATATTTTTTTTCATTAAAAAAACAAGTTTGTAGCTCAACATTCATATTTATAAATGATAGAATTATCGGCACAATTCTATCTGGCTAGGCTGGCAGCCTTCCACCAACTCTACCAGTCTTCACACCCACCCCCCCATGGAGAACTCAGGCTAGTTTTTCAAGTGACCCTTGAGAAACGCCGCTTGAGAGGGCTAGGTCTATCTGAGTGTACCTCACCCCATTCTCTGTCTTGAGACACCATCTGTATTGGCATTGCTGCTCCTACTGTGGTGCTGCACTGACATATCATATGCTTGCAACTCCATCTTAACAACTTGGCATTTTGCTGGCCGGCTCTGTTTAACCATGTTAGGGGGTTGTGATCTGTCATAACAGTGAATTTCCTTCCATACAGATAAGGCTGCAGTTTTTGCAGTGCCCACACCATGGCTAGACATTCTTTTTCTACAGATGCATAGCATTTCTCCCTGGGTTGGAGCCTATGGCTGAGATAAACCACTGGGTGCTCTTCCCCCTCTGAAGAAATCTGGCTAAGTACAGCTCCCACCCCATGGTTTGAAGCATCCACCTGTAGAACAAATTCTTTGCTATAATCCAGACTGGCTAACACAGGGGGTCCTCCCAAAGCTTCTTTAAGCTTCTGGAATGCCTGCTCACATGCTGGGATCCACACTACCTTATCTGGCCTGTTCTTCCTTGTCAGATCTCTGAGGGAAGCAGCTATGGTACTATAACTGTGGACAAACTTTTTGTAGTTCCCTGCTGTCCCTAAAAATGTCCTCACCTGCTTTTTAGTAACAGGTGCAGGCCATGCCTGAATGGCTTCCACTTTGGCAGGTTCTGGCCTTATCTTACCACTCCCCACTTTATGTCCTAGGTAGAAGACCTCTGCTATACCCACCTGACATTTGCTCGGCTTAATGGTCAACCCTGCTCTCTGTAGTTTGCCCAGCACCTCCCTGACATGCTGAAGGTGCTCTGGCCAGGAATGGCTGAAGATGGCAATATCATCCAGGTGAGCAAGGGCAAACCCTCCTGCTCCTGCTAGGATATGATCTACCAGCCTCTGGAAAGTCGCTGGGGCTTTCTTCATCCCAAGGGGCATCTTTGTGAACTCATACAAGCCAAAAAGAGTCACAAAGGCTGACTTCTCTCTAGCAAGGAGAGTCAAGGGCACCTGCCAGTAACCCTTGGTAAGATCAATGATTGTAAGATACTTAGCCCCAGCCAGCTGCTCTAGTGCCTCATCTGTCCTAGGCATGGGGTAAGCATCTGACTCTGTGTGACTATTTAATTTCCTGTAGTCCACACAAAACCTGGTGCTGCCATCCTTCTTTGGTACTAGCACTACTGGGGAGGCCCAGGGACTGTGAGACTCTTGAATCACCCCTAGTTGCAACATCTCCTATACCTCCTCCCTCAGAGTCTGTCTGACCTGCCTAATAGGCCTTTGGGGTCCTGTATCCACCTGGTGCAGCATTAGGTGGGTTCACCCTGGTTTCCCAGTGAACATGTCCCCAAATTCCTGCAACACTGCTCGGATTTCTCAAGCCTGGGTAGGAGATAGCTGCTGCGACATTACTTCCCCTTCCACTGAGGTGTCAGCCCGAGCCTCACTGAGGAGATCAGTCACCAGATCTCCATCAGACTCCTCCTGCAATCTACTGCAAATGCTCAGCACAAGGGCCTCCCTATCATGGTAAGGTTTCATCATGTTAACATGGTACAATTTGTGCCCCTGCTGTCTGCCTAGCAGTTCCACTGTGTAGTTAACATCACTGACCATTCTTACCACCTTGTAGGGTCCCTCCCAAGCTGCTTGCAGTTTGTTGTGTCTGACAGGAATGAGAACCATTACCTGCTGCCCCACAGCATACTCTCTATCTCCAGCATTCCTGTCATACCACACCTTTTTCTGTTGTTGGGCTTCTGCCAGGTTCTCCTGGGCCAGGCTCATGAGTTCCCTGAGCCTTGTCCTGAGGTTTAGGATGTAAGCCACAACAGACTCCTTGTCAGACTCACACTCACCTTCCCTCTCATCTCAAATTAAATCTAGAGGTCCGCTCAACCTACGCCCATACAGCAACTCAAAGGGTGAAAACCCTGTGGATTCCTGGGGAACCTCTCTGTAAGCAAACAACAGATGGGGCAAATATTTGTCCCACTCCCTCTTAAACTGATCTGCAAATGCCCGCAGCATGGACTTGATTGTAGAGTTTAACCTCTCAACAATATGATTAGTCTGGGGATGGTAGTGGTTGGTCTTCATGTGCTTCACCCCACAGGACTTCCACAGGCAAGCCAGCAGGTCTGACATGAAACTGGCACCTCTGTCAGTCAATATTTCTTTTGGGAAACCTACCCTGCTGAAAATCTCTAATAAAGCATTTGCCACCTTCTCTGCCTCAATGGAGGAAGGAGGCATGAAAGGCAGTAATGAAATAATTTTAATTTCAAAGGACCAACAAGAAATGCTTGACTTAGCTTTCTTTACAGCAGATGGCAATGTTGCCACATTGTTTTAAGTTTAACCTTTCACAGCATATTCTTTCATTTAAAAAAAAATAAGCTTGTAGTTCAACATTCATATTTACAAATGATAGAATTATCTGCACAATTCTATCTGGCTAGGCTGGCAGTCTTCACCCATCTTTACCAGTCTTCACAGCAATGTCCTCTGGAAACAGTCCTTGTGGTATACAAAGGCCATGATGGAGATATTTCATTTCTCAACTTCCCTGAGAATACATGGGAATCTCACAGAATGAACTGGTGTTGCTACTTGGGTAGTTTGCCCTCCTCAGCTTACTAGAACTGAGACGTTAAAAAGGACAAGCAGTTTAGAAGATTGATGGTTGGCTGAATATTAACATTCAGTGAACTGAGATGTATCAGGAATCAAACTGCTTTTATCAAAGTACATATTAGCAAATTTATATCACAATGAGCAATGTTTAATGTGGTTGTGAGTATTGGAAAGAGTACAGATTTATCAAAAAGGAATGTTTTAATGGTCATATTTTATACCATTTATTATTTAGTGAATGCAATACTTATTTTATTTAAAAGGGAATAGGTTAACAATTTTCATGAAGCAGTGAGACAAGGCCATCTAACGGCATTAATAGTAATATATAGTAATGTACGCATGATAAAGGGACAAGTTGATGTTTATAGGCTCATAGGATCATATGTAAGTACTACGTCATCATTCCTTGCAGGCCATTTTAAGTCCAGCCAGTTTCCCTTCTGATACATGAATTAACCTATCCAATTTGCTGTTAGATTGACCTTACCCATCCCATGGTTAATAATCATATATTACCCTGAGTGAGAATAACTGGGATCATGCCATAGATAATTTGAGGGGAACTCATCCTTGGGATAATGCATTTAAGAGCCACCTGTGACAGTTAGTAGTACAGGGGGCAGTCCTGGGGGATTTTCTGTTTCCCATCCATAGATTCAAGTTGTGCTTGAATATGGGCAAGGATGAACTTTTTCTGTTACAGGGCAGCGGTATCCTCTGTATGACAAACCTGACCCTCCAAACTAGTCTTTTGATGTTGCAGAAGAAGTTTGGATAGGCTGATGAGTATTTCTGATGCTATTTGACATACTGATGTGCAGTAAATCCATTGGTGTTGGGTCAGAGGATGCCTTATATGCCAGACATAGGTCATTTTAACAATCTGTAGGATACAGAGTATAGTGACATGGTTTTGAGTCAGTCCATATAGGATATGCTATTTAGGTCTTGTATCCTTTTAGTAAGATATCTCTGTGGGCATTCCCATTAGTGCATGTGTCTGGAAAGATACATGCCAAAAGGGGAATTATACTCAATGATTGGTCTAATTAGGGCTGATTAAAGGGTGTGAATAACATCCAGAGATCTGATCTGGACACAATCCCTTTGTTTATAAGCTGCACAATATAGAAGGACTTTCTTATGACAATGAACACATATTAGTCAAAACGTAGGTCACTGTCCACATAAGTTACCTAACTAGGTAAGCTCTTAAGGTATATTGTCAATGTGATAGCTCCCCAGAATAGATAACTTCCCAAAGGATATGACAATGCATTTTTTGGCATTTAGTTTCAGTCTGTGATTTTGGCACCAGTTATTTATTTGGGACAAACCTTCCTACAGGACAGGTAAGTTATTGGGGATTCAATGACAGTCATCTGTAAATATAGTCAGCCAGAGCCCTTTGATATTGGTTTTCACTTCAGAGAAGCAGATGCCAAACAGGAGAGGTCTCAGCACAGAACCCTGGGGAATTCCACTGGTAACTGGTCTCTTTGTGGAGGTAACTTCCTCTATTTTGATTTCCCTCATCCTATCTGTGACCCAGTTGGCAATCCATTGGGTGACACAGGGGTTTATTTTCAGTTTATTTAGCTTTTCTACTATGCTTGAATGAGGGATTGTGTCAAAGCTTTGGCCAGGTCGAAGTATGCAGTGTGTACAATTTTACAATCATTCATTGCTTTGGTGATCTTCTCAAAAACATCCGCCAGGCTGACCAGGCATGACCTGCTTTGATGAATCCAAACTGAGATGGGTCCAGTGTTTGGAGGTTTCCTATCTCCTTATTGATTAGTTCCATGTTAATTCTTTCCATGGTTTTGCACATCAAGATGGTCAGACTCATGGGTCTGTAATTGCCTGGGTTTGTAGAGGTTCTTCCCTTTTGCAGGGGAATGACTGTACCTGTTCTCCATTCACTTAGTACAAAACCTGTATGAAGGCTGAATTTGAATGATAAAATGTGTGAGCAAAGTTAATTTTGGTGAACAAAATGTGTTAATATAAAAAAGTAATTCCTCTTTATGACTTTTGGTGTGAGTTTAAATGAACTGCGGTTGCTGAAATGGACAATTAAGGACAGACAATTATTTAAAAAATGGAAATATGACTTAAAAGCTGTGTAAAAGCAGCAGTGAGGCATTTTCACACATTGCTAAATGTTTCTGTATGAAAACATTTCTAGCTAACTATAAACAGAATGTTAGTTGTGTGAAGCCAGAAATTAAGCACCGTTCAAAAATTACTGAATACAATCTTGTGGTAAAACATTTCAGGTTATTTGTAGCTAATTAAACATATAACAAAGGACAATCAGAAGTCTAAACTACATGCAGACATTGCAAAATGAGAATATACAAAGACACAAATGTATAACAATACGTCAAATAAGTGGTGATTGCTTAAATAAAGAAAAGGTAACAAACTGCACCTTTTGAATGAAGAGTGTTGGTTTGTGAAATTTAATGTTTTTTCTGGTGAATGAAAAAATTATGTGGAACAGACGTGAGTGTGGTTTCAGAAGCATAAAAGCTGGTGAGTGTGAATGTAATTGTTAAATAGTGAAGCATAATGGACATAATGAGCTTGATGTGGCAAATGATTGTATAATCTATATTTAAACAATAGAACTTCTTTATATTCACACTGTCAACTTTTTATTGAAAGAATTCTGGGCAAAGCTGAAAATAATAGGGAGGACAATGGACCAAAATTGGGAACAGAGTTTAGAGTCTGCTGTTATAAACTGAGAATGTGGGTAGAACAGCAACTTTTGATATAACACATAAGGATATGAAGTATGAAACTCAAATGTCTGCCATCATTTATAAACTTCGTCCCTCAATGATTTGCAAGAAAAATACAGATTTTCGATGCAACAGACTGAAAAATATGAGGCACAAATCTGGACATTCTGTGAAATTCTGGACAACTGAGAGGTGTAATTATATTGTCTGCAGTCTGGTAACATTCAAGAAAATTAATAAAAAATAATTCAAGCAAATTGTTGACGTTGCAGAAGCATTTTTTGCCAGCCCCCCTCCCCCCCCCCTTACTGCTAAGCCTTAGCCCATTCTCTAGCTATCTCCCCAGAGTCAAGGAAAGAATCATCATGTAGTCCTACAATGCCCAGGGAGATCAGTATTTTAATGTTAAGGGATGTTAACCTGTAAGACAGGAGATGCCTGACTCCTAGAACTGCAGGCCTTAAGTGATACTCTGAATGTATCCACTTAAGTGCCAGTGAATGGGGTTCTGAGGTTTACACTGTGTTCCTGTGAGTGTGACTGCTGAGTGTCATGCCATGTTCCTGTGAGTGTGACTGCTGAGTGTCATGCCATGTTCCTGTGAGTGGGACTGCTGAGTGTCATGCTATGTTCCTGTCAGTGGGGCTGCTGAGTGTCATGCCATGTTCCTGTGAGTGGGAATGCTGAGTTTCCCAACAGGATGTTGTCCTGTGAGTCCAACTACTGAGTGCCCTACCATGATCCTGTGAGTGACCCACCATGTTCCTACCTCCTGAGTGGGATTGCTGACTGCTCTACCATGCTCCTGTAAATGGAACTCATAAGTGTCACACCATGCAGCTGTAAGTGGGACTCCTGAGTGTCATACAGTGCTCCTATGAGTGGGACTACAGAGTGTCCTACCATGCTCCTGTGAGTGGGACTACAGAGTGCCCACCATGCTTCTGTGAGTGGGACTGCTGTTTTTCCCACCATGGTCCTGTAAGTGTGACTGCTGTGTGTCACATCATGCTCCTGTGAGTGGGGATGTTGAGTGTCACATCATGCTCCTGTGAATGGGGATGTTGAGTGTCACATCATGCTCCTGTGAATGGGAATGTTGAGTGTCACATCATGCTCTTGTGAGTGGGGATGGTGAGTGTCACATCATGCTCCTGTGAATGGGGATGGTGAGTGTCACATCATGCTCCTGTGAATGGGGATGTTGAGTGTCACATCATAGTGTCACATCATGCTCCTGTGAATGGGGATGTTGAGTGTCACATCATGCTCCTGTGAATGGGGATGTTGAGTGTCACATCATGCTCCTGTATGTGTGACTGCTGAGGGTTCCACCATGTTCCAGTGAATGGGGCTGCTGAGACTCATGCCATGCTCATGTAAGTGGGACGCTCAAGTGTTCCAACATGCTGTTGTCTGCTTTGAGTGCAACTGCTGAGTTTCATACCATGCTCCTGTGAATAGTCCACCATGTTCCTATCTCCTGAGTGGGATTGCTGACTGCTCTACCATGCTCCTGTAATTCGGACTCCTAAGTGTCACACCATGCAGCTGTAAGTGGGATGCCTGAGTGTCATAAAGTGTCCCTATGAGTGAGACTACAGAGTGTTCCACCATGCTCCTGTGAGCAGGACTGCAGAGTGTTCCACCATGGTCCTGTGCCCGGTGACTGCAGAGTGTCCCACCATGGTCCTGTGAGTGGGACTGCTGTATTTCCCACCATGGTCCTGTGAGTGAGACTGCTGAGTGTCATACCATGCTCCTGTAAGTGGGACTGCAGAGTGTCCCACAATGGTCCTGTGAGTGGGACTGCTGAGGGTCCCACCATGCTCCTGTGAGTGTGACTCCTGAATGTCATACCATAGACCTGTGAGTGGAACTCCTGAGTGTCATACAGTGCTAAGTGGGATTGCAGAGTGTCCCACAACGGTCCTGTGAGTGGGACTGTTGAGGGTCCCACCATGCTCCTGTGAGTGGGACTCCTCAGTATCATACCATAGTCCTGTGAGTGGGACTCCTGAGTGTAATACCATGCTCCTATAAGTGGGACTGCAGAGTGTCCCACAATGGTCCTGTGAGAGGGACTGCTGAGGGTCCCTCAATGGTCCTGTGAGTGTGACTCCTGAGTGTCATGCCATAGACCTGTGAGTGGGACTCCTGAGTGTCATACAGTGCTCCTATGAGTGGGACTACAGAGTGTCCCACCATGCTCCTGTGAATGTGGATGATGAGTGTTCCACCATGGTCATGTGGGTGTCGCTGCTGAGGCTCCCACCATGTTCCTGTGAGTGGGACTGCTGAGTGTCCCACAATGGTCCTGTGAGCAGGACTGCTGAGTGTCCCACCATGGTCGTGTGATTGGGACTGCTGCATGACCTTCCATATTCTAGTGAGCTGAGCTGTTGATTCTTCAACCGTGCTTCTGTGGGTGGGACTGCTAAGTGTCGTAGCATGCTCTAGAGAGCATAAATATAGCCAGACATATTCAGTGCACTCAAGTGAGTACATTTATTTTCCTTATGGAGGCCAGGTGATGTCTATAACCAGCTAAAGTAAAGGTTGCAACAAAGATCTGTACACAGTTTGTTTCCAAAAAAGCCTTGGTCTAAAACTAGAGATATTATTTTTTCAATCACATAGCCGCTGAAGAAAAACTCATCTTCAGTGCCTTGGTACACAACCTGAAAAAATAAATACATTTCTGTTGGATAACTCAAGTTTTGCTGTGATGTCTCCCCAGTAATAGAACATCTGACTGATAATTTCTTACAAAGTATATATAAAGGAATGTCCAACAACTCATTGAAAATGAAACTCATTGAACAGCAATTGATCGAGCACAATTTGTTGATTAGTAACCGACTGAAAAAAAAAATCAACAGAAAATTTTATTTTTTGCTGGGGAGACCTCCTCTGCACCCCACCACCCCCTGTTAATTATATATACCAACTCTGAGATCAGACTACAGTGAGTAAAGGGCAAATTCCTCAGTCCCCACTGTATATTAATCTCCCACAGAACATCTACCATTGCATCCAGTCAGCTGATTTTCAATCAGCTGTGTCAGTGGTTTTCCAGGTTTGACAAGTTGTCATAATTTTACTTATTTGTGCTACTTTTAACTACCCTTAAGGCTGGAAAACTACTTTTCCTTTGTACAAAGCTACATTGCTTGCCAATATATCTATAGTGACATATCTATATAGATATATGTGTGTGTGTGTGTGTGTGTGTGTGTGTGTGTGTGTGTGTGTATATATATATATATATATATATGTGTGTGTGTGTGTGTGTGTGTGTGTGTGTGTGTGTGTGTATATATATATATATATATATATATATATATGTGTGTGTGTGTGTGTGTGTGTGTGTGTATATATATATATATATATATATATATGTGTGTGTGTGTGTGTGTGTGTGTGTGTGTGTGTGTGTGTGTGTGTGTGTGTGTGTGTGTGTGTGTGTGTAGAACATAACCACTACCACAAATACCCATATATACGAACAACTGAGTGAGTTTAAGGAGGACAAAACTGGGTCTATCAGACATAAAAGCCATTTACCGTAATCCCACAGTTTACAATATCAGAAAGACTTCTAAACAAATCTTGGGCTAAAGACAGCAGTTATACAGAGAAGATACTGGGCAGAATAGGGAGAACTCAGAAAATGACAACGGGAAACTTTTAAGCAACAAAAAGGAAACATTTTAAAATACCATCAAAGTGCAATTTCAGCATTACTAATCTTTAACTCATTAATATCAATAATAACATTTCACAACTTTAGATCAGAAGGCAAACAATTTCTCACCATAAATAAACTAAATAAATCCCCTGGACAAAGCCTATACTTATACTCAGTAGCAAAAAAAAAAATGGAATTTTATACCTCTGACCACCAGAACTATTTCTGATCTCCCCACCTTTTAATGCTCTCAAAAAGAATAATTTACAAAATTCTGAAATTGCTCCTATGCCAGTCGTGGCTGAACTTACTGACTATACTTCTTTTACCCCCTGCTAAATCACACTTCACAACCTTCTCCAGCCTTCTACTACACTCCTTTCATTTTTTCCTCTAACTTACCTTATCCACTTTTTGGTCCAGTCGAACTTTCCTGGTATAAAAATGTCAAATAAATAAACAAACAAACAAATTATTTGTAGAAATTACATGTAAGGAAAGCAGCCATTGCTCTACTTCAGCTGCATAGATACTTCCTATCTGCACTGTGGTTACATGTTATGAAACAAAACATTACTTAGAAAAATGCAGGAAATACTAAACAGTAATATTTTATTTATTTATTTATACATACATGCATTTATTTATTTGTGTATTTATTTATTAATTTATTATGAAAAATGTCAGTTTTCAGCTACTGAATTAATTACAGCATTTTTATACATGCTTTTTCAGTGTTTTTTCTCGACAGTACCACGGGCCAGGAAGTGCTACTGAAATGTAGAACTCAGTTGATTAAGTAAAATGTTAAGAATAACTATCCATTAGCTTGGATGCCCTTCTTAAACTCTTTGGAGTAAGTATGTTGCAGTTGTAGCTACAGCATTACATGTTAGCAACGTTATCTATCAACAGCTTTCATATGGCCAAAGTACAGAAAACCTATTACAATTTCTTCTGCACTGTGTAACAGTGACTGCTACGGCACTCATTATTGCTTGTTTTTTACACAACAAAAACAACATTAAGCAAATTGCAGACATAATTTAATTTAATGACTGTGCATGTTTCATGGTATACTAGCTCACTGCAAAAAATATGATAGCTGTGGATTCCTGTATGAAGAAAACACCAAAGTAAAAAAGCATACATAGTTACCTGTTTTACTATTCACACAATGTTATTGTATAGAAGAAAAACAAATATATGACATGCAGCAGAACAATTTCTCAGCTCCACTATCCCAAAATTAAACTTTAGAAATGACATCAGTTCAGGTAAGAACACATTCATTAACAAAAAAGGCCAGCAACCAGGAGGCATAGAGAGCATTGCATCTACAAAGGAGAGGTAAGCATTGGCTTGAATAAGTGAAATCTAATGTAGTCCCTTTGTACTGTATTAAAACCTACCAGGTAAACATGTACACATTCTGAAAGTACTGATGTACTTACTATAGCCACTTCTCACTTACTGGAGTAATGGTCACCTGATTTGCATGAAATGGTAGTATGAGGAGGGAGGGGGTTCCACATGGGTGAAACAACTAAGAACAAAAAGCATGCTGCTGGTGTGACAAAGTATTAAAGCAATCCATGAAGGTGACCTGTGTATGTTGGCTATTCTGCTCAACAAACTAATACATTAATTACTTACTTCTATGTGCATGCATAAGCAGCTGCAAAGGCTAACATTCAAAATGCAGACTGCAGTAGTAACTGCATAAAAAGCATTAGCGGTAGCATAACAGCAGCCAACAAAAATGTTTTTATATTTACATGACTTATGACTCCCAATCGCACAAAGTACTACTGTCATCATTCAATATAACATATATATCGACATGTATCTATATGTGTGTATTTGTATTCTCTGATTCTATTTATTCTGTATGAGTTAATAATTTCCACAAAATATCAATAGATACATAGATAGATAGATAGATAGATAGATAGATAGATAGATAGATATAGATAGATTATGTATGCATGTAAGCATATATGCATGTTTATGCTCATCTGTAAGACCACAGAACGTATCATTATGGACCTCATAAATAAAGACAAAGGTGACCTCCAAACCCTGGACCCTACCCAATTCGTGAAGGGCAGATCCCACCTGTTAAATCTGGTGGATTTTTTTGAAAATGTGACCAAGGCCATTGACAAGGACAAATCTATGCATACAGCATACCTCAACCTGGCAAAGGCTTTTGACACAATCCCACATTGAGACATTACCGATAAACTTAGCAAACTGAATGTAAACCCCTTCGCTGTAAGATGTGCTGCCAACTGGCTCACAAACCAGACACACTATCAAATTGGGTGACTCCATATCAACAGCAGACGTGTTGCCAGTGGGGTGCCACATGAGTCAGTGCTGGGCCCCTACTATTTGGTATATATTTCTCAGAAGTTCGGGTCAAAACTGTGTGGCTGACCAAGTTTGAAGATGACTGCAATCATTGAATCTCCAAATGATGTCAGTAAACTCCAGGAGGGTCTCACACAGACCAAAGACTGGCGTACTAGTCACTGTCTCAAACTTGAATGCAAAGAAATGCATCACCATTCCCTTCAGCACAAACAATGTTCCCTTACACCATCAAATCAACAATACCCTAAGTATCTATGAAGTGGTAAGGGACCTGGTATGGCAAGTTGACTGCAACCTTAACTTTGACCACCATGTGTCTGCTGAAGTAAAGAAAGCTTTCTACATAGCACACTTGATTAGTAAAGGCATCGCCTTGAGAGAAAAAGAAGTTATAACCCCCCTATACTCGGCACTTATCCGGCCCATAATTAAGTATAATGCCCCATTTGGCATGTACCATACTAAGCACCTGCAGCAATTAGAGAAACCTCAGAGGTTTCTAACAAAGAAGATCAATGGTCTCCAGCATGTGCCTTACACAGACCGTCTAAAGTCCCTGTCACTATACTCTGTATCGTATAGACTTCTTACAGGAGATTTATGCCTGGCCTACACAGTAATTTAATGCTCAAACCTAATGAACATGCTGCATAAATGTAAATCAGACAGGACTAGGGCTACCCATTCCAGGGACCTAAAAATGGTCTACAACTTAAATAGGACATGCTGGAGGGACATATTTATTTCCCAGCGACTGCCATGCCTTTGGATCAGGTTACCAATTCATGTGAGATAGAGCATCTCTATGACAGTGTTCAAGAGGAACCTGGACGAGTTGATGGGCACTGTAAATTCTTACTGAGGATTGAGCCCACAACCTTCCTGGACATGGGCAGTCATCACTAAATGCAATCTTGGGTACTGACTAGTATTTCTATGGTATTACATTGGGATGAACCAGCTAGGCTTAAAATGACCTCCAGGTCGATAGCCTAGTAATCTCCTATGATCCTATATTTACTAACCCAAAAGGTAGGTACTTTAGAGGTGCACCACACTTTTAAGACATGTTCAAAGGGACATAAGAGCATAGAAATAATATTAGGTATGCAATTTCTTGGACCATAAGAGGCCTAACAATATACACCTTTTAGGAAAACACACTTTATGAGTATTTCATAATTCCCACTTCCCAACACAGGTGGAGGCTTATGTGATAACCTGGTGCAAATTTATGTCTACCCATTCAATCATAAAGATTAGCCTTAAAGGCAGACAGAGTAGTGCCTTACCTGACCTGTAGTGGCAAAGGTTTACTATCAAAATCTCGAAGTTGACAAAAAAAAATATTTAACATTGAAAGTCAATGTCGAATTCTTGCATATTAAGTAGGTGAAAATGTCGAATCTGATGAAGAAATTCAGCAGATTCAACTTTTTCACAGAATATCAAAAGTGAAGTCTTTATAGGAGCAAAGGTAATTGTAACTCCTACACTGCAATTCACATTTTTGCAGAGGGGCAAGCCCCTCTGTACCCCACCCCACATCCCCTGAAAACTATATAGTCCAACTCTGAGATCACACTACAATGAGGAAAGGGATAAATCTCCCAATCTGCACTGTACTGTGATCTGTAGTCATAACATTGAGTATATATCAGTGAATGCACAGTGGCATTAGCTGATATGTACTCTCTCCCAATTAATGTTCAGAATCAGCCAACTGCCATTTGGTATTCCAGCGTTCCGAACCTACATTCTAAATTGTGATAGTAAACCATGTCAAATTATTCCATAGGTTAGGCATATGTTGACTTAGGAACCTATCCATCTAGCAGGTCTTGTTTATTAGATGGTGTAAATTTAGGTTCAAAGTATGGCTGGTGTTAGTGTCGCTGGTTGTCCAAAGAAAAAGGAGATCAAATAGGATTAGGTTTTTCAAGGCTGAGAAAGCAAAACACAGATTACTTCAGAGCAACTTTTTGGCTGGTAGGCTACTGAGTATAAGGAGAGTTGTGCTAATCTACCTGGAATGGCTGAAAGATTTAAGGCGTTTAATGTTTTTGGTTAAAAATTGTTGGGACCTTTCTATTTGAGCAATATGCATGGATTTCTACATACCACTGGGGGCGGGGGGCACTGTATTCAGTGATGGATCTGATAAAGTGAGAGTACAGAGGTAAGATGACTTTTTTGAATCTTGAGGATATGCTTTTGGAAATTAACTTGGCTAGACAGAAGAGCTAATTGACTATGGTAGAAAGTTGATGACTGAATGAAAGAGAGTCATCCATGTAAATACCTTGGACTCTTATGACCATATCCATATGAAGAGGAATATCACTTATAACCTATAAGATGGGAATAGCTTTTTTACTGAATGCTACTATACTACACTTTTTGAATTTAGCTTGAGACTGTTTTCAGCACACTAGGTATATGTATAATCCAGACCCTTTTGGAGCAGTTTAGTATCAGTGGATGAATGGATAGCAGTGCCTAGCTTGCAGTCATCAGGAAACATGGTCAACCACACTTCAGGCATACTGGCTTTGATGTCTGCAAAATTAATGCCAAACAGTAGACGCCCAGCACTGATCCCTGCCATATCCTACTAGGTACAATTGTCCATTCACAGTGAGTGCTAGCAACTTTCACTACCTGGAATCTTTTGCATAGCCATTTTGAAATCCAGCAGACAAAACAGGGGCTTTCATTAAGTTTGTCCAACTTTTCAATAATATGAACATGGGGATAGTGCCAAAAGCCTTAGCTAGGTCTTGTCTTGATAAGCAATGTACATGGAGTGACCACTGTCAACAGCCTCTGTGACCATTTCAAAGAAGTTTACTAGGTACAGGAGAAATGACCTGCCTTTCACAGAACTATAATGAGTGGGATCTTTATCAATTAAGTTACCTATATCTGCATAACTGAGTTCTGCTATGATATGTCCCATGGCTTTGCATATAACGCTGGTGAGGCTGACGTACCTACCTGGGTCTGTAGAAGGGCCACCCTTGAGTAGTCATTGTGACTGTTCCCCAGACATCAGGGAAAACTTTATGGATAGGCTGATATTGAACATTTTAAGCAAAGGCTTGAATAGTGCATAGTACTAACAAGACTGCAGCCTAGTATGTTATGTGCTCCCATAGAAAATTTTTTTTAGATTTTGACAGGGATTCTAAGACTTGTTCCAAGGTGATTACAGAGGAAACAAAATTTTCAAAGATAGTGGGTACAGTAATGGGGTAGATGGGGTAAAGTTTACATGAAATTCGTCTGCTAAAATATTGGGTATATCCTTCAGTGTGGAATGGTTCATAGGTTCATAGGTTCATAGGGTGGTACTAGGCTATCGGCCCCAGGGCCTATACAAGTCTAGCCATAACAATTCCCTGGCTATTTCTTCCCAGAATATTTACTTCCCTGGTACCCTGTCTAGCATGTCAACTGACATGATCCCCGAGGTGAATTTCCTATCTGCCATCCAATTGTCAAGGTTACTTTTGAAGATGGCCAAAGAGGCGCTCAGCTTGACATGTATGGGCAGTCTATTCCAGAGTATGGGGAGTCTCTGGATCAGGAACCTATCCCTCCAGCATGTTTGTGATGACCAGGTTTAGATCCCTAGAGCATGTGGCCCTGAGGGATTGGGATTTCTTTAAATGTAGCATGTCCAACAGCTCTGGGTTTGACATGGCCTTGTATGTTAAGCAGAGATCGCCTCTGAGTAGGCGATATGTGACAGAGTATAGCTGGTGTTTATTCAGATGGTCAGCATAGGGCATCTGCTTTAGGCTTGTAATTCTTTTAGTGAGGTATTTCTGTGGCCTTTCCAGTTGTTGCAGATGTTTTGTGAGGTAAATACCAAATGAGGCATTGTACTCTATAATGGGTCTAATGAGGGATGAGTACAGTGGGACAATGACCTCCTTTTTTCTGGATGAAAAGCCCTTAGTGATGAGGTGTGCCACATAGAAGGATTTCCTGACTGTTGTGGCAATGTGGTTATCGAAGGTGAGACCACTATCCATCTGTGTCCCTAAGTCTCTTATCACACTTTTGGTGTTTAGTGTACTGCCACTTATGTGGTAATTCATGGGTACATGGTTTTTCTTCAAAGGGAATAACTATACATTTCTTGGCATTGAGCTTGAGCCCATGGCTCTGGCACCAAGCATCTGTTTCTGTAAGGCCATTCTGTAGAATATCCACATCATTTGGGGATTCAATAATGGCTCCCAGTTTGCAGTCATCTGTGAACTTTGTTAACCAGAGTCCCTTGGTGCTGGCCTGTACTTCAGAGAAGTAGATGTCAAACAAGAGAGGCCCCAGGACTGAACCCTGAGGTACTTGTCACTTGTCTGGAGCTGGATTTTGAGTCAGATACTTTTACAGTGTGGGTTCTGTCAGTAAGCCAGTTGGCAACCCATCGAGTGATGTAGGGATTAATGCTCAGCTTAGTAAGTTTATCTATGATTCCAGAGTGGGGGATGGTGTCAAAGGCCTTGGCAAGGTCCAGATAGGCTGTGTGGACCACCTTGCCCTCATCCACGGCTCTGGAGTCTACTTTGAAGAAGTCAATCAGGTTGAGGAGACAAGATCGGCCCTTTACAAAACCAAACTGGGTGGGGTCCAGTGTCTGAAGATTGCCAATGTCTTTGTTTATAAATTCCATGATAATGCATTCCATGGCTTTGCAGATCAGGCTCATCAGACTGATGAGACAATAGTTCCCGGGATTCAAGGTGGATCTCCCCCTTGTGGAGTGGGATAACTGTAGCTGTGCGTCACTCATTTGGCACGAAGCCTGAGGTAAGGCTATGATTAAACATGACACTTAGGTGAGGTGCCAGTTCATTTTGTAGTTCATGTAGTACACAGCCCGGGATGTCATGTGGTCCCATGGATGCTGTATTCTTAGCTTTGGAGAGTGCATTTTTTACCTGTGTGGCCGTGATCACTGGAATTTGGCAATCTTTTGGTATTGAGATGGGCCCTTTAGGGGGTGAGAGGGGGGGTGAAGTTGGCACTGAATCTATTTGCCAGGATATTGGCAATATCCTTGGGATCAGTATATTTAATGTCATTCTGTTGTAGCTCAGAGCAGATCTGAGCATTGCCATTTAGATTCTTGACATAACTATAGAACACCTTATAGTTATCTTTGGAATCTTTGGCAATTTTATTTTCGTAACTAGCTTTGGTGGAGGATTTCATGAGGGATCTCAGCTTCTTACTGAGGCTGGTAAGGGATTATTTTGCATCCTTGGATTTTCCTCTTTCTGCAACAGTTTCTTCCTTCTGTTGTATAATTTGTTTATGGCAGGGGACCACCAGATTGGCTTCCTTTTTTTGGAGGAGAGCATCTTGGTACTATTTGGAATGGCACGATTCATGCACGAGTGGATGTGCTTGTACAGTGCCTTTGTGTAGGATTCAGCAGTCAAACTTTCAGTTCCCGTCTGCATGGATGTCATGAAGTTTGTCACTTCTGACTTGAGTAGCGTGAAGTTAGCTTTGGAGAAGATTTTTATGGAGGTTTCCCTACTGGGGGGTGGGAGTGGGATATGGACGTCAAGGGTGATTAGCTTATGGTAAGACCTGACCAACGAGGGGGTGACCACTGGTGTGGAGCATTGATCTCCCATGTTGGTAATGACTACATCTAGGATATTTGAGCCCTTGGTGGGACTATGGATTAGATGATCCAGGGCATTGGAATTTATGAATTCCAAGAACCGTTGGGCAAAGGTGTTGGTACCCAAATAGTTTTCCCAATTAATGGCAAGGTAGTTGAAATCACCCAGTATTAGGGTGTTTGGTTGTATCTTAATATTTTCCAATATGTTTAGAAAGGTGTAGTGAGAATCTTGGGGCATGGTGGGGGATCTGTAGCAAGCTACAATTTGGATTGCAGTCTTAACTAGTGTTAGTTGCACCTGGAGAATTTCAGATGCATTGTGTTGGGCAACAAGCCTGGAGTTGTGAATATCCCTGGTGAATATGGACACTCCTCTGCCTTTAGTGTTTCAGTCCTGGTTTGTTGACCAGAAAGTGTGGTAAGAGTTGTAGCCTGGTATTGCAGGGATGGTCTCTGGAGCTTTGAACCAGGTCTCAGTTACTGCAAAGATATCGATGTTCCCCATTTTTAGGAGTGCCTCTAGAGAGTACATTTTGAGGTTTAGACTTTTAGCATTGAGTAGCATTACTTTCAGATTTTGCATGCTTATATCTGTTACGGCGGTGGTTTTGTCATTTGAGTCTTGCCTAAAAAGGCACTATAGGGATGGCAAGAGCCTTAGCCAGTAACCTGAATCCCAGGGGCGACAGGTGCAGACCATCTCTGGTGAAACATCTTGGTTTGTCTATCATGTCATCCCAGGCAGACAGATAAAGGCTCCCCTTTGAATAACACCAGAAACATTGCCAATTGTTGAAGTCAATCATTTTGTCCTTATACTGTGGTATCATTCTAGGCAAAGGCAGAATGCTACTCAGGGCTAGGGTCATATCTGCCTGGGCCACATAATCCGAGAGCTCTTCCATGTCTCTTTTCATGTAGTCCAGGGAGGTACATCTCAAGTCATTCACTCCAACATGGACAATGACAGAGTCATATTTATACTTGTTGTGGAGTGACTTGAATGCCTGCATTATGTGGCGGATCCTGGCACCTGACAGGCAGCTGACTGTAATTTTCTCCTTGTTCAGCCTGGTGAGTGGGACATCAGTATGCCTGACTATAGAGTCACCTATGACTAAAGTGGTGGGTACGTTGTTTTGCCTTAGGGGCTGTTGTTGGGTGGCACACTGGTGTTGTGAGCTATGTGACACTTTGGGTGTGATTGGTGTTTGTTTGCGTTTCAGCTTCGGAGGTCCTTGTTGCTTGGAAGGGGTTAATGTTAATGTGTGATGATATTATGGATGAGCTCATTGCATTGTTGAACATTATGTTTTAATCTCCTGACTTAAGTGAAGAAAGATGGTTTAATTTAAAATCTGTAGTGACTGTTCATACTCTCCTTTGCATTTTCTAATAGTGCTTTTGATTTCCTTGCTGGCATGTTTCAGGGTGATCTTGTGGTAGGGGATGGGGACTTCTTCTGATTTTAAATTATTTGCCTTCTTTTGTTATGTGGTTAATTAATACAGGAGTTCCACCAGAGAGGATTTTGCCTGAATTTACCATTATATTTAGAGTAGAGGTAGATGCAGTTGTTTAGATGCTGTTAAAATTAGAGGTGAATGTGGTCGCCTTTTCAGCTGGATCCATTTGCTATTTTGTCTAGGTCTTCTTCAAACTGAAATAGGTTTGCCCTGAAGAAGTCCTGAATATGGTTTAATTTGTTAGTGGGGTGATACCATTAAGCCTAAAAGATTTGTGGTTATATTTAACCAGGATGAAGAGATGCACAGTGGGGTACAAGTGGGGTTTAGATTGACAAGGAGCAGGTCAATAATATTAGAGCCTGTTGTGGGTAGTTTTACAACTTCCTCCAGTGCATCGGTATTAATAAAGTCTAAAGAATGCTGAGCATATTTATTTTTAGCGGTGTAAGTGTGCCAGCCAATGCTTGGTTAATTAAAGTCTTCTAACAAGAAAATATTTGGTTTGATATATAACCCATCAATAGTATTAAGGTAATATCCATGATCTTTGGGGGACATTGATTGGTATCTATCGGTAGCAAAGAGCCATTGTTGGATTTG
Organism: Protopterus annectens; assembly: GCF_019279795.1. Taxonomy (NCBI): domain Eukaryota; kingdom Metazoa; phylum Chordata; order Ceratodontiformes; family Protopteridae; genus Protopterus; species Protopterus annectens. Next base: position 270,003,114 of record NC_056736.1, on the reverse strand, counting down.
TGAATGATGATTTGGATCTCCAGGAGCTCCAAGTTAGGATTATGGATAATTTATTGTGAGGTGATATTATTTCTGATAAATACAAGTACTCCTCCATAGTTACCATAGGACCTGAAGGCATGAAAGGCACTACACCCTGAAATAGAAGGAGGGGTCTATGCCACGTTATTAAAAAAACACATTGCTGAAACCCATATGGTCAAGACCATATGGTCAACAAAGCAGTTAATTGAAAGACTGACATAAATCCACACAACACCCACCAACACAAACAATGTTTTTGCAGGGGGCAAACCCAACTGCACCCCCAAACCCCCTGCTAATTATTTATACCAACTCTGAGATCAAACTATGGTGGAGAAATGGGCAAATTCTCTGATTCCTACTACAATGTGATCACAGTCAGAACAGTTTGTTGAACCAAATTGTAGACTAAATGGTTTTCGACAATTTGGTCTGTCAACCAATTGACATAGACCCAGTGGAAGTGCTGCCTTTCCACTGAAACCATGTTTCAGTAACTACACAGATATGAATGTGCTCAAGTTGCATGAGGGCCTCAAGTTCTGACATCTTTCTGTTTGGACTCCGAGCACTGAGTAGTGGACCAGGATGTTGTGACTTTGAATTTCAATTTGCTAAGTAGGAATGTCCAGTTGGGAGATTCTGCCTAAAAAGCATGATATGGGCAGAAAAGCTTTAGCCAGGTTACTGAAGGCTTGGTATGACAGGTGTAAGTGAAACAGTCTAATCTACCATCTCATCCCATGCAGACACTTACTGGATCCCATTAGAATGACATCAACTACTTAGCCAATAGTCAAAGTCATTTACCTTATCTTGGTATCTTGGCAGCATTGTTGATGAAGGCAAAATACTGCTCAAGAACAGTGTCTTTCCTGTCTCTAAAACATGCATAGTAACTTCCATCATGTCTCTCTGCATGTCCCTCTAGGTGGGGACTCTCAGGCCATTCCCTCCCACATGAGTCACTGCTAGGATGCAGTCCTACTTATCTAGTTTAAGGGACCTTAGCATTGTTGAGACATAATGGCTCCTGACACAGAACAAACTTCTTACAGTCACCTTGTTTTTGTCCATTCTGGTGAGTGTGCAGTCTGTCTGCATAATTATAGACCTACCTATGACTACAACATTTGTCTGTGTAGCAGCAAACTTATTGGGCCTTACAGGATTAGGCTTAGTTCCCTGGTGACTCAAGTTATCTATGAGGATTTGCAGTATATGTGAGTTCATAGGTTCATAGGATGATACTAGGCTATTGGCCCGGAGGTCCTTATAAGCCTACCCAATAATTTTTCCCATGTTCCCACAATGTCAGCACCTGTTTCCCCTGTCCAGCAAGGACACACGTGGGATCCCAGGGGTGTATTTTCTGTTTCCCATCCAGTCGTCCAGGTTCCTCTTTAAGATGGCTAGAGAAGTACTCTGCTTGACATGGAGAGGGAGTCTACTCCATAGATGGGAGTGTCTTTGGGACACAAATCTAGCCTGACAACAAGTTCTATTAATGTCACAGACCAGGTTGAGGCCTTGTGTGTGGGTTATGTGAGTGGAGTTTGACTTACAGATATGCAGCAACTCCATCAAGGCTGAGTCTGAGATGGCCTTGTATGCCAGACACAGGTCACTTCTGAGCAGTCTGTAGAAGTCTGAGTAGAGGGATAGGATGTTTAGCCTACCTGTATAGGATAGGTGTTTGAAACCCTTGATTTTCCTGGTCAGGAACCTCTGTGGTCACTCCAGCTGCTGCATGTGCTTGGCAGGGTACATGGTGAAGGTGGCATTGTACTCAATAATGAGTCTGATAAGAGAGGAATACAGGGATGTTATGACCTCCTTGTTCCTGGATGAAATACCCTTACTTATGTGGTGGACCATATAGAAAACCTTCCATACAACTAAGGCAATATGATGGTCAAAAGTTAGGCTGCTGTCATTATGGGTGCCCAAGTCCATCATGACTGATTGCATGCTTAGCACATTATTATTAATGTGATAATTAGTGGGGACTCTATTTTCCCCAAAGATGGATTTCATGGCATTCAGTTTGAGGCCATGCTTCTGGCAGCAGTCATTAGTTTGGGTAAGGCCATCTTGCAGGATGTTCACATCACTAGGGGAATTTAAGACAGCCCCAGCTTGCAGTCATCTGCAAACTTGGTCAGCCACAGACCATTGGTTTTGGCTTGCACCTCAGAAAAGCATATCCCAAACAGTAGAGGCCCCAAGACACTGCTCATTATGGGTCTACTATTAGAAGTGGCTTCCCCTATTTTGGCAGAGTGGATTCTGTCAGTGAGCCAGTTAGCTAACCATCTGGTAACATCTGGGTCGATGCGTAGCTAGAAGAGTTTATCTATTATGCCCGAGTGGGGACTAGTGTGGAAGGCTTTGGCTAGGTCAAGGTAGGTGGTGTGCACTGTCTTTCCCTCATCCATGGCTCTGGTGACTGTTTCGAAGAAGTTGAGCAAGTTTAATAGGCATGATCTCCCTCTGATAAAACCAAACTGTGTGGGGTCAAGTGTTTGGAGTTTGTCAATGTCCTTGTTTATAAGGTCCATGATAATGCTTTATATAGGGAATTTGCAGACTTTGGATCCAACCCAGTTTGGCTTTGTCAAAGGCAGATCATGCCTTTTTAACATGACTTTTTTTTTTTTCAAAACAAAGCCCAAAGATGGAAATGCAATCCTAGCACCTCGATCTGCCAGTAAGGCCTTACTACAATACACTCGGGGGTATCATTCAACTCATCAGCTTCAATATCAACCCTTACATCACAAGATGGGTTGCAAACTGGCTGAGCTGGGTGACAGAACCCACAGGGGTCAGAACCGCCATGGTCCACACAAAGCCTGTCACAAGTGGTGTCCCAAAGGAATCAGTGGTTGGCCCACCACTCTTGTTTACCATTTTCTACTTCAAGCAAACACACAAGAAACACAGGAGGGATAAGTTACAGGCAGGAAGAATGATGACTGCACATCTAGTATATGATACAGAAACACATCTGATACAGATATCCTCGCTGATACAGGATACAGAACCTATAACTGCCAAAAAAAGCCAAAACCCCAAAAATGCCAAAAATGCAAAAACCCCTAGCTACCAAATAGGTGAACCATAGGTTACCAAATAGGTGGCAATCCCCTGGGACCAAGGCACAGACGGATGCAGGGGGACCACCCATGTAGCTGGGGACCCAGAAGAGTAGTAGTCTGTCATTCAGGTTAAGAAGACCTTCACCATGAAGACCTTCGAGGTCATAGTCTCCTTTACTCATCACTCATCAGGCCAATCACTCTCCAGGTCTCCCCATGCCACCATACATCATCACCATGTGCAGCAGCTGGATGCGACACGAAGTTCCTCACCAAAAGGAGCCACAAAAAAAGAGAAAAAAAATGCTGCTCAAAAAGAAAAATCCTCTAAGTATGCCCGGTCTAAAACAGTCTGCTGAGTCGCTTACCGCTGCCGCTGCTCACCACTTGGCCTACAGAACAAGGCTTTGTCTCGTACATATGAACCACAAATTAAGCTACCGTCAAACCCCAATTTGAATCAGAGCCACAAGCAGCAAAGACTTAAACCTTGACACGGACGGCTTGATAGGAGCTATGGAGAATACATTCATCACCCATAGACAGAAAATCCTGGTACATGTGGTTGTGTGGTACCTCAGAGTGAAGTGTGGAGTGAGATTGTTTGAGAGATGGGATATCAGATATATTGACCAATTGATGAGGAGAAGATAACCTTGAGTATCACTGCTCGACAGAGGCACAGCAAAATAATCCCATACTAAAGGGGTGGCGTAGCCAAAAAAATGAGCTAGAAGGCTAAAAAAATGCCTCGGGCAGATAGCCTAGTATGAACCTATGAACCTATGAACCTATATGGCCTTGAAGATCAGGCTAGTTAGGCTGATGGACCTATAATTGTCTAGGTCAGTGAACACTCCACTTTTGTGTAGAGGGATGGTAGTGACTGTCCTCCATTCAGCTGGGATGAAGCTGGTGCTCAGGCTTTGGTTGAATAGGGTGCCTAATGGAGCTGAGAGCTCATGCCTGAGTTCACGTAGGATACAGTCAGGGATGTTGTCAGGTCCAATGGAAACTGTATTTTTTTGCCTTAGAGAGGGCATTAAACACTTGCTCCCTGGTGATGGGGGGAGGGGGGCAGGTGCTGGGGATGTCATGGTTTACTGAATGGGGGACAGGGGGGTGAAGTTTTCACTGAACCTGTCTGTCAGCAGGTTGGCTGTATCTACGTCATTTGTATATGTGGTGTTATTGATTACCAGTTCAGAGCAGATTTGGGTGTTACCTTTCAGATTGTGGATGTATGTGAAGAAGGCCTTGTGATTGTCCTTAGTGGATGTGGCCAATTTGGACTTGATGAAGGAGTAGGTGTTGTCTAATGCATTGAAGACTGGGATCTTTTATAGTATGTCCTATGAGGCTTTGACAATGTGTTTCTTTATAGCATCAGCATAAGTTATATGTTTGGAAAATATTTAATGTTGACTCTGAATTATCAGAGAAATTCTGTAATGAACCAACAGTGGTTTATAAAAGAGACACTTGTTTTAAGGGACTGTTTGAAAGGGTAAAACCTGGTACCCACAATGGTGGTACTTTTAAGTGTGGAAGGTGTGCCCAATGCCCCTATGTTATGGATAGAGGGAAAAAAAAAAAGAAAAAATTAAGTTTAAAAATTTTGGATTTATTTCCAGTTCAAAAAAGATGTATTGTTATAGTAAATGGGTTGTTTACTTGGCCTTGTGTAGATTCTGTGCAAGTTTCTATGTAGGAAAAACTAAGAATGCCCTAGGGACAAGAATTTATCAACACTTATATGATATTAAAAATAAAAATGAAAAGAATGCATTATACAAACATTTGGTTATTGAACCTACCCATTCTTTCCTATTTTTTATTTTGGAGCAGGTAGACTTGGGACCCTGGGGGGCGGACCCCTGAATGAATACTTGGAGTTTTTAGAACTCAAATGGCAAATTAGGCTTGATGCATATCATACTCCTGGGTTAAATGACAGAATTTCTATATCTTCTTTGTTGAAATTAAGATCAATGTTTTTTATTTAGTAATATATATATATATATATATATATATATATATATATATATATATATATATATATATATTGTTAATGTATTCTGTATTTTTTATATGTTAGTTGCTCTATACTTGTTTTTATAATTAAGACTTGTAATGTGTTTTTAAATAAGGGACATGATGTCAGTCAATTTGTGATTAGGCGAGCAAAGTATTTAAACTGGTGTTAATTGCAGTATTTGTATTCTGAAGAAGTCATTTACCAGACAAAAGCACTTAATACTGCTGTTCTTTGCTGTTTGTACTGCTTTTTTGGAAGAACGTTGCTTGTATTTTACTGGATTTGGTGTTTTTTACTTATAAAGGATTTACCACCTTATGAGCGTCACCTTTGTCTTGCAACAGCTGCCTTTGATTTTTATAGTTTGTAAGACTTTACTTGTTCTTATGCTTGGTGGTGTGTTGTTGCTGATGTAGTTTTGCGACTGTAAAATACTTATCAATATTGGAATGATGCAAGAGGTTTGCCTCCATGTTTCTCAAATATTTGCATCTCTCACAGGCTGTACTGTCAACTGGTAGAAGCAGTGAACAGTTGGTACTTATAAGGCAGCTGCTACAGGGTCTTAGAATACTTAATGCTATCAGACTGGCCACATATGGGGACAGAACACACTGTTTAGCCCTGCTGACAAAGAGTGGAGAAGGAGAGCTGGTTGTGGAAGTCAGGGTTAGAGGGAGATTATTATAGAAAGAAGATGTATGGAAGAAGCATTTAGGGTGATACTCTGAGGTTAGATTAGATGGTGGCTAATCTAGCAGTACTTAATTAAAAGACAGAATTAGGTTAGCCAAGAATGATTATTAGTGGTCATTCACCCATTGGCTACTACCTGGCTATTAGTAGTACTGGTCTCACTGCAGCTGCATTCAACTAAGAATAAATGTCCCTTAGCTCCTCATTCACCAGAAGCAAAGCAATAGCACTAATCCAAAGCTGGTTCCTGACAAGCAGATGACAGGCTCTTTGGTGATCAGCAGTCTCATCCCAAGTGTATCACAGGTTTGTAAGCTTGTTGTGTAGACTTTTTCTTAGTAAATACCCTGGATAGCATGTATAGCAGTTCAGTGGAAGGGAGTGAAGCTGTACAATGGTCCAAAACCAGAGCAGTTAGAAAATCCCTGTGCACACTGTCCAATCCGAAACAGTCAGGAATCAGGGTCCTCATGCTCTTTCTCTCACCAGAAGCAAAGCAGTTGCTCTAATACCAACCTGGATCCCAAGGGGTAGTTTTCAGGGTTTCCATTGATTGTTAGGCTCTAAGATGGGTAGAGAATAATGCCCCTGTCCTTCTTCTCTTGCTACAAGCAAAACAGCACTAATACTAAGCCGATTCCTGAAGAGCGGTTCGTAGGCCACTACTGATTGGTAGTCTTGCCTAGATGTTTGTGATTTTAAATGTTGTATGGAAGAAAATGGTTTACTAAATTAGGTATTTCAGTATGGATTCAACATAGGAAATAGGAAAAAAGAGGGAAACTCTATTAAGAAAACTGAGGCTAAAGACACCATGCTTACAATTACATTATTATGTTTACTGGATCAGAATTAAAAAGAGTTTCTAAAAGGAATTCAACAAGCATACTTTTTGAAAAACAATTTACCGCATAATTACAATAAATCAAAACAACTCTATTTTACATCTACAGTTCTCATACCATCTTCATCATTCTAGACTGTCTGAATTCTAAAGGAATCACCACTGGTTGGTAAGTTTCAGGCTAAGGTTTTTATCCCAGTCATCCACCCTTTACCTTGAACTTGCCAGTTCAGACTCTTTTCTACAGGCCCCACCATGTGTATCTCTCAATGATCCTCATTCTTTCTTGTTAGTCCCTTCCTGTCACTGACCTTCCCTTTTATAGGAAAAAGAATGTGGGTCCCTCCACTCAGGGTAGATGTGGATTCTTCTTTCAGATGCTTCAAAACTGTAATTCCACAGACAGCGCAGGAAGGCAGTATAAAACATGACGTTTGGGAATGAGCAACACTGAACAGCAAGGTTCCACTAAAATTGGCCCCAATCTTCAATGACAAAGGGCTAGCCTTCCTCCAAGTTTTATCCCAGTTGTTACAATTTTTGCCCAAATGTCTCTTTGGGGAACAGGATTAGCATTGTGGTTGCTGAATACTATACCCACTCCTTAGTTTCATGGATTTCTCTCTTTGATTTAGTAGGCTATCACCACTTTCATTAGTATATTTAGAACATCAGCTTCATTTCCCTTATCTAATCTCATCTTCATAAAATGAAGTGAATCAAATAACAGACCTTGACTATTTCTAGTTTCAGTTCTCCTTCCAATATATTTTACACTGGCATCATTTACTATGTTGGAGACACTAGTATCATAATCATCATACTTTCTCCTGCTCAGCATCAATACTATAATTCCTGGCAACAGGATAGACACTGGCCACTTCCAGAATGTTAAAAACAATTTATTTAATACCCCAATTAAAATGATAAGCACTTTTGTCCACTTATACATATAGACTTCATCAGATAAAGCAATTATATAATGAATTTAAGTGTGACATCCTACAGTATTCTCTAATCAGAGCAGCTCAAACTATGTGCATAGGAATAAGCACATTTCAAGGTGTATGTACCTATATGAAAAATATTTACACTTGCATTTATGTAAAACTATGACCAAATAAAAATTCCTACCACGTCTTCCTAATACAAATACAATTCACATAAATATGTTTCTATATAAATAAAGATCATATAACAATAATTTACAAATAGTTTAAACAAGGTCCTAAAAATAACTTGTTAATTATTATTCTCACTAGTAAAAAGTACACGTATATATAGATCCTGTTATAAAAGTATATATAAATATATATGTGTATACACACCTGATGTTACCCAAGTGGTCTCCCATCCAAACACTAAACAAGCCCAACCCTGCTTAGCTTCCAAAATCAAATAAGGTCAGGTACATTAAGACTGGTACAACCACATCATAAAGCTACTCAAAAAAATTAATTAAGATGAAAATGCCTTAAGTTTTAATAAACATGTAATGGGAAGCATATCGTTCAAACTTGACCAAGCACAAGAATTTAATTCTAGCTGCTAAAATAACTCCTTCTTCTCCAAAATGAACATCCACGGGCCCCCTCTGGTGTCTAATTTAACATTGCCAATGGCCATAAACTTAAAAGAATGTGTTGGATATTCTATAATATATCGAGCCAAGGCATTATTTGGATTGTTTTTCCTAATACTATATAAATGTTCGTAGACTCTGTCCTTTAATCTATATTCAGTCTTACCAATATAATAGCATGGACAATCATTACACCTGGCTTAGAATACTAGGGCTTTTGATTCACAATTACATTTTTGATATATTCGATAGGCCTTGTTTCTTATAGTAAACCTATGTATCATTGTCACAAATAAATCCACAATGATTTCAAAAACACATTTCTTCAGCCCCACATTTTGTATATTATACATCGTTGATGTATTTTCCAATATTCAATTTTAAACACAACTTTCTCTTTCATTCCTATAGCAAATCAATAAGACTTTCATTCTTTTGGCATTCCTGTCAAACAGCTCCTAGATCTGCTGATTAAGCTCATTAAGTCACTGTCACTGTATTTCTGAATGCTTTGCATATATTCTTTTTAGCTCCTTACTGATCAGTTGTTTACTTTCATTTATATTTTCAGGTTTCTTTTCTTATATAAACTGGACCACTTTGTTTTTGTGAGCATGAGTTTGCATGCTGTTCTTGACTTTGTTTTACATGTTTTAGAATCATGCCTTTAGTAACTCATTTCAGCTTTTGGATTCTGGCATTTTGTTTTTAGATCAAGCAGAGTATTTTCAACATGTTGTAGCTCCTGCCACATTTTCCTAATGTTCATCCTGTAAACACACAGTGTCAGCTTGGGTCTGAACATGACTCCTTTTTGTCTTTTAGGCTACAATAACAGGTCACGTATCTATTTTTCCTTTTCTTGTGATGGTAGTGGACTTGGCATTCTCAGGTTTACTTTTGTATTTCACTGTTCCCACCTGAAGTAAAGTTAAGAAAGCCTTTTGGACAAGTCATCAAATTATTTGTTTTATTTTATCATTTCTTTTGCTTTTGATCATCAACCAACAACCTATAAAATGTTCTAGCAATGTACATACACAGAAACCATCTGTTCTATGATTCCTATTAGTGTCTTCCTGATTAAAAACAGCACCCCCTAGCTACCTTAGCTTTTCTTCAGTCTCTATGAATGCTTTAACTTTATTTTATTTTTATTTTTATTTTATTTTACATCTGTTGACCGGGCTAGTCCAACTGGATACATGTCCATTTTCAGTAGAGGCCCGGGGAGAAAAGCTCCATTAAGCTAAGTAGATTATGAAATAGTAGCAATGATAAAAATAATGAATTACAAGAAGGTACACTATAACAATGTTGTCGTTGTCTTTCGGCGTTTCCCGGTTAGGGGTCGCCAGAGCAGAACTCCGGTCCGCTAATGATTGGCAGTAGATTTTCACAAACACCGAGGTTCCAGCTCGACGTTCAACAAAGGCACACCCATTTACGCATGTCTTTCGAACACCCACCCAGCCGCAAGGAGGACATGCAGACTCCACACAGAAGACACCCCCCTGCATTCCAGCCAAGAATCAAACAGGAGAACCTCTTGCTGTGAGGCAACAACACTACCACTGCACCACCGCCATTGTAAGGTACACTATAACAATATACTTACAAAATCATTTTACATGTGTATCTGAATACAAGATGTGTTTGCATTATTAAAAGTGAAGAGGTGAAAAAGAGCATTTCACACAGTAGAAAGCTTAATACTAATCACAGAGAAAACTAGCAAGTAATATCATGTTGTGTGAGTTAACTAAGAACACATGATTTTAAATAGCTTTTACATTCTACAGTCCAAGTGAAAAAGTAACAAATATCTACATGGTAGGTAGCTTTCAAATTCTACAGTACAAGAGAGACAGTAACTTATATATACATGGTAGAGGCGTTATTTTGTGGGTTTGTACTCAGGGATAGTTTCCCAGGGAGACTAGGCTAGAAATAGCATTCAGTAAGCTAGTGGCCCAACTAACTGAGGTCAGGAGAGTGGTATGCCCAGAGGCCTGAAAAAGATAGTGATAAGGACATGGAAAGAAGGAGGTATTAGTCAGGGTTAGAGCATGGACAAAGCCACTGAGTTTTAAGGAATGTTTTTAGTTGCTTGAAAAGTGTTGTTGAAGAAAGAGATGTTAGTTCACTGGGAAGCCTGTTCCAAATTTTTCCCACAGAGTTGGAGAAAAGATAGTCACCTGATTTATTATTGGCTTTATGGGTGACTACTAGTAAATTATTTGTTAGCTGAGCGTAAGGTGGGGTGATAAGGCTGCTGAGTATTGGGGTACTGATGGGATGGTGCAAAATCTTTTGGGTGATAGTTAGTTGCTGAAGTAGAAGTTGATTTTGCAGTTCTAGCCATCCTAGCTGTTTCAGATTTAGACAATGGTGAGTTCTAAATGGGGAGCCAGTGGCAAATCTGGCAATGTTACAATAGGAGGTTGTCAGTTTATTCAGGTTACTTTTAGATAGATTGGTATAAATGGGGGAGGCATATAGGAGGGCAGAGATAAGATGAGTGTGGACGATGGTAGTTGTAGCTGAAGGAGTAAGGAAAGGCTTAATCCTGTACGGGGAGCCTAGTTTTCTATTAACTGATTTAATGGTTAAGTTAATGTGTGAATTGAAGTTCAGGTTGTGGTCAATTGTTACACCTAAATATTTAGTGGTCAGATCAGGTGCTATGAGAGCACCATTATTGGATGTAACTGTGAAGTTTATAGGGGAGAAAGTCTGTGTTGGAGTGAACAGTAGTAATTTAGCTTGTTTTAGAGTTTAGGAGGAGACGGCATTGAAGGAACCAGTTTTCTACTAAGTTAAATACTTTTTGGGTGATGGACTGGAGTTCAGCAGAAGAGGTAGTGCTACAGATTACTGTTGAATCACCTGCATACTGTATGCAAGTGGCTTGAGGAAGGTTAGCATTTTGATCATTAATGAAGGTAGAGAAAAGGAGAGGTCTTAAGATGGAGCCTTGAGGGACACCAAGGGTAATAGAGAGGTGAGTGGATAAGTTATTGTTCCAGAGGACTGCTTGTTGTCTATTTTCTAGATAGGACTTAAACAATTTCACTATTTGTGGGCCCAATGAAAGTGATTTAATTATATTTATAAGTAACTGATGGTTAACCATATCAAAGGCTTTAGAGAGGTCAATAAAGAGTGCGGAGGAAAGCAGGTTGTTATTCCGATTTTTATTGATGCAGTCAGAAAAAGATAAGAGTGCAGTGGTAGTGCTATAGAATGACCTAAAGTCATGCTGACAGTCAGCTAATAGGTTATTTTGGAGAAGATGATCAAGTAGTTGCTGGTGGATACATTTTTCCATGATTTTAGCTAATGGAGAGAGTAGGGCTATGGGATGAAAGTTTGAGAGTTTGGTCGAGTTACCGCCCTTATGTAATGGGATAATATGTGAGATTTTCCAGAGAGATGGGATGGTACCTTCAGTAATGGTTCTACTGATTAGGATGGAAATGGGGTAGGCAAGCACTCTAGCTGCACTTTGCAGGTATTGATCTGGTAGCAGGTCAGCTGATAGTGTACAAGGTTTAAGTTTTTGAAGTAGTGTACAGATAAGGGATGTTGGAAGTGGTTGGAACTGAAATGTAGGAAGTAGTCTAGTTGAGGAGGGAGGCAAAATTGGGCTAACAGGTGGTAGGGTATTAGCTAGAGTTTGGACTGTTTCAGTAAAAAAAGTTGTTGAAACCATCAGCAATCTGGTTGGGGGAGTTATGGGAGAAACCAGAAGGGGTAGGTGTCTTGGCCTGTCCTAGATATAGGAGTCTATTAATACCTGACCAGAAACTTTGTGGATTCTGTTGATGGGTTTGCTGGAGTTTAAAGTAAAAGTTTTTTTTATCAAGAAAAATTGATTTTTTAGTGGTATTTCTCAGCTGTTTAAAGTTTTGATGATCGGTTGGGTTTTTAGTAGTTCTCCATTTGGCCCAGATTTTGTTTCTCTATAACATTTTAAGCCCAGTATCTTTAGTGAACCAAAGAGCAATTTTGTTCCTGGTTCTGACAGTGCGAGTGGGGGCATGGTATTCTAGGATTTGCAAGAATTTAGAGTTAAAATATGACACTGCTTTGTTGAGAGGGAGGTGTTTTAGGGGTAACCACTCACAAGTTTTAAGTTCTGCTTGGAAGCTTTCTGGGTTAAAACCGTTGTTCTGGGCAGTTCTAAAGAAGGTTTGGTTGGGAATAAATGTCTTTTGTCTGATTATATAAGTAAGGGAGTGGTCACTAATGTCATCAGGAAGGATGCCTGCTTTATATGAGTGGGGATGATAGTGTTATACAATGTTGAAACAGGGTCTTAATTATTTCCTCTTATTCTTGGTTAGTTTTTTTGTTGTACAAGTATATTTCCTGTAGCAAACTCTACTGTCTTTTCTACAAATTGTAGTTTCTTAATATCACAATTACCATGACTAGGCAGGAGTGAAGAGGTTGTCTGTTCTAGATGCAATGTGTTATGGGGTGTGATAGAATTGCTAACTGAATATAATAGCAGTATTGAGATTCATTTTGTGGCTGCTGAAATGAATGCGTTTTTCAGCTTTACGTGTTACTAACTGTAATAAATAGCTTCAATAATCAGCTTGCTGCAGTTCAGATGACATTTTATTTGGTCTTTAACTTCAAAAGATTTTTCTTTTTGGCAGCTTCCTGTCAAAGGGGTGCCAGACTGCAGACTGCCCAGAGTGTCAGATAACCTAGTTAGAGCTCTGAATAGCACCTCCCACCAAACATGTTTGTCTCCTTAGCATCTTCTGTTCAAGTTCTCGTAGAACAGAGAAGCCAGAGTTATTACTTCAAAATAAATCTTCTCTTTGCATTGTTGCAGCACTGGATTGCAAAACATCCATTTGTTCTTGCCTACTAGGTATATTCTGATGAAAAACACTTTCATTCTGCTATACTATAGCTCTGTCTGTGACCTGACTTCGGTGGCCAATACCACTTTCTTTTGTGAACCTATATTGCTGTAGCTCAACAGAGCTTAACATTTGTTCACTTTCAGTGATAACAGCATGGGTATTGTGTTCATTCTGTCTTTAGTCTTTCATTTTTCAGTACAAACAATTTAACACTAGCATCAGCAGGGTTGCACACATTTTCTTCTGTTACAATATACATGAGTGAAACCATTTTTCCTGTCAGACAGTTTTACTTTTAGGATCAGAACGACTTTCTTGATACACAGCAATGAACCCTTTTATCCATGTCAGGGGGTTTAACTTGTAAAATAAACACATTTGACCAACTTAAGTTTCATACATAAGCCCTGTTTATTGTAGGACATTAGTATATTACCAGTGAAAAGCTTTCTTTTTCCAATTTAACCTTTAACTGCCATGAAGACACACTTTTATTGTTGGAGCAAGTCTCCATATGGACAAAGGGTAAATAGACTTGTTGGTATACTAGTCCTTCAATTGTAACAATTAAGTCCTCAATACTTGTGTTTTGTTTCATACACTTTGCTTACAGATTTCTTACTATTATTCTAGCAGCACATAATACAGTTTAGTACTGTATAAAATATAAAATTAACCTTGGGCAAAACCATTATTATTCAGTGCTGTATAAAGGCACACACTGCAACAGACATCACCTAATAAAATCCAGTGCTAAAGGCACACACTTTGCAACAGACAGCACCTAGTAAAATCCAGTGCTGTGTGCATTTCCACCCTTTGTTTCTGCATACTGTGCACTCCTTTGCTTTTGTTTTCTCATTCATTTTTCAACAAGCAGTGCTTGAACAGAATTTTCAGCAGTTTCTACCAAACAGTGCATTTCAAAAATAATACAGCCCTCTTCAGAAAGTATTAATAGAGATTTCAACTTGTTAAACACAGAACACTTCACAACTGGAAGAAATGTTAAGCTCATCTAAGTAGTATTTCTTTTCACTGTTACAAAACAATATGCTCTGCATTGCTTCAGCATCTTAAGCTTCCATTCCATACACTATAGTGTAACAGTTAATAGTCTGCCCTCTCAGCAGTAAATCCACTGAGAAATAAAATTATATCATGACAATAAGTTTATTGTTCCAAAAATAAAATAACAGCCCCTGAAATTATATAGAATGTGAATATAACATAGTAGACTATGAAGACTAATCAATATACATGAAACAAAGCATCTCTCCCTTAAGTAGCACTTTCTGTCCAGTTGTTGTTGTTGTGCCTTTCGGCTTTTTCCCAGTTAGGGGTCGCCACAGCGGAACTCCGGTCCGCTAATGATTGGCAGTATATTTTTACGTGCTGGCTTGCCGGGCCTAACGCACAACCTTCAACGAAGGAATGCCCATTCATGCATGTCGCCACACAGAAGACGTTCTAACTGAGAATCGAACGGGCAACGTCTAACTGTGAGGCGACAAGGCTACCGCAGCACCACCACCGCAGTACACTTTCTGTCCAGTCATAATTCATATTCTGAATCTGACAGCAACACCATGTAATTATCATTCAGTTAGGGCTCTCACTGTTATCATTTCAGAAATACTATCAGTTGGTAGTGCATGGAACATAGTGATTATGCTCTGATATTCTGAAAAAGACAAACCTGTTAAATGCCAGAGTGTCATGTGACCTGACCTTAACAAATGTTAAGCACTCCCTGCTTAAGTTGTTAAGTTGGGTCTGCTCAGCAGTAAAATCTTCCTGTACTGACTATCAAATGACAGTGGGAGAGCAAAAGATTTGTTTGTGCCCGGTGTCCATACCCTTAATGTGTCTCTAACTTTCTGTAAAAAATAAATAAATAACTAAATAAAAATTGGAAAGTTGCTGGAATAACAGGATGTGTTCACCTATATAATGTGAATGATACTGTGAAACTCAAATGTATGTCATTAGTGATTTCAGTCCATAGTGATCTGTCTGAAAATCACAGATTTTATGATGAACAAATAAAAAATATGAAGCAATAATCTGGATATTCTGTGAAAATGTAAACAGTAGAGAGGCATTAAAAGTAAGTTTAAATATGATGGACAGCATTACACTGCCTTTCCAACAGTATCTGCTAAGTGTTTTATGGCTTTGAAGGCCGACAAAACACTTAACAATTTTTTTTTTGACATGGAACTATTAGCACATGGAGCAGATAAAGCTCCAAGCACTACAGAGAATTATGATTGTCTCAATGGTCATAAGTCACTCTACAAGATGCTAGAGAAAATCCATTCTGATATTTATGTTGTTTGTCTTTCGGCTTTTTCCCGGTAAGGGGTCGCCACAGTGGAACTCTGGTCTGCTAATGATTGGCAGTAGATTTTTACAAAATGCCGAGGTGCCAGCTTGACGCCCAACCTTCAACGAAGGCGTGCCCATTTACACATGCATGTCTTTCGAACGCTACCCAACCACGGGGAGGACATGCAGACTCCACACAGAAGGCCCTCCCAAGCCGAGAATCGAATGGAAGAACTTCTTGCTGTGAGGTAACAATGCTACCACCGTACCACCGCGGCATATTTGTAGTAATTCTATGAATATTCATATCAGCTTTACACTCAACAGCCAACTTTTCTTTCATTGCAGATGCTTCTATTTGCTTGTGTAGCTTTTTATCCAATACATAGTTTGTTTATATGCCATAATCTTCCTCTGTAAAATTTCATTTAGTGAAAGGATAAACAATGCAATATAGACATGTTAACACATTTTTTTGTGTGTGCCAGTGCTTTTGAACTGTTTCAGACATGACGTACCATTGACACTCTATATTCATTAGCATTTCATACATTTCTTGATCTATATCTAAAAACAAGTAGTGTAGTCCTCATCTTCCAGTGCACACACTTCAGAACCACCTACCTTAATTTCCCCAAAAACCCAGTGCAATGTACTTCCTCAGTACACTCCCAGTCTACACGCTTTAAAATGATCTGAACATAGACTTTGCACTGCCCCAACATTTTCCAGTACTTTGTATGTCATTTGATGCTTTTGTTTTTAAGCACATCACTTTTCTACATGTTGCATTTGCTAGCAAGACTTATAAATTTGGGGAATTTCCACAGCTTTTTCCTAAGACACTTGTAATTTGACACGACGATCTGCTATAGTTCATTAGTTTCACTTCTACCACATTTGTACTGTGATTACTACTTTCTACAGTAATTTATTTTGTCAGCATTCTTGAGCAAATCCTTCATTTGAAAGAACATTTATCTCAAAATATTTCTTTCAGCAGTTTAGTACATTCATGATGCACATGTTTGCTAAGCAGCCTTCTGGCAGCCCATAATAGTACAATTCAGAGAGTACTTATCATAAGTTAACAATTAACACCCATGCCATACAATTATTTTAAAATTAGTTTAACAAGTGCTTCTTTTTACTTCTGTGTTTGGCTGCATGGGTGTGACAAAAGAGAAGCTTCTGCCTCTGCAACTTCATAACACTCAACTATTTGTTCAATATTTTTTTCTTTGGGAGGTTTGCATACCAACACCATTTCAATATATACACAGGGGCGGCTTGTGCTATAGGACTGCAGGACTGCAGCCCTCCAACCTCTTCAGTCCTCCAACCTCTTTAGAAAAACTAAAAAGTAACATTTAAAATAAACATATTAAAAAAATAGAAAACCAAAAAAGTAACATTTAAAATAAACATATTAAAAAAAATAGAAAACTTAAAATTATGAGTCCCAGACACTCCACACACTGGACTCACAAACATAACTCCAGACTGTTTTGAAAGCAGTCCGGATGGGGGAAAGGCAGACTGCACAGAACAGAGGAATGTCAGACTGCATCATCCACAGTCTGAACCACTGATGAGGTGGGTTTTCTGCAGCTGGGCCAATCAGGCTCTCACAGGCAGGACTTTACTGTGTGTGTGTGGTACTTTTGGTTCTTGGAGCTAATGCATGTTGGAGTGTGTGTGGTATTTTCAACTGGAGACTGTATGTTTGGAGCACAAATGTTTGAATGGAGTCATGGTATGTTTGGGGCACATATGTTTGAATGGAGTCATGGAGCTTTGGAATGTGTGTGTGTGTGTGTGAGATGCCCCAGGTTCTACATGGTGGTGGGTAGAGAATAAGGCTTGAACCCTGTACCTTGGACTCAAGTGGCAAGAGCCTGAATTCCCTACCCACCAGCATTTGTGAATAAAATTCAAAATTTTGCCTCATATTTGTTCTGTAAAATCTGTGGTTTCTCTATTGCTGTTTCTTAACAAGCTAGTGGTGCAGTGGTAGCATTGTTGCCTGATAGCTGCAGGTTGTCTGGTTTGATTCTTGGCTGGGGTGCCTTTTATGTGGAGTCTGCATGTCCTTCCTGTGTTTGTGTGTGTTTGCTCTGGTATCAAAGATGTGTCTGGAGTGTTTATTCCTGTGCTTCTGCCAAAAATTGACTTTTGTTCCAAGTCAGACTTTCCTGGTTAACAAATATTAAATAAATAAAAATGACAAGCATTAGAATTTCAGACTTCATATTCTTCAAAAAGTACATGGTAACACAAAACCCATCATTATAGTAAGTTTCTAAGTTTATAATATGGATATTTGAAATTTGTCCCTATTTTTGGGACTGTATTACCCCATTATTGGCTTTGCCCAGGTTTTTTGTGCCAAGGTTGAGAGCTATGGTTATAACTGAACTCACTGAATATGTTTGGGGGCTGTATTCCACCATTACTGGCTTTGTCTATGTGTTTTTGCTAAGAGGTTGAGAGCTATGGTGAGAACTGAATTCACTGAATATGTTTGGGGGCTGAATTCCCCCATTATTGGCTTTGTTCAGGTGTTTTGTGCTAAGATGTTGACAGCTACGATGAGAACAGAATTCACTAAATGGTAGCCATTTAAGTTTCAGTCTTCCTCTCTTTCATAAAACAGATGATTTGGCATAGTAGTATGTTGCTCTGACTGTTTTGCACTGGGTCCTGGGTTCAATACTTGGCAATGAAATGTATGGTGGTAACACAGCATTTTATTCTAGCAACTTTCCAACATTATATAAGCAATGTTTAAAATGTGTCCCTGTTTTTTGGTCTTTTGCCCCCCCCCCCCCTA
Organism: Protopterus annectens; assembly: GCF_019279795.1. Taxonomy (NCBI): domain Eukaryota; kingdom Metazoa; phylum Chordata; order Ceratodontiformes; family Protopteridae; genus Protopterus; species Protopterus annectens. The sequence continues at coordinate 269,984,779 of NC_056736.1, read as the reverse complement.
AATTTTGGCTTTTTCCAGATTTCTTGTGCTGCAAAGTTCAGAGATACAGCTGAGTGACAAGAAGCTGAGAGCTGCAGGGGAGCAAAAGTTTAGTGATGTTTACGCTAAGCTTGCTTGCATTGTTAATAGCACAACAGTTAGTGTACTTGCTTTTGATGCAGAAGGCTGTGGGTTCTACTCCCACAGTAAGTAAATGCATTGCTGATACTGTGCTGTATTGTAAAGGGGTGGATGCTACAGTCCTTTTTGGTGATGTTACCTAGTAACTTGGATCCTGTTATCAGTTTGCTATCCATTCCCTACTGCAATATTACTAGCCTATCGTTTTAATGCAACATAAGCAATTTATTCCTCAAGGGCAACAGGCACTTTATTTGTAGTAGATGAAACAATGAAATATAAAGTCGTTTGCAGCAACCTCTTCATTAGTTACAGATTTCTTTAATGTGGAATTATTTAGATGACTTTTACTTCTTCAGAGATTGTGCATATTTACTGATACTGGTGGACTATAGAAGTTTGAGTAGACTTTTATGATAGAAATGTTCTGAATTGGGCAGTTTTGTCATTATTGGTGCATGCATTTTGTTTCATTGTTTACTGGAAAAATGTTCTGAATTGGACAGTTTTGCCATTATTGGTGCATCCATTTTGTTTCATTGTTTACTGGAAAAATGTTCAAAACAAATTTAAAATGCCCTCTACAACTGTACTATATTGTACAAGGAATATAATTTAATACAATCAGAAATGTGTATCAGACCATGTGTATGTTTCGTGTGCAAGGGGCCTATGATTTGAAAACAGCCCAAAGTTAATCTTTATCTGCCACTGGCAAAATGCATTTTCTTTGAAAGTGGGTTTCAATGCTGTTTCAATGAATGTGGGTTTCAAGGGCAGAGACGTTTTAATGCTAAGTCTGTTTTCATTGTGAGATTGCATTGCTTTGCTTAGTAGATGTCTTAGTGTTTGTGCTGTAAAATGCAAAATAAAACTTTCAAATGAAGTCCAAATCATCGTAAAAGTAAAGTGATATGCACATTAGTGTTTATGGGAAATGGGGTGAAATAGCCAAGTAATGGTTTATTGGAATGGCTGCAGGGGGGAGGCTCCATTCGACCATGATTTTGTGAGGGGGAAGGGCGGCAAACTTAAAGACAGCCCTAGCTGAACTATACCTCTCAACTGTCCAGATTTTGACAAAATGAATATATTTTTGCTTCTTATTTTTAGTTTGTTCCTCATAAAATGTGTGGTTTTCTTGCAAATAATTTAGGAATTAAGTCACTAAATAATGACAAACACTGAGTTTCAGACTTCATAACCTTCAGAAAAATGCATGCTAAAGCAAGACCTGTTATTCTATTAACTGTCTCAGTTTATACAACATTTTTTAATACTGTTTATATGTTCCTCCAGTATATTTGGCCTTGTCCAAATTTCCTGCATCAACAGGTTGAGCGGTAAGTGCAAATAAATTGCTTTAAAGAATTAGGCATATCCAAACCTCTCAACTGTCCCCAGTTTTGGCTCAAAATGTTGCTCTTCCCCTAATAATCCCGCCGCAAAATGGCAATTTTGGAAGAAAATGTTGAGGGTTTACAATTAAGAAATAACTGTAATAATCAGAGTTATAGATTACTTTTATTTCAGAAATGCATGTAGATCCTTTTATTTTGTCATCTGCTCAAGTTAGCAGTACTAATATTAAAAAAGTGTCCCTTCTTTGACAGGTTCCCAGCTGTATTGTGCGGCTATTTTATATTTTTGCATCACATTTTTGGTCCATTTTTCATAAAATTGTGTTTTTTTTGGCAAATTAGTGGCAAATCATTAAAGACTGAAGTTAAAAAAATAATGACAGACATTTGAGTTTCAGATTTCATACCCTTCAGAAAATTCATACTAATGCAAGACCTACTATTCTATTATCTTTCTAAGTTTATAAGAGCAATATTTAAAAAAATTTCTTATTTTTGGGCCTTTGTCCCACTTCTATGTATGGCTTTGTCCAGATTTCTTGCTCTGAGGTTGAGAGGTATGACAAATGTGTTAGGGCCATCACAGTCAGCCAGAGACATTTTAAATGATGACATACTTGTTGCACCCCACTCCCCCATGTAGTGTGACTCTGGATGTGTTCAAGCAAGGCAAGGAGCAGTTATGCATTGTAAATGTGCAGAGTATCCCCCCCCCCTCCATGGTAGACACAAGTACTACTTTTATTCTGTCCTTGATTTTGCAGAATGTTCTGGTTTCTGTCATATTTTTATACTGTTGATTTATGCTTATAATTACTAAGAAAGTGCCTGTTGCTCTGTGTTTAAGTAACAATGCTTTAATGACCCTGAGTTTGTAAGATGCAAGTAAGCTTTAATAAGCATACTGTTAAAGAATTGCCAACATTGAAAGCCTTTCTGTTGTTGCCATGCAGAGAATACTTGCATAACTTGATAATATATAAGCCTTGGGTATTAAAATGCATACAGCAGGATTACATTATTTTAAGAAGCTCATTACATTTGTTGGAGACTTGCAGTCATCTTTGCAGGCTTTACCTGTAAACCAAACAGAATGCCAATCTATCATGTGTGGTCCATTACTTGTATAGTAATCCTTTAAGCAATGTATCTTGAGCTTGTTTCTTGTTTGATTTTCATTTTTTACTTTGATCATGTTTCCCCATGAAACAAGTAGATAGATGTTGTCAGGCAGCAGGTCTTTTTTGGATAAGAAACATTTTACAAGTGGGGGTATCACAGAGATTGCTACTTTCAGCATGTTACTTGGTACTTTTATAATGCTGAATATAAATTATAATTGGAATTGCAGTGCAAGGAGAAGTGGTTTGAGTTGAGTGCTGCTTGTTTTTTTATACTTGACTTTGACTGGCATTCCAGTAATGTATTTAAAAAGTAATTTATTTTTTCATGCCTCACAACCTTTTTGTTTCCATCCAGATATTAACTAAGCTGTCATGCAGCTAATGCATTGAAATATTTTTTTTTCTTCTACACTTCCTTTTGTCTTGATTGGACTTGCATAATGCCAGTTTGGCACCCAGGGCAGTGTATTAAATTAAAGTTACAGTTTTTGTGGCTTTGACCATAACTCTTCCTCTTTCTCATTGGCCACACCCCTTCCCATTGACCCCACCCATTCAGCTGTCTCCTGCAGCTGCCATTTGATTTGAAGTCACCAGCCACCACTGTATATACATGCACACAAAGTTAATTTTTGTTAGATTCACAGTAAGCCAGAGCATTTCCAAACCTCAATATATTTACTCATAGCAGAAATCCCATTTAGTCACAATGTAGCTCAGGAAGCACACATTCAATTTGCTCTCTTCTCTGCATTTGGGTGCAGTAACACACACACAGCAGTCAGTAAATTTACAGGTGGGAAAACTAACTCACTAGGTATTAGTATTTGCAGGCAGAGATAAAGGAACATAAAATGCTACAGTATGGTATATTTTAGTCCAAACATTGTCTTTTGAAAGCCACCAAATATAATATTTCAAGGAATTATTAACTCATACAGTTAGTTCTTTATACATACATCAAAGGGAGGGAGGGTGGTATAATGGTTAAGATGCTTATCTTACAAGCACAAAATACAGAGTTTGATACTCACATGTGACAATTGTCTAGGCTTAAAATTTCCCACAAGGGCAATTAGCCTAGTACTAATCTATGAACTGATAAGTGTACTTTAATACATGTGTAGTTTGCTGTTTTAAAAAAAAATCAGCAGATTCCAGACTCTATACTTATAATTACTTTGCCAAGAATACCTTCCGACACAAAATTTACCACATAATTAAATTTGTGTGCAGCGGTTAGCATTGTTGCCTCACAATAAGAGGTTTTCTGGTTTGATTCTCAGCTGGAGCACCTTCTGTGTGTAGTCTGATTGTACACCCTGTGGTCAAGCGAGTTTTAAAGACATGCAGGGGTGTGTGTGTGTGTGTGTGTGTGTGTGTGTGTGTGTGTGTGTGTGTGTGTGTGTGTGTGTGTGTGTGTGTGTGTGTGTGTGTGTGTGTGTGTGTGTGTGTGTGTGTGTGTGTGTGTGTGTGTGTGTGTGAGTGTGCCTTCTGTGAAGGTTGGGCACTGGGCTGGCCACTCTACACTGTAAAAACTCCATTGCCAATCAATCTGCGGACTGGTGATCCACTGTGGTGACTCCTAACAGGAAAAGCTGAAAGACAGTGCTTTTGAAACTAGCTTTGTTTTATTTATATAAATAGTCCACATTCTTTATCACCCTAGACTGTTTATATTTTAAAGTTTCACCATTGATTGGTAAGTTTCAGTCTAAGGCTTTTGTCCTCGCTTTCAGATCTTAACCACGTTAGGCTCTATTCTACAGGTGAAAGTTTATATGTCTGTCTATGAGTAACCCCATCTCTCATTAAGAGAGGACAATATTTCTTCCTTCCTGTTTATTACCCTCTGGCAAATGTGAATCCTCCTTTAATCCTTCCAGACTGACCCAAGCCTGCTTATCCACAGATCCACAGTAGTCACCAGGGGTGCACTTTATCAGGCCACTAAAGCCACCCTCTCTGAACATGCCCATAGAGACTTAAGTAGAAAGTAAAAATGTGTGGGATTTCACAAGTCATGAAGATGAAACACTGGTATGTTCTTAAGGGGTCATTTTCATTGTACACAGTGAAGACTGTCTCAGACTGACACACACACACGTGCGCGCACACACACACACACACACACACACACACACACACACACACATATATATATATATATATATATATATATATATATATATATATATACATACACTCACACACACATATATACGTATGGGCATATATTGAGGAGATGCACAATCATTTAAACTCAGATGATCAATACTGGCATTTTGAAAATCAACATATCGAAAAAAATTGAACAAAAAAAAAAAGAAATTCACAGTATTTATGGATACATAAGATGTGGAAGGAGTAAAGACATACAAATTAATAAACTGTGTGCAGATTCTAAAATATATTCTCAAACACAACAGATTATAGATATATTTACATCTTATGCAAAACAGTTTGGCTCCACAAAAGGGGTGGTAAGTTGTCCTAGTGACATCCAGGTAACCCCAGATACTAGAATCAAATTAGATTATATTGAAAAAGAACTGCACAAACTGGATCCAAACGAAGCACAGGGAGGAGATGGAATTAGTAACAATGACCTGAGAACACTTTGGCAAGAACTTACAGTACCATTATATCTATTACTCACTAGGTCATTTAAATATGGGAAGATTCCTCAAGATTGGAGACATGTGCTTATTAAACCTATTTTTAAGGGAAAGGGGAGTAGGACAAACCCAGAGTCATATAGACCCTTAAGTCTACTTCCATGTTGTGGAAAAATAATGGAGAAGGTAATATTGGATGTTATTGTCAGAAATGGATAGGTTTATTTATTATTTATTTATTTTATTTTACATTTGTTAACCAGGAAATTCTGACTGGACCAGGTCCATTTTCAGTGGAGGCCCTTGGAGAAAAGCATCGGCATCAAGTTATACAAATACAGTACATCCAGCATAATACACAAAACAGGTTGCATCATGTTTGCTGAGCATAGTAATATAACAAGAAATTAATAAAGACTCCAGGTAAAAGAAGATATAGAACATAGGTAAAAGACAATGTCAGTTACAGTACATCCAGCATACTATACAAAACAGGTTTCATCATGTATGCTGAGCATAGTAATATAACAAGAAATTAATAAAACACTCCAAGTAAAAGAAGATTGGGACTTGAAACCATATATCAGTATTCATATGTTGAAAATACATCTATTACCATCTGAAACATGATGTTCTATAACAATATAATAACAGCTATGTATAAAAAATTGTGCTGTGATGTAATTTATATAGATTTAACTTCAGCATTTGACAGGGTCATACACATAACACTGATGAATAAATTACTACAACTAGATGTTGATGTACTCTTGATAAGATGGATAACTGCATGACTTACAAATAGGACATGGCAAGTATCTTACAGCAAATGGGCAGGTGAAATTCTTGGTTACAGTCAGGGTGTCCCACAGGGCTCTGTCCAAGGCCCTTACTTGTTTAGATTGTATCTTTCAGACATAACTTTTTCATCTGAGGTGTTCTACAGTCTATATGCAGCTGACCTGAAATTGGGTAAACTGATTACATGTGTTACAGATAAGGCATGTCTGCAAAATAACTTGACTAAATTGACCATTTGGGCACAGGAGAATAATATGCTGACAAACACATCAAAAACTTTGCATATGAGATTCGGTAAGCATAAATTGAAAGGTGAATATTTAATACAGCACACAGTAATTTAAACTGTAGACTCATTTAAGGACCTGGGTATATGGATAGATTCAGCTTTGAGTTTTTCTGATCATATCAACCAATTGGTTAGTGATAGTTATAGAACTATATGTTATATAAAAAGATTTATAAAGTCTAGGAAATCAAAAATAATGAAGTCATTGTTTGTTAGTTACATTAGACCAAAACGTGTGTATGGAATAACAATATGGAAACGGTATAAGAAAACAAGCATGAGTAAACTGGAAAGAGTACAATGGAAATATACCAAAGGTATCCATGGATGTGAAAATTTGTTTCTATGAAAGACTAAAATATCTGAACTTGTACAGTGTCTCTTATAGATATCTAAGAGGAGATCTTATTCAGGTAAATAGGACATTTAGAGACAACTACCTCTGGGAACGTTTGGGGTTGTCAAAAAGTACTAGAGAATCATCAGATAACCTATGCAGAAGATTCTATAGGAATGAGAAGTGTACTAATTGGTTCTCTGACAGAGTAGCTAATGCATGGAACAGACTACCAAATTACATTAAAGCAAGTACTAGGTTAGTTATTTTTAAGAACAGCCTGGATACTTATTATGTGAACAGGTGTTTTGGTATATTGGCAAGCTAGAAGGGCATTAATGCCCCTGCTTGAAATATTTGTATGTATGTATGTATGTATGTATGTATGTATGTATGTATATGAGCCTATCACCAAAACCCCACCACAGTTCAGACATAAGTTATCTGAACAGTGATAGTCTTATGGAAAGGTTTGCTCCTAAGGTAGTCATAGGATTATACACCTTTGCTAAGACTGAAGGCACATAAAAATCCACCCGTTTTTATATCTGATTATTTTTTAATACTGCTAAAGGGCCTTGCTTTTCTATATTATTTCCCATTGTGATAATTTTAAGTGTTTTTTGGATGGTTTGTAGGTGTTTGCCTACCCTTTCCTTCTACCCTTTTTTCTGTTTTCTCTAACCTTTTTACTTCATTCTCTGGAGTCTCTCAATTTTATGCTTTATAAAGAATTACCCTCACTTATAGTTTTTGATGTAGTTTGCTAGCTGTTTCCAACTGCACAGCAATTTTCAAAATATTTTTTTCCTGATTTGAAAGGTTTCCTGTTCTCCTGTTGGAGCTGGTTCTTCTGCACATTTGCAAACTGATTGACTCACACACTAGTGTGTTTTTCTGCCTGCTTGGCTGTACTCCTACCTCCAGTTCCCTAGCCATCCCCACAAAAGTCACACTTTTATTACATTCTATCCCCTTTCATTTTTTTGTACATCATAATTGCAGCTTAAAGGAGCATGGCCTATAGCTAGACAAGCAAACATATAGCTCCCCCCTGTCACCGCCCTACTCACTTTAATAATCACTGTTTGCAAAGCACATTTCTACCCCTCACCCCACCTCTCTGCCTTTTCAGACTCATCTACTTGTTTCCCCAAAAACCCTTAGGGTTTTATTTTTTGAAATGTCCTCCCATCTTTTCATCTCAAGTTACAGTCTCCTGCTGCTCTTGTCTTACTCTCCCACCTGAGTAAAATACACCTCTCATACCTCCCTTAAAAATCCTTATTTCTCTTACCCCAGTAATTTCCATTTAACTTGCCTATTCATATACCCAAGTATGCACATCTCCCCAACCCTATCCCCTCACACACTTTTCATTCCATGTCACAACCTCTGTCAATTGTTTATGCTACCAACCTATCCCTTACAAGAGCCACTCTCTTAAACTACCCAGATTCCTCTATAAGTTCACCCCTATAATACTCGTCCTGCTCCTTTGCAGGAACATTGAAGCTAAACCTGGCCCATCTCTTTCATCTTGTGTCTTAATTAATGCCCACAGTATCAAGAACAAAACAGACCAACTTAGCAGCCTTTTCACCCTCCACTACCCTGACCTTAGAGCTATAACAAAGTATTGGTTCAAACTCACCAATCCTTCCATCCCCCACTTTTTCCCTGGTTACAATATTATCTTGATGGCAAACCCGGCTGTAGACCTGTCAGTGGAACACTACTGTTTTTAAAATCTAATTTACATATCCAACTTCTAGCTCAAAGCAGCACTACCTCATACTCTCTTCCTAACTGGCTACTTCCCCATGTGCCCTCCCTTAACAACTTTCCTATTGATCTTGCTATTGCTTACCTACTTACTCTCACCTCCTTAGTCAAATTCAAAACCCTTTTGCTTGGAATTACCTTCTTCATATAAAAAAAAACTCAGAAACTGCATCCTACTAGGGTACTTCAATTTCAGCCTTTTTGGTCCTAAACAAAACAATATCTTGGAATTCTTCAATGACTTCAAAATCAATACAATTGGTCACTGAACCCACCAGACCAAACCCAAACAGTTCTCATCACTCACTTCTTGATCTTATTATTACTAATAATCTTAACATTATTTTACAAATTCTAATTTACCCCCCTTCCTTCAGTGACCATTGTCCAATTAGCTTCAATATCTCTCACCACATAAACAACTCTCTCCCACCCTCATACCAATCTCAAACAAAACACAATTCAGCATTCTTAAAATGAAAACAATTATAGCCTCATTAGACTGATCTCCTTTTCTCTCTTTTCTACTGCCACTAACCCACTGCAGCATTCTCCTCACACAAATTCTCACTAATCTCCAGGACTTACTCTTTCATGAAATCACATGACTCTATAAACCCTGAAAAAAATCTGGCTCACACACAAAATCAAATGCCTCCTCACTCTCAGGGACAATGCCTGGCATACTTGGACAAGCAACCCATCCTCAACCTCCAGAAAACACTGTACTAAGCTAAGAAATGTAATAAACAGGCAATCAGGTGACATAAACATCACATTATGAAAAAGTATAAGTCATCCCTTCTCAACTCACCTAAAAATTCTGGACAGAAGTCAGACACCTGACATGCCATACTAATCCAGCTAACACCCACTCCTCCTCATAATCATACCTCACAGCCACTGATTTCAGGCTCCACTTCAGTACACTTAGCATCCCTAGATCCATTAATAACCCCTGCTCTCTCTCTAACCTCTTTTCACTCTCCTATATTCCCTCTTTCCATTTCACAGCGATCTAACCTAAACACATAGTACCACTACTTAAATAACTAAACACTGACTCACTCACTTGTTGGTCCTGACAATCTTCTCCCATGGTTCTTATTCCTATATAAGAACTACAAGTATCCCCTTCTTCACATTTATAATCTCTGCCTAACTGAAAACATCATGTCTGATACCTGGAAAATAGCTATTGTTAAACCCCTCCCCCAAAAAACTAACCCATCCCATGCCACTGACATCTGTCTCGTCTCTTTTCTTCCCATACTTGGTAAATTCCTTAAAAAATAGTTTACAATCAACTCACCCATTATATCTTCTAATATCATCAACTATCCTCAAAACAGCATGACTTTTGTGCTGATAGGAGCAATTCTATAGCAGTCTTACTTACAATGGGTATGGACAAAGGCCTCCTCCCTTGAGTCATCTTTATTGACCTCACCAGTGCTTTCTATCTGGTTGACCATAACAGTCTGTTAGATCACCTTACTGAAAGTGGAATTAGTCCAAATACAGCTGCCCAGTTTAAAAGTCATATTTCCAATCAGTACTGCTCTGTTCAGTTTCATAATACCGGCTGCACTTCTACCAATCACCGGAAAGGAGTCCCTAAGGATTCTATTCTGGCTTCCCATCTTTTTTCCATCTTTATTAATAAACTACCACTTGACCTCTCTCATGTCTCACTTCTACTGAATGCTGATGAAATGGTCTTGTTCCACACAAACCTGATCTACTCAGCCATACAACAACAACTACAAAATGACTTGCTTTCTCTTATCAAATGGCTTAATAATAAAAGGCTAGCTCTGAACATTTCCAAAACTAAAACAATGCTGTTTGGTACCTTCCCTATATGGCAGAATAACTCTCAATCTCTTCTTATCTATGACTATTTTGTTAACCCCTTGATCAAGTCATCTCCTTCAAATAACTTGGTATGTGGCTTGATCCCACACTGAATGTTTACCTTCACCTAGAGGAAATAACAGAAGAAAATCAGTTCTCTCTTATTTTAGTCCTATAAAATTTCCCCCTTTTTCTCCAGACCAACCAGGAATGCCAAAGACAAAGGCATTCTACAAGCTCAATCTGAATATGGATGTCCACTGGTTGTAGCAGCATCCAAGAAAAACTCCTCCAACATCCAAACTATAAGCAGCTCTGCCATTGTGTTACCGTCTCCATCACACATTTATGTATTTATTTACTTATTTGACATTTGTTTACCTGGATGATCAGAGTGGGTAAAGAAGAACCCATTTTTAGTGGAGGCCTGGGGAAAAAAGCTCCAGTTACAGACTCTAATGTACAATCATTATTAACAGAGCATCATAGTAAAATAAAAGTGAAGCAACATGAATGCACAAACATTATAGGTAGAGCAATACAAAACAAAAAATAAATGTGACTACAGTAGGATGGAGCTGCTAGGTAAGAGAAAAAGATGAAAGCCTAAGATAAGGTTTATGGATATGGTGAAAGAGGACATGCAGGTGTTGGTGTGGCACAGGACAAGATGCAGAGGACAAGAAGAAATGGAAACAGATGATCCGCTGTGGCGACCCTAATGGGGACAGCCGAAAAAAGAAGAAGACAGTGAAATACAAGTGCCCCTAAGTGGAGGCAGATACTCAGAATAAAAACGTGTAAGAAGTTGAACTATTTACATGTAACACATAAAATTCAAACATAAACATACACAGTAATTCTTTTTTCCTGGGTAGGGTTAGTCATAGAGTGGCATGTAAGGCATGAGGAATGGGATAGTAGCAGCATAGAGGTGAGAAAAGAGGTGGGAGATTAGCCAAGAGCATAACCAAGAGTTGTTTAGGTGCTGCTTTAAATATGTTTTGAAGGGTATTAGGTTGGAAATACTTCTTGTGGGAGTGAGTTCCATGCTTTAGCAACAGTGTAAGAATATAGGCTTTGTCCTGGTATTTTGGAGGGTTTGGAGACAGTGAGAAGTTTCTTATTTTCAAACCTAAGTGTTCTGTTTGGGTTATAGGGTGTGATGATGCTGTTCAGAGCTGGGCAGGCTAAGGGTTTGTAGAATATGTTGTGTAGTGCTAGTAGATGGATGTACAGCAGGTGATTGGGGAATTCTCGCCAGTTTAGTACTTGTAAAGATGTACAATGATGTGTACTAGTTTTAGTTTGTGGCATCATTGTATCACACTTAATAAAGCCATTTGGCTGCCTGTCCAACAATGTGCCAACCTGCTTTTTGGATCTCAATTCTTCAAGTATCTCAGATAACACCCCTGTCCTTCCCTGGCCTCCAACCTCTTCAGAAAACCCTCCAGATACAATCTAAGACATCTTAACCACTCTAGTCCACTTTTTCAATGTCCCAGAATAAGACTTCATTGCACTAGCCATGCCTTCTCCATCCTATGCCCAAACTCTGGGAATCCCTCACCTCATAGCCATCATTTTATGCTCAGCATAAAGATCATCTCAAGTCTGAATCAATTTGAAATGCTTTCTATCTGGACACACTGCCTAATTTCCCACTGTCCTCTTCACCAGGCAGGCATCTTTATCTTCCTCACATTATTTCCCTAAACTAATATGTGACATTGGTTCTACCTTGTATATACTTCATTTCTATGTGCCCTCACCTTACTTTTGCTATCGTTTACACTTTGTTCTCTATCCCTTCACTATTCCACTCTCTTCTTCCCTCCTTATTCTATTCATCCCTTCCTATGTATCCCTGTACTGTGTACTTTATTATTATTATTACTGTTATTAATTTAATGCTATTCTCACACATTTTGTTTGTATTCCGTTTGTAATACCGCCTGTTAACTTGCTCGCCTACTGTCATTTATATTCGGCTGGGTTGAGACCGAAGTAACTCCATTTGGATTGGTGCTGTACCTTCTTGGCCCTAATCAAAATGATATCTTGAAAAAATAAATAAATCCAGTAACAAAAAGGCACAGCACAACCATCCATGTAAAACAAGGTTTATTACTTCAAGCTTTCGAGTTGAAACTCTTTTTCAAGAATGAATCAGTACATTAAAACCACAGAATAAATATAGAACACCAGCATTTTTTACATTGTGGAAATGAACATACATTTAAATTTAGGATACTGCAGAGAGTTTGCAAAAACAAGAGGGGGGGGCATTGCGAATGCCACAGAAAGAGCAGAATACAAATGGATAAACTTTTTTAGATCTGATGTCTAACCAGGGCTTAATAAAACTAATAGTATTAAACCCATTTTGAAATTAAGACAAGCATATATTAGAGTATTACAGTTGTCCTGTAGAGCTTTTTAGGCAGTAATAAAATTTGTTAAGTTGACCATTGTTTTTAATGAAGTTTTTTAGTGAACTAGGCTTAGTCAACTATATGTAAATTGTATAATTATATAATGTGTTTATGAGATATGTTATGTGATTGGCTGGTGTTCTATACTTATTATGTGGTTTTAATGTACTGATTTATTCTTGAAAAAGAGTTTCAACTCAAAAGCTTGAAGTAATAAGCCTTGTTTTACATGGATGGTCGTGCTGTGCCTTTTTGTTACTGGATTTAATTTTGTGTTGGTTTACCAGTATGTTTAGCTGTTCTACACCTGCTTCCTGGAAAAAATAAATAAGTTATCATAGGAGTTACAAGCCAATTGAGTTAGCCATAGGGGAATTTATGCCCTGGCATTTCCCAGTCGTAGGTCTTGCCTGGCTTCTTAAGGAGGGCTACGCCAGTCATACCAGGGGTGAATTTATGGACACCTATCCAGTTGTTCAGTTCCTTTTTTAAAAGCAGGCAGTGTGACACACTGCTTAACTTGCAGAGGAAATTTGCTGCAGAGAAGGGGTAGGCATTGCATGATAAAAACATCCCTCCTATTTGCTTATTTATTTGTTTTAGTAGATTTATATATCTGATGCTAGTGTTAGCTCGACTGATTGATTTATTGTGGTATACGTTCTTTGACTTCTGCATCCCTTATGCCCTATAAGCAAGACAAAAGTCACCCCTATGAAGTTTGTATTTAACTGAATATAGGGATAAGACTTCCAATCTTTACTCACAATTCAGATCTAGTTACAAACCTCTGGGGTCTTTCTAATTGCTTAATACGATTAGTAAGGTACATCTCAAAGGGGACATTGTACTCAATTATGGGTCTAATCAATGCTGAGAACAAGAAGGTGAGGACTTCTTTTGATCTGGAAGAAATTCCTTTTGCTGTGAGTTGTGCAAAGTAAAAGGATCTCCTAGCCACCATTGCTATGTGATTTCCAAACATAAGAGAGCTGTCCACACAAGTGCCTCAGGTCTCTCACTACATTTACATTATGAAGGAGTAGTGAATTATCTGTACTATAAGCTGGAACCAAGGGGTGCTTAACAAATGCTAAAAATGTTGTACTCTTTGGCATTGAGCTTGAGTCCATTTTTGGTACACAAGCTATTGTGAAGGGTAAGTTCTTTTTATAGTGTGTGTATCTCAGAGGGGGGCCTAATGACAGCTCCCAGCTTGCAATCATCCATGGACTTTGTTAACTTAAAATCCTTATTTGATAAGTGGAGATCTGAGAAGCAGATCCTTAACAGCAAAGGTCCTAGTATAGATCTCTGCAGAACTCCACTGGAGTATTAGGGGCAGGATATGAACATTGAAGTTCCGGCAAGTCGACAAGTGGTAACACACATCTATCTATATAAATATATATATATATATATATATATATATATATATATATATATATATATAAATACACACACACACACACACACACACACACACACACACACACACACACACACACACACACACGTATATATGTATTAGGGTTGCCACCCCTCTGTTTTTTTTTCCAGACTATCCAGAAATCATATTGATTCTCCAGTAGTCTGGAAAACACTGTACAAATTCTGGTATTCTGTTTCAGAAAAGGAAACAGACTATCGGAATTTGTAAATAAGCCGAAAGCAGACATTAAGAATGGAAAAAGAGGTCATTCCCCGCCTGATGATGTCACATTGACATCACAAAATGGGCAGAGTGTGGGTGGGAGAAGGACAGGGGTGGGTGTGGATACTGGTGATGTGAGGGGTGTGGCCTTACTCCGGTTTTAGCCGCAGCGAAAGGTGGCAACCCTAATATATATGGGTCTATATTAGAAACACAAAAACCAAATTTCGCGAATACGTTTACATCGACACATAAAGATCAATGTACGAAAAGAACGAACAGCGCAAATAGCGAAAGGGAGAATGCCGAACGTATTTCCTCGGCCAGCAGGGTGATCGTGGGGATGAGGAAACAAATCCTTTTCCCCATTGTAGTGCGGTCTCGGAGTTGGTATATTTAAGTATTGGGGGTGTTAAGTATTGGGGGTGTGGGGGTGCAGGGGGCTTGCCCCCCTGCAAAAATGTTTAGAAAGGTGTTTTATTTCAGGTTTTTTGACTTAGGTTTACCTTACCTGTATGGCGCTATTACTTCCTGTATCACGTTCGGCATTCTCACTTTCACTATTTACGTTGTTCGCTCTTTTGGCACATTGCCCTTTATGTGTCAATGAATACGTATTCACGTAATTCGGCTTTCGGGTTTCTAATATAGACCCATTTATATATATATATATATATATATATATATATATATATATATATATATATATATATTTATAAAAAACCCTAATATATATATGTATATATACCTACCACTGTAAAAAGTACGAGTGACAAAAAACTGAGGGTAATGCTGCTCAGTGCTAGGAGTATAAACCTCAAAATGCATTCACTCGAGGCACTCCTCAAAATGGAGAACATCGATATCTGTGCAGTGACCAAGACCTGGTTCAAGGATGCCGAGAGCACCCCAGCACTACCAGGCTATAATTCATACCACACGTTTTGGCCATAAAACCCAGATGAAACACCAAGGGCGGAGGTGTGTCCATATTCATCAAGGATATCCACACCTCCAGGCTAGTTGCACAATACAATGCATCAGAGATCATCCAAGTGCAACTAACCCAGGGGAAAAATGCATTCCAAATTGTAGCTTGTTATAGATCCCCTACCATGACCCAGGACCCACACTTTACATTCCTGGAGACATTGGAAAAAATGAGGGTCCAACCAAATACCCTAATAATGGGAGATTTCAATTACCCCAACATAAACTGGGAAAACTACTCTTGTACTAATCCCCTTTCTCAGCGATTCCTAGAATTTATAAACTCCAATACCCTGGATCAACTTATCAACACCCCCACCAGGGGCAACAATATTCTGGACCCAGTCATTACCAACATGGGTGACTGGTGCTCCACACCCGAGATCAGCTCCTCACTGGTTAGATATGACTATAAACTAATCACCCTAGACATCCACATCCTGACCCCACCCCCACACAAGGAAACCATCGTAAAAAATGTCTGCAAAGCGAACTTCATGCTACTCAAAACAGAGGTGGCTAACTTTATGATGCCCCTGCAGATGGACAATACAGTCAGGGTTGCTGAATCCTATATAAATGCACTCTACAAGCACCTACATGAGTGCATGAATCGATCTATCCCTAAAAGAATCAAGACACTATCCTCCAAAAAAATGAAGCCAATCTGGTGGTCCCCTGCCATAAACAAACTCTACAACAGAAGAAAGAAACTGCTGCAAAAGAGAGTAAAATCCCATGAATGGAGTAACTCCCTGACCGACCTCAGTAAGAAGCCAAGATCCCACATAAAATCCTTCAAAGTGAATTTTGAAAGAAAAAGTGCCACGGATTCCAAAGACAACCTCAAGGCTTTCTTTAGCTATGTCAAGAATCTCCATGGCAACACCCAAATCTGTGCTGAGCTACAGCAGAATGGCACAAAATATACAGAATCAACGGATATTGCCAGCATCTTGGCAGACAGGTTCAGTGTTAACTTTACTTCCCTTTCACCCTCCCCAAAGGGCCCATAACTATACCAGATGATTGTAGAGCCCCGTTAATCACAAGCATGCAGGTAAAAATGGCACTCTCTAAAGCCAAAAACGCAGCATCCATGGGACTGGACAACATCCCAGGCTGCATCTTATACAAATTCCAAAATGAACTAGCTGTCCACCTAAACTCC